>NC_139955.1:45212659-45265159 GCF_963454915.1 Gymnoscopelus microlampas
AACATGCAAAATGTGATCTAGATAGTATGTTATTTAGACATATTGTTTACCCGATAGGTTCAATGTAGGCTACAGATTATAATTTTGATCTTATATTGTTCAGACAGATGCTAGGGTCTTGGTTTACCTGTGATCCTAATTTACTGAGGCACTGCACTGTCTCTCTGCATTTGATGTGTGTTTACCTGGTTTATTGTAAGTCGCTCTGTTTAAGTGTCTGCTAAATGCCTAAATTGTAAATGACACCTTCTTAGCCATAGCAATGTTTCATAATGTTGTGTCAAAGCAAAAAAGAAAAAAAAAACTTAAACTATAGACTTATTAAACTAAGTTGTCTGTGTACATGGACCACTTATTTATGTACACCGAATCTCTTTGCCAAACAAATAAGCCGATCTACAAGCTCACAACATGGCTAATGTTCCCCCCAGAATATGGATGCTGGGATTGAAATGGCTAAACATGCAATTTTCAACGTAGATGCAGGATGTATTGTGCATGACTGAAGATTTGAGACGCACCTTTATTCCATCTATGAGGGTCTTATTTATTTATTTGTCAATATTTTCAATATGTCAGGCAGTTGCATCATTATTTATTTTCCCCTGTTATGCTACAGATGGACAGTTTTTCAAATTATCTATCTGCGTTCTGGAACCATTTTAATTCCCCTTCTCCTCTACCCATACTCCTTTTAGGGTCAAATGTGTTTCTTTCTTTTCACAACTTTCAACCTGCCGTCCCTATTTTGGGCCATAGCACCGGGCCGTAGCACCGGGCCATAGCACCGGAGCCAATTAGCGCCAGAAAAGCTTTGATTCTGTACTCTGAAAAATGACCTATAAGTATAAGCCCAATGTCAGACTGAAGCTCCACGCAGCTTCAGTCTGATAATCAGGCTAGGAGACCTGTGCTCTGAGGAGCACTTTTTCTACTTTGTAAATGTACTTGCTTGATCATACTACACCCTACTTGATGGGTCATTAAGATCGACCTTAAATTCAGTTGATATACTGTTCAGCTCCCTATCATGCAGCTACACAGTAAAAGCCACAGTGTTAATTTAAGGTACCAAATGGTAACTAAAAAGTTTGGTTACATTTGTACACTCTCCGCGTTAAATCAACACTAAGGATTTTACATTGTAGCACAAGTCATGCTCTTTCTTAGTTTGACCCTTCCTTTGTCTTGCTCTGTCTTTCTCTCTCCAGAACCACAGTGACAGCAAGGTGACCATGTACGAGTGTGAGGACTTCCAGGGCCTTAAGTTTGAGATGTGTGACGATTACCCCTCGACGATTACCCCTCCACAAGCTCGAAATGTCGCTTTGAGATTGTGGATCTGCTGCTTTTGCTATTTTTGACTTTGAATCCTAAAAAGTAACGTTTTTGGACACTGATATCGATATCCCGTAGACCAGGGGTCTTCAGCGTGTTTCAGTAGAAGGACCCCTTTGCTGAGAGAGAGAGATGAAGAAGGGCCCACCCCCCCCCTAGCAAATAACAGATCTACAAGCTCATAGTGCAGCACCGAGTGCCGCACTACGAGCTTGTAGATCTGCCATTTAAGAAAAAATGTGAAAATGTGTGCAAATCTTTGAATATGTATATTATTTTAAAGCGAACATTTTTAACTCAAATCTCTGGGGGTCCCTGCAACAAAATGTTTAGAGATGGGGGTAGGCGGCCAAATACATATCATTTTGGGGGGGTCCTTGACATGAGAAAGTTTGAGCACCACTGATATAGAAACATACGTTTTTTCAGAATACTGTTGGGATTTAGAAGACATTTGTAGAATCAGCTTCAGGTCTTAATGGGTGAAATCCACTGCCTCCATAACGTACGTGTTATAGTTTAGTGTGGAACTTCTGTCACTGCTTTTTTAGTTTTTTTACCCTTTGGCGTCAGTGAGTCAGTGCATCAACTCTCCTCCGTGTTGAGGGGAACACAGGGGCCACAGGGGTCACGGGGGAACACAGGGGTCCAGAACTTGTGACCCTGACGGTTTACTGAGGGCCGAGGAGAGAGGTCAGCCCGGAGGCCAGCGTATCACGGCCGCATAGACGAGCGGACACCGGGGTCGAGAGGGCACTGAGAGCGCACGAGAGCAGCCCGGACAGACAGAGACAGAAACCTCATATCTCCATCAGTTTACACTTTGCAGTGGTGGAAAATGTACTCAGGTTTGACTAATGTGGGAGAGCAGAGGTGAGCTGCGACGTTGTCAGTCTACTCTAACATCTATCTATCAAGCAATCGTGTAGAGCAGTGGTTTTCAACCTTTTTCCGTGTCAAGGACCCCCAAATTGACACACATTAGCCCACGGACCCCCACTTGAAAAGATATGCCAGGCAGGGACTCAACCATTTTGATTTCTTGGGGGTCCCAGTCTACACTGTATCATCATCATTAGTGTTCATTTAACTCTGAGAGTGTACAAATGCATACAGACACATAAGGGTCAATTTGGTTCCTATCTATTAATTTGGCTGAGGACCCCCTGGAACCCCCTCAAGACCACTGGTGGTCCCTGGACCACTGGTTGAGAACCACTGGTGTAGAGCCAATCCCAGCATACTGTACAAATCGTCTGAGGCTTTCATAAATGCTGCACGTATACTAACAGAAACCAGAAGAAGAGATCGTATCAGTCCTTCACGTAGACTGAAAGAACGAGCCCAATCGATGGTCTTGAAGGGCGGAGCCAAACCCAGGCGCTGGATTCCAGCGCCTGGGTTTGGAGCACTCTGATTGGTTAGGAGATAACAAGGTCCTAAGACCAGTGTTCCTGCAAGGTTCTCCCAGGCTTTTTTTCTTTTGAAACAAAAAAAAGGCATGGGTTTCCGAGGCTAGTCCTTCACTGGCTCCCAGTTAAAAACACAATAGAATACAAAATTCTCCTCCTCAATGGACAGGCCCCATTGTGTCTCAAAGAACTCATCGAGCCTTATGAACCTGCCAGAACACCATTGCATTCACAGTATGCAAAAATACTTACGGCTCCAGGAAACCCCAAAAAGGCTAGAACAGGAGGCAGAGCATTTAAGGCCTTGGCTACACGTACATGGATCTTTTACTAAACGGATATTTTAGTCCTCCGTTTTTAAAAAGAATCCCTGGCCACATGACAAAGATAAACAAAAATCCCTGTCCACACGTAGACGCAGAAACGCATCGATCAGCTGCATGTTTCAATTTTATATCAGATTTTATATTTACATTTATTTTATAATTATATATATGAGGGGCCAAATACAAATACATTTGTAATCACATGTTAAGGCCCAATACTGCAATAGCTGCATTCTTTTAATAGCATACGTAAACAACATTATCAGGGCGCAGCTGCAGCGCAAACAGTAGCCATGGTTCACATGACGCTGTCGAGTCTCTGGTTTATAGTGGTGTTCGTTTTTTTTTTACATTGCCAACTCTCACATGTACATAAACGTTCAGATTTCAAATATAAAGTGCTTACCCCTGAGCCACGGATGTTACAAGGCAATCCGGACCGTGATAAGTACCCGTATCTCCCGTATTGTTCAATAAAAAGCATTTTAATCCCATCGCCGGCCATTTTATTTTTCTGTTCTTTTATTTTGGTAATGCATCAGAGTGCAATACACCTTCCAACCATTGGTGTCGCATGGTTGAAAGCATCGGAGAAAATTTGGAGAAAATGGCCGACCATCGGATTAAAATGCTTTTTATTGAACAATACGGGAGATACGGGTACTTATCACGGTCCGGATCGCCTTGTAACGTCCGTGGCTCAGGGGTAAGCACTTTATATTTGAAATCTGAACGTTTATGTACATGTGAGAGTTGGCAATGTAAAAACATCGAACACCACTATAAAGCAGGGACTCTCGGCACCGGGGCGATTGTGTTTTAGGACGACAGACCCCACATTCAATCTGTGTGCGCGCCGTGTGTTCTACTTGGCGCAGAGAAAGAGGGTTTTCGTCACACAGTGAATGAGCTACTTTTCCCACCACTGTCTTATTATTAAGTATGACATTATTTAGCCATAAATGAGCGTGCCTTGTTTCATAGACTGTAAGTGTTGCTCTCTCTCTCTCTTCATTTATTATTATAATGACCATGAGCGGTCCGGTGTTTATGTATTATTGTATTATTTATTATTATAATGACCATGTGCGAATGCGCGATGACGTCATCGTTTCTCAAAATCTCCGGATTACATGTCCACACAGATCCACTGAAACGCATGTTTTGGAAAACCTTCACTTATTTATCCGTTTACAAAAACATCCGTTTTAGCGGCCAAAAACACCGTTTGCGTGTGGCTGAAAGGCCCAAACGCACACAAAAATGTGCGTTTAGAAAAAGATCCATGTACGTGTAGCCAAGGCCTAAGTTTCAGGCACCTCAGCTGTGGAACCTTCTCCCAGTGTCAGTCTGTGAAGCAGACACACTATATTTATGACTAGATTAAAAACCTTTCTTTATGATAAAGCCCATAGCTGAAGTGTGTAGATGTAGACAGATTCCCATAGTGTGTATAGTCTCAATGTACTGGCTGATGATAGGTTCTTGGTTTACGTATTATTAGTTATTGTTGGACTATTGGTTTGCTGTGTACTGCTTTGTTATTGGATTACTACTTGTTTAATATTTTTCAGTTGTTGTGGAACCGGCCCAAGCAAAAAGGGTGTCCCTGCAAAGTAGGCTGTGCTATTATGTTTTATTGTCTCCGCCAGGAGACATTGTTTTCACTTTCCGTGAAACAAGCTAACATTGGTCAAGCCTCACGTGACACGTGACAATACGGTGAAATAGTGTGATCTGATTGGCTAGTGACGTATAGCGGCCTATAAATACATGTGTCACTTTGAAAGAGTCTGTGCCTCTTTCAAAGTGAGGTTAGACAGGAATAATCACGAAATGGCTGAGAAATGGCGGATACTGTATAGGACACTTACACAGACAGGACAGATAGGACACTTACACAGACAGGACGGATAGGACACTTACATAGACAGGACGGATAGGACACTTATACAGACAGGACGGATAGGACACTTATACAGACAGGACGGATAGGACACTTATACAGACAGGACGGATAGGACAGTTATACAGACGGATAGGACACTTGTGTCATGTTACTATGACACAGTAACATGTTCTATTTTTGTAAGAATTAGAACATAAGAATTAGAACATTCCCAACACAAGTCTGCTGGCGGAGACTTCTAGTTATTATTTTATTTTCATTCGACTAGTGACGTGTAAAAAAAAAAAGAAAAGAGAAGTTAACACATTGGCTGCCATCTTTTTTTTTTTTTTCCTACAGTAGACTGCCAGACTTTTTCAATGAGAAAAAAAAAGTACTTAGGAGCCGAGATACAGAATTTTAAGTTTTAAGCTACAAGGAAGTGGATGGGAGTCTAAGTCTTCGGAAAATCATATCTCCTTGGTCTTTGGGTCTAATTAAAAAATTAAAAAAAATATATATATATTTTGAAAAAAAAAAAATCTTGAAAGAACGCAGATCTGCGTCCATGGCAGCCAATGTGTTAACTGTTCTGTTCTGGATCAAGCTTAATCAGCCCTAGTGTGTGTGTGTGTGTGTGTGTGTGTGTGTGTGTGTGTGTGTGTGTGTGTGTGTGTGTGTGTGTGTGTGTGTGTGTGTGTGTGTGTGTGTGTGTGTGTGTGTGTGTGTCCTTCTGTATGACCTTCTGTATTCAGTCTTGAAGTAGACTGCATGGAACAACATTGTGGGAGTTAAGTGTCTGTCCCGCTTCTGTTCTGTCAAAAATAATTCAAAGCTGGCTTGATCTGCTGTTTGTTTGAATACTTAATTAGTCAGAAAGGTAAACGTCATGAGGTACGTTAAGGCTAAAAGGATAACACAAGTCCTGGGGACTTGTTTCCATTGTGGTCCTATGAACTAGATTCCATTTCAGGGGGTCTAGTTCCAGTCCACAAATATTCCACAATCATATGGAATATTTGTCGAATACTGTAATTGTGGAACATTTGTTTGCACAGCTGTGTATTCACAAGAAGAATAAAGAGATAATAAGGAAATAAGTGTGTATTGAATTGTGATTTATTTGTAAACCTCTGTGTACTGTATTCCCAGTTTTCAGAAGGTGGCATAACCATTTGATCCTGTTCATTTTCCTGTAGCTTTGTTTGATTAGCTTAGCAGCATGTTAACTACTAACTATGTTAAAGCTACAGGAAAATGAACAGGAAATGGGGATTACAGTTATGCACCGAGCCTAGAAAAAGTGTACAAAAGATGTCTATAATTAGTGTAAATTTGACATAGAAAAGATGACCACATTTGGACTAGAATAAGCCCTTATGTAGAGGTTTGGACGTTCAGAAGACGTCAGACAAAGACGCAATAAAAACTTTCATTCTGCACCCTCCAGGGACCAAAATGGGACGTTCAAAAATTACCTCTCATTGCACAGTGGGAATAAAATAATATACTGTATATAATATACACATGTTAACCCAGAGTACAGAAGTCCTGACGTCACTCGTCCATCCCCTGGGTCGTAAAGTAATTTCCCTATGGAGAATAACATTGGGTCATCATAGAATCGTCTCATAAGAATTGTGTTCCAAAAATAAACAAACTGCCTCGGCGATATTGTCAGGGAGGAGCCTCTGCATCGTTTATGATAGTCAGTCACTCATATTTGAAACAGTCTGTTTCTGGCAAATTTAACTAATTCGGCAGAAGTAACATTAGCGTTTTCTCACCGTCAGTTGATGCTTCATATCCATAAGAGTAAAACCGCTGGGGTCATATGTTTATGTTTGGAACACAGTTATTATTTGACGCGATATTAAACACGTCTATGGGAATTCAGAACAGGGGGGAAAGGTTCTAAAGGTTTACGGTTCTAGAGGTTTTAAATCTTCTAAAGCTCTAAGGTATTCTCTAAAATTCAAATGGTAGCCGATATGTCCTAAGTAGGCCGAACATTGTAGAGTTGGAACGGAGTTTGTAGCTAAAAGTATGAAGGACTAGTTAGGGGTCAAAAAACGGGCCGAATACGTAGTGACAATAACGTCAGTGTGCTCGCTAAGTATATACTGTTAGGCACATACAGGGCCGCATTAAGACCCCTCAGGGCCGTGGAACAGCACAAAACCAAAGGCCCCCCCAGCGGCGTAATTTCACGCACATGCATGCGCCCAACCTGTGCGCGTGCACGAAATTTTTCAGGTCTAATTCGGGTCTAATTCGGTCTAATTTGGGTCTAATTCGGTTCTATTTGACCAAAACTTTGTAGTGGAGTAATTTATTTTTTTCTTCACCATTGTGTCACTACCGAAACGTTTTTGTGTCACTACCGAAACGAAAGTTAAATCCGAAAAAATCAATAAGTGTAGAGGCCAAAATCGTCCCCCCAAAACTTTGTCGTGGAGTACATTTTTTTCTTCACCATTGTGTCACTACCAAAACGTTTTTGTGTCACTACCGAAACAAAAGTTAAATCGGAAAAAATCACTAAGTGCGGAGGCCAAAATTGTCCCCCCAAAAACCTGTTAGGAGTACGTTTCAGGCAATTTAGAGTTGATTGGTAGTACTTTGTTGTGGAGCAATTTTTTCCACCATTGTGTCACTACCGAAACGAAAGTTAAATCCAAAAAAATCACTAAGTTTAGAGGCCAAAATCGTCCCCCAAAAAACCTGTTAGGAGTACGTTTCAGGCAATTTAGAGTTGATTGGTAGTACTATGTAGTGGAGTAATTTTCTTTTCACCATTGTGTCACTACCGAAACGAAAGTTATATCCGAAAAAATCATTAAAGGAGCATTTCACCCCTGGAAGAAACTGCAATCACTCAATGGTAATAGTATTTGTAGTAGATAACAGTAGCACAATTTAAAATTTTTACCCTATGGCCAGAAAAATAATGAAATCTGTGTGTTTGACTAGCTTTTGACTGGACTGCTTATTACTACAATGACCATAATGCTTTTGGTGCACTGCCCCTCCTTGTGGCAGGGGAGGTGCGGTGTGGGTGGGATCTCCAACAACAACCATGGCAGTGTTGCCATGTCTGCTTATTATAAGCGGCTTCTTTCTAAAATGTAGTTGATATTTGGGCTTGTATCCAAATGTTTTGATTGTTGTTTAAACCAGTGGTTCTCAAAGATGTTCATGTATTTTTCCACGGACCCCGATCTGAAATTATATTTTGTGCCAGGAAGCCCCAACCAAATATGTGTTGTTAAACGATTAAAAAATACTCCACATTTTGCACTTTTTTCCCCTCAAGATTTTTTGGAAAATAGCAGATCTACAAGCTCACAATGGGTAACATCGCAACGTGTTGTGAGCTTGTAGATCGGCATTTTTCAAATATATAATATCCCATGTTAAAGTGCTCTTGGCTTAGTTATCTTCTTTTGGGCTTGTTTTCATAGACCTGGTTTCTTATTTCTTTCACAATATCTGGCAACACTGGAAGTCAGTTTGTTTACCATCTCCACGTTGTATTTGGATTCTTTCACGCTTGCGCTTATGAAACACTACACAGGATTATTATTTCATGTCAACATTCAAGTACAACTATCAGAAGATGTAACTCAGGTAAAGTAATGCGTCACTCTTCAAATTTAACAAAAGGTCCTCGAACAAATGCGCAGTTTGGGCTGTTTTCTGTGTTCTGTTGTGTCTAAAATCTCTGGCAGGAGGGGGGTGGGGGGCTGTCCGCTGGCTGCATGACGCGTCGAGACAACATGTAGTGCGGAAAGGAATGATGTAACATCTCGTGACGTAAATAACGTCACGAGATGTTCGAAGATTACTATATATCTCAAAACACAGATCATTCACAAAAATAATAATAATTGAGTCCTAAACTTCATTACCATTGGGTCAGTTTCTTCCAGGGGTGAAATGTCCCTTTAAGTGTGGAGGCCAAAATCGTCCCCCCAAAAACCTGTTAGGAGTACGTTTCAGGCAATTTAGATTGATTGGTAGTACTTTGTAGTGGAGTAAAAAAAATGTCACCATTGTGTCACTACCGAAACGAAAGTTAGTATGTATCACAATGTAGAGCTTTAACTTTTTAACTTACCTAAAAAAAAGGTATCTTTAAAGATTACTTCAATGTGAATGTATATGAAGACACTGTATCCAGATGAATACTTCTCAACTCTGTGCATAATGGGTTATTTGAAAGGTGTTAAATAATCATTTTTGGTTGGCTTTAAGTTGAAGCTCTATATTCTGACTTTCTGATCTAATCAGTGCTATGGTCTTGTAGGGAATCGACGGACTGTGCCGACTGCAGTGGCCGAGCCTTGAACCTGTAACCTACGGCTCACCAGGTAGTCACACTAACCATTCAGCTACAGCTCTACTTAGATCTGTGGTTCTAAAACATTTTGTTGTCAAGGGCCCCCCAAATTAACATGTATTTGGCAGTGGACCTCAATGTGAAAAGATGTAGTGTCAGGGCCCCCCATGAAAAAGATTTATATTTAAAACTTTAAAAGAATATATATATTTATTTTCACACAATGTCAGGGTTAAGAATCAAACTCCTAACCTTTTGTTTCTCAGGCAGGCTCTTTATCCAGTGGGCCACTGTGCCATGCTAAAGATTGAAGGCCAATTAGATAATGACAGAAAAGCCAAAGGCTTGTTTCCATTGGGGTTCATTAAACATTCAGAAGCAACAGCACAACAAACCATAGACAAAATAATATGCTGTAAAGATCTTTTTGTTTTTGTTTTTGTATTGTTGTGTGTTGTTCCACAAAGAGGAATGAAGACCTCATCACAGCAAGGCA
The DNA here is from genome assembly GCF_963454915.1 of Gymnoscopelus microlampas. Lineage (NCBI taxonomy): Eukaryota > Metazoa > Chordata > Actinopteri > Myctophiformes > Myctophidae > Gymnoscopelus > Gymnoscopelus microlampas. Next base: position 45,222,462 of record NC_139955.1, read on the forward strand.
GCTGGTAGCACAGTGGGTTGAGTCACTGTCAACACTGTTAACATGTTCCAGAGATTGTGGGTTCAAACCCCACTGACTCTTTACCCCGAAACCTTCCTTTAAAGACTGAGTTCCAGAAGAGCTACTCTAAAGCCGCCCGGAAAGCAGTGAGGATTGGCCGGTACCAATGGCGCAGCGGACTAGTTACAGGGCTAGTGGCGCAGGGCACCTTGTACAATGTACGTGGTTCAAGCCTCATGTCAGGTACTGAAAAATAACCCATCGATGCGTGAGCAGTGGGCACCGGGAGGGCCTCTACCTGTTGAGCTAAGCTGTTGGCTGAGAGTTACAGGTTTTCTGGTGGTTTTAACTTGTTTTTCTAGAAGTTAGTCTGCAAAGGGAAGCATCACTAAGGATATCAGTCAATTTATCCGTTGCCCCAAGTTACCGGGGACACTTGACTCGAGTGGGAATCGAACCCAGTCAAGTCAAGTCAAGTCATGTTATTGGACAGACGCTCTACCAGTTGAGCTATGCTGTTGGCTGAGAGTTACAGGTTTCCTGGTGGTTATAACTTGTTTTTGTTTTTTTTAGAATTAACTTGTTTTTCTAGAAGTTAGTCTGCAAAGGGAAGCATCACTAAGGATATCAGTCAATTTATCCGTTGCCCCAAGTTACCGGGGACACTTGACTCGAGTGGGAATCGAACCCAGTCAAGTCAAGTCATGTTATTGGACAGACGCTCTACCAGTTGAGCTATGCTGTTGGCTGAGAGTTACAGGTTTCCTGGTGGTTATAACTTGTTTTTTGTTTTTTTTAGAATTAACTTGTTTTTCTAGAAGTTAGTCTGCAAAGGGAAGCATCACTAAGGATATCAGTCAATTTATCCGTTGCCCCAAGTTACCGGGGACACTTGACTCGAGTGGGAATCGAACCCAGTCAAGTCAAGTCAAGTCATGTTATTGGACAGACGCTCTACCAGTTGAGCTATGCTGTTGGCTGAGAGTTACAGGTTTCCTGGTGGTTATAACTTGTTTTTTGTTTTTTTTAGAATTAACTTGTTTTTCTAGAAGTTAGTCTGCAAAGGGAAGCATCACTAAGGATATCAGTCAATTTAACCGTTGCCCCAAGTTACCGGGGACACTTGACTCGAGTGGGAATCGAACCCAGTCAAGTCAAGTCAAGTCATGTTATTGGACAGACGCTCTACCAGTTGAGCTATGCTGTTGGCTGAGAGTTACAGGTTTCCTGGTGGTTATAACTTGTTTTTTGTTTTTTTTAGAATTAACTTGTTTTTCTAGAAGTTAGTCTGCAAAGGGAAGCATCACTAAGGATATCAGTCAATTTATCCGTTGCCCCAAGTTACCGGGGACACTTGACTCGAGTGGGAATTGAACCCAGTCAAGTCAAGTCAAGTCATGTTATTGGACAGACGCTCTACCAGTTGAGCTATGCTGTTGGCTGAGAGTTACAGGTTTCCTGGTGGTTATAACTTGTTTTTGTTTTTTTTTAGAATTAACTTGTTTTTCTAGAAGTTAGTCTGCAAAGGGAAGCATCACTAAGGATATCAGTCAATTTATCCGTTGCCCCAAGTTACCGGGGACACTTGACTCGAGTGGGAATCGAACCCAGTCAAGTCATGTTATTGGACAGACGCTCTACCAGTTGAGCTATGCTGTTGGCTGAGAGTTACAGGTTTCCTGGTGGTTATAACTTGTTTTTTGTTTTTTTTAGAATTAACTTGTTTTTCTAGAAGTTAGTCTGCAAAGGGAAGCATCACTAAGGATATCAGTCAATTTATCCGTTGCCCCAAGTTACCGGGGACACTTGACTCGAGTGGGAATCGAACCCAGTCAAGTCAAGTCAAGTCATGTTATTGGACAGACGCTCTACCAGTTGAGCTATGCTGTTGGCTGAGAGTTACAGGTTTCCTGGTGGTTATAACTTGTTTTTTTTTTTTTTTTTGAATTAACTTGTTTTTCTAGAAGTTAGTCTGCAAAGGGAAGCATCACTAAGGATATCAGTCAATTTATCCGTTGCCCCAAGTTACCGGGGACACTTGACTCGAGTGGGAATCGAACCCAGTCAAGTCAAGTCAAGTCATGTTATTGGACAGACGCTCTACCAGTTGAGCTATGCTGTTGGCTGAGAGTTACAGGTTTCCTGGTGGTTATAACTTGTTTTTTGTTTTTTTTAGAATTAACTTGTTTTTCTAGAAGTTAGTCTGCAAAGGGAAGCATCACTAAGGATATCAGTCAATTTATCCGTTGCCCCAAGTTACCGGGGACACTTGACTCGAGTGGGAATCGAACCCAGTCAAGTCAAGTCAAGTCATGTTATTGGACAGACGCTCTACCAGTTGAGCTATGCTGTTGGCTGAGAGTTACAGGTTTCCTGGTGGTTATAACTTGTTTTTTGTTTTTTTTAGAATTAACTTGTTTTTCTAGAAGTTAGTCTGCAAAGGGAAGCATCACTAAGGATATCAGTCAATTTATCCGTTGCCCCAAGTTACCGGGGACACTTGACTCGAGTGGGAATTGAACCCAGTCAAGTCAAGTCATGTTATTGGACAGACGCTCTACTGCATCTCAACCCATTGAGCTAAGCAGTTGGATGACAAATACAGCCTTCCTGGTGGTTTTCACTTGATCTTCTGGAAGCCAGTCTGCAAAGGAAAGCATCACAGTAAAGACTCCAGTGGGATTTGAACTCATGGCCTCTGGATCATGAATACTGCATCTCAACCCATTGAGCTAACTGTTGGCCAAGAAATACAGCCTTCCTGGTGCTTTGACTTGAACAACAAACAAGACAAATAACTTAAATAAATGTGTTACTTTTCACATTGGGGTCCACTGCCCAAATACATGTCAATTTCGGGGGTTGACAACAAAATGTTTTAGCACCACATATTTCAAGGAAACAGCTGTAGGTGAATGGATAGAGTCACTGACTAGTGACCCGCAGGTAACAGGTTCCAGGCTCAGCCACAGCAGCAAGTCAGGATGTCAAATCAAATAGGTATTATTAGGAGTGGAATGGTTGTGTTTTTTCACCCCAACTGCACAGGACAGCAGTTTTATATCTGTTTACATGTACGTGATTTTCAGTGATGGAGACAAACCGCACAGACGTTCACTCTACTTTAGTACATTTTGTAAACTTATGACTCTGAGTAGAGTATAGCCTGACTTAAACAAACAAATAACAACTTAGTATAGTCAGACTTTTTTTTACACAACTTACATTTTGTAAAGCTTGACTCTGACTCAGTATAGTCAGACTTTTGCTTCCTTTCATTTTCTGACATGATGTTAATCAGAGTGCCATAGCTGAGTGGTTAGTGGGCCTGCCTGTTGAACCAAAGGTCCTGGATGTCCTGGGTACGATTCCAGGTCAGGTCAACAATGTGGCAATCTTAGAGTGATTTGAGGCTGTTAGTTGTTAAAGTGCAGAGGACACATTTCACGTATGTACCTAACAGTATATATTTAGCGAGCACACTTGACGTTATTGTCACTATGTATTTGGCCCGTTTTTTGACCCCCAACTAGTCTAGTTTTTTAACCGTTCCAACTCTACAACGTTCGGCCTACTTAGGACATATCGGCTACCATTGTGTCACTACCGAGACGAAAGTTGGTCACTACCGAAACGAAAGTTAAATCCGAAAAAATCACTAAGTGTGGAGGCCAAAATTGTCCCCCCAAAAACCTGTTAGGAGTACTTTTCAGGCAATTTAGAGATGATTGGTAGTACTTTGTTGTGGAGTAATTTTTTTTCACCATTGTGTCACTACCGAAACGTTTTTGTGTCACTACCGAAACGAAAGTTAAATCCGAAAAAATCACTAAGTTTAGAGGCCAAAATCGTCCCCCCAAAACTTTGTAGTGGAGTAATTTTTTTTTTTCACCATTGTGTCACTACCGAAACGTTTTTGTGTCACTACCGAAACGAAAGTTAAATCCGAAAAAATCACTAAGTGTGGAGGCCAAAATCGGCCCCCCAAAAACCTGTTAGGAGTACATTTCAGGCAATTTAGAGTTGATTGGTAGTACTTTGTTGTGGAGTAATTTTTTTTCACCATTGTGTCACTACCGAAACGTTTTTGTGTCAATACCGAAACGAAAGTTAAATCCGAAAAAATCACTAAGTGTAGAGGCCAAAATCGTCCCCCCAAAACTTTGTCGCGGAGTAAATTTTTTTCTTCACCATTGTGTCACTACCAAAACGTTTTTGTGTCACTACCGAAACGAAAGATAAATCGGAAAAAATCACTAAGTGTGGAGGCCAAAATTGTCCCCCCAAAAACCTGTTAGGAGTACGTTTAAGGCAATTTAGAGTTGATTGGTAGTACTTTGTAGTGGAGTAGTTTTCGTTTCGGTAGTCACTACCGAAACGGGAAAAAAAATACTTAGTCCAAAGCTCGATGAATGTTAGGGACCAAAAAAAAAGTCACTACCAATCAACTTTAAATTGCCTGAAACGTACTCCTAACAGGTTTTTTGGGGAACAATTTTTTTTACGTTTCGGTAGTGTCACTACCGAAACGGAAAAAAAATTACTAAGTCCAGAGCTCGATGAATGTTAGGGACCAAAAAAAAAGTCACTACCAATCAACTTTACATTGCCTGAAACGTACTCTTAACAGGTTTTTGGGGGAACATTTTTTTTTTTGTTTCGGTAGTGACACCATTGTGTCACTACCGAAACGGAAAAAAAATTACTAAGTCCAGAGCTCGATGAATGTTAGGGACCATAAAAAAAGTCACTACCAATCAACTTTAAATTGCCTGAAACGTACTCCTAACAGGTTTTTGGGGGAACATTTTTTTTTTTCGTTTCGGTAGTGTCACTACCGAAACGGGAAAAAAATTACTAAGTCCAGAGCTCGATGAATGTTAGGGACCAAAAAAAAAGTCACTACCAATCAACTTTAAATTGCCTGAAACGTACTCCTAACAGGTTTTTGGGGGAACATTTTTTTTTTCGTTTCGGTAGTGTCACTACCGAAACGGAAAAAAAATTACTAAGTCCAAAGCTCGATGAATGTTAGGGACCAAAAAAAAAGTCACTACCAATCAACTTTAAATTGCCTGAAACGTACTCCTAACAGGTTTTTTGGGGAACAATTTTTTTTACGTTTCGGTAGTCTCACTACCGAAACGGAAAAAAAATTACTAAGTCCAGAGCTCGATGAATGTTAGGGACCAAAAAAAAGTCACTACCAATCAACTTTAAATTGCCTGAAGCTGACTCCTAACAGGTTTTTTGGGTAACATTTTTTTTTTCGTTTCGGTAGTGACACCATTGTGTCTAGTCCTTGGGCCAAACCCCAAAATCTCACATATCGCTACCACCTGGGATGGCAAATTCTAGTTGGGATTTTTTTATTCCTATACATCCCTAGATATTATTTTTGTATGATAGACCTTCCTGAGGCCCAGCTAAATTGGGGTTATCAGCTGCTAAAGTTACCACCCCCCATTGAAAAATGGCATTTTAGACACATGTGCATATCTTGGTATTGGCTCACGTTCAGGGCATATTACAATGTTTTATATTTTATGTTTGGTATCATTTTTAAGGGAACACTTTGAGCTTTCATTCGAGCCCTTTGGTGACTATGTATGATAAGTACAGTGGTCACTGGAGCTCTTCAAACCTTTAATAATATTTTTTTTCTCACAATTTCCGCCTAAACCATATATTTTCTTTTAGTTCTGTGGCATCAAGAAACATCAGAGACACAAAACACAACAACTGGAATACTGACATGACCCTAAGGATTCAGGAAATGTATAATTTACCCATAGTATTTCATTCTGGGGTGGTAATTTTCAGCCTTATCTTAAACAAGCACTTTTTATGAGAAATAGACCGGTCAATAGGCATATAAGAAAGAGTACCACTAAACCTCCCTAAACATTGATAGAAAAGGGTTTTCAATAGATTCTGGTACCTTTAGGCATGCTTGAGAACATCCCAAATATCCAGGAAAATATACTTAGCAGAAAGGCATAATTTTCAAGATGCCATCCAAGATGGTCATGCAGTTCTGGGCAAGAACCATGCAGTGTTTTGCATTCAGTACAAATATGTAATTTCTGCCTATTGTAAAAAGGAGACCACTTCTAGGAGAGGAGACTGCATCTATAGCTGTATGAGACCACTGTACTGTATCTAGAAACCACTGTACTGTACTGAATATATTGGAAGTGGTCTGTAGACCACTCTACTGCATCTGTAGACCACTGTAGTGCATCTGTAGACCACTCTACTGCATCTGTAGACCCCTCTACTGCATCTGTAGACCACTCTACTGCATCTGTAGACCACTGTAGTGCATCTGTAGACCACTCTACTGCATCTGTAGACCCCTCTACTGCATCTGTAGACCACTCTACTGCATCTGTAGACCACTGTAGTGCATCTGTAGACCCCTCTACTGCATCTGTAGACCACTCTAGTGCATCTGTAGACCCCTCTACTGCATCTGTAGACCACTCTACTGCATCTGTAGACCACTGTAGTGCATCTGTAGACCACTCTACTGCATCTGTAGACCCCTCTACTGCATCTGTAGACCACTCTACTGCATCTGTAGACCACTGTAGTGCATCTGTAGACCACTCTAGTGCATCTGTAGACCACTCTACTGCATCTGTAGACCCCTCTACTGCATCTGTAGACCACTCTACTGCATCTGTAGACCACTGTAGTGCATCTGTAGACCCCTCTACTGCATCTGTAGACCCCTCTACTGCATCTGTAGACCCCTCTACTGCATCTGTAGACCACTCTACTGCATCTGTAGACCACTGTAGTGCATCTGTAGACCCCTCTACTGCATCTGTAGACCACTCTACTGCATCTGTAGACCACTGTAGTGCATCTGTAGACCCCTCTACTGCATCTGTAGACCACTCTAGTGCATCTGTAGACCACTCTAGTGCATCTGTAGACCCCTCTACTGCATCTGTAGACCACTCTACTGCATCTGTAGACCACTCTACTGCATCTGTAGACCACTGTAGTGCATCTGTAGACCCCTCTACTGCATCTGTAGACCACTCTAGTGCATCTGTAGACCACTCTACTGCATCTGTAGACCCCTCTACTGCATCTGTAGACCACTCTACTGCATCTGTAGACCACTGTAGTGCATCTTTAGACCACTCTACTGCATCTGTAGACCACTCTAGTGCATCTGTAGACCCCTCTACTGCATCTGTAGACCACTCTACTGCATCTGTAGACCACTGTAGTGCATCTTTAGACCACTCTACTGCATCTGTAGACCACTCTAGTGCATCTGTAGACCCCTCTACTGCATCTGTAGACCACTCTACTGCATCTGTAGACCACTCTACTGCATCTGTAGACCCCTCTACTGCATCTGTAGACCACTCTACTGCATCTGTAGACCACTGTAGTGCATCTTTAGACCACTCTACTGCATCTGTAGACCACTCTACTGCATCTGTAGACCCCTCTACTGCATCTGTAGACCACTCTACTGCATCTGTAGACCACTGTAGTGCATCTTTAGACCACTCTACTGCATCTGTAGACCACTCTAGTGCATCTGTAGACCCCTCTACTGCATCTGTAGACCACTCTACTGCATCTGTAGACCACTGTAGTGCATCTTTAGACCACTCTACTGCATCTGTAGATCACTCTAGTGCATCTGTAGATCACTGTACTGCATCTACCGAGCCTTTGTGGCGACATAGTCATGTTAAATGTGCTTTATATATACATGTTTAAAGCTGTGTTGAGTTGAGATGCAGTATAGTGGTCTATAGATACAGTACAGTGGTCAATGTATGTGGTCTATAAAGTACAATGGTCTATACATGCAGTACAGTAGTTTATAGATTCAGTACAGTGGGATTGGATGCAGCACAGTGGTTTATAGATTCAGTACAGTGGGATATAGATGCAGCACAGCGGTCTAGATGCAATACAGTGGTCTCATATATGCAGTACAGTGGTCTCATGTAGCAATAGATGCAGTACAGTGGTATATATACAATACAGTGGTCTCTAGATACAGTAAAGTGGTCTCATATAGCAATAGATACGGTGCGGTGGTATATATACAATACAGTGGTCTCTAGATACATTAAAGTGGTCTCATATAGCAATAGATACAGTCGGGTGGTCTAGATACAGTACAGTGGTTTCTAGATACAGTACAGTGGTCTCATACAGCTATAGATGCAGTCTCCTCTCCTAGAAGTGGTCTCCTTTTTACAATAGGCAGAAATTACATATTTGTACTGCATGCAAAACACTGCATGGTTCTTGCCCAGAACTGCATGAGATAGGCATACATTTGGCATGTCTGTACAGGAGAGGCTTGTAGGTATCCGTGTAACCCATTTTCATTCACATATATTGAGGTGACAGCTCAAGGGACCATTTGGAAAATGGTGATGGTCGTTTTTCCCTCGCCAAAATGTTGTCTTAACTTTGAATCATTAGGTATTTAGCCCCCTTCCCGACAAGGTAGCATGACAAGGTTGGTCCCATTGGAAACCTGAGGTTGTCTGGAATCAAATGGTATCTCTATCTTTGGGCTACGTCTAAATTTGAGTGTTCCACAGTCTCCGAAAGACAGTCTCGCCGGCGTTCCAGCCAGCCATCCCGCAGGTCTCATAGGGTTTATAAAACATTGAAAACAACACACTTGGGACCACTTTTTTTCTTGGGATCATCAAAATCCCAATATTAGAGGTCCTATGGATGCCAAAAATCAAAACTAGAAAAAAAAATAAGCAGTCGCGCGTGGACCCCTCCTAGGGCCTCTACTACTTCAGCTTTGATTCCTGAAAAAACTGCTCCACCACCAAATAGGCCACACCCACTTCATCAACTACTTTAATTGGACACAGGTTTGTTTAATTTATAAAAAAAAGGAGCAGTGTGATGTCCAAAAAGTGTGTTATATAACTTTTAATATGTTGTTGGCTATGAATGAAAATCCGCCTATAGAGAAAAATAACAACATGTCAAAAAATATAAAAAGCTGCTCCTATGGAAAGTCTATCATATTTTTATTTACTTATATTGGCCCAAAAAACAATTTAGTATAGGTAAGGTTTTGCCAACTTTGTGGTAGCGATATCTCGTCTGGCCCAAGGACTATCACTACCGAAACGAAAAAAAAAAATGACTAAGTCCAGAGCTCGATGAATGTTAGGGACCAAAAAAAAACTCACTACCAATCAACTTTAAATTGCCTGAAACGTACTCCTAACAGGTTTTTGGGGGAACAATTTTTTTTCGTTTCGGTAGTGTCACTACCGAAACGGAAAAAAAATTACTAAGTCCAGAGCTCGATGAATGTTAGGGACCAAAAAAAAATTCACTACCAATCAACTTTAAATTGCATGAAACGTACTCCTAACAGGTTTTTGGGGGAACAATTTTTTTTTCGTTTCGGTAGTGACACCATTGTGTCACTACCAAAACGGAAAAAAAATTACTAAGTCCAGAGCTCGATGAATGTTAGGGACCAAAAAAAAAGTCACTACCAATCAACTTTAAATTGCCTGAAACGTACTCCTAACAGGTTTTTGGGGGAACAATTTTTTTTTCGTTTCGGTAGTGACACCATTGTGTCACTACCGAAACGGAAAAAAAAATACTAAGTCCAGAGCTCGATGAATGTTAGGGACCAAAAAAAAAGTCACTACCAATCAACTTTAAATTGCATGAAACGTACTCCTTGTAAGCAACCCCGGCTAATAAGGATGGATCTCAAACTGATGATTTTTAGAAAGTTTATTCCTGGTACCACCGTAAGAACTGTATAGGTGGGAAAGCACATAAACAGTACAATCATTACAAATATGGCTAGTGACAAACATATGAAGATCATAAACCATACTGAAATGTAGCCTAAAGCTATAAGAAATACAAAGTGACACAAACCAATCATTAAACATTTGACAGTGTGTCCTGTGTTACAATTAACATGAATTGTTTTTAAACCAAATGACAATCTCTCTTTAGAGTGCAAAACATATGAAATAGTAAATACTGCAATTATCTTAAATCACAAAGAAAATAGCTTTTATCTTTTTAAACCACAACAATGAAATGTAAGTTATTATTATAATGTATCTCCTTTTACCAAACATGAAATGTACCTTTTAGTCCACGCACTGTTATTATGAATTACTGATTTAAACCCATATTTATTTATATAATTAATTATTGACGTTACTGAGGCTTTTCAATGGGTCTAAAATAGATCAGTAGAATGACGTTCAAAATAGTCTAATAACTTGTTGACTGAATCCACAATGGACAGAAAGTAACAAGACATGCAAACACAAAGCAGCAAAACAAACTATACATTGTGCCCTTAGCCAGGTGCTTAAACAAAATAAACCTTGTGCTTGGAACATGGCCATGCTCCTTCAACGTTGTTTTCATTCATTCTGACGTCTTTGCAAAGACGCGTAAAATGTACACAGTGCAGTGACATCCTTCCTGTTTCAAGTATTTTCATAATAAAAGCCTTTACCATAACAGACTAATAAAAACAAACTCAAATACAATTCTTTCAAGCACAACTATATAAAGGTGTCAGTTGAGGCATAAACAATAAAACATTATATACATTATATAAAAAATGCTGGTGACGAAAAATGACGAAAAATGCTGGTGACGAAAAAATGCTGGTGACGAAAAATGCTGGTGACGAAAAATGCTGGTGACGAAAAATGACGAAAAATGCTGGTGACGAAAAATGACGAAAAATGCTGGTGACGAAAAATGCTGGTGACGAAAAAATGCTGGTGAGGAAAAATGACGAAAAATGCTGGTGACGAAAAAATGCTGGTGACGAAAAATGACGAAAAATCCTGGTGACGAAAAAATGCTGGTGACGAAAAATGACGAAAAATGCTGGTGACGAAAAAATGCTGGTGACGAAAAATGACGAAAAATGCTGGTGACGAAAAATGACGAAAAATGCTGGTGACGAAAAAATGCTGGTGACAAAAAATGACGAAAAATGCTGGTGACGAAAAATGACGAAAAATGCTGGTGACGAAAAAATGCTGGTGACGAAAAATGACGAAAAATGCTGGTGACGAAAAAATGCTGGTGACGAAAAATGACGAAAAATGCTGGTGACGAAAAAATGCTGGTGACAAAAAATGACGAAAAATGCTGGTGACGAAAAAATGCTGGTGACGAAAAATGACGAAAAATGATGGTGACGAAAAAATGCTGGTGACGAAAAATGACGAAAAATGCTGGTGACGAAAAAATGCTGGTGACGAAAAATGACGAAAAATGCTGGTGACGAAATAATGCTGGTGACAAAAAATGACGAAAAATGCTGGTGACGAAAAAATGCTGGTGACAAAAAATGACGAACAATGCTGGTGACGAAAAAATGCTGGTGACGAAAAAAGCTGGTGACGAAAAATGGCGAAAAATGCTGGTGACGAAAAATGGCGAAAAATGCTGGTGACGAAAAATGACGAAAAATGCTGGTGACGAAAAAATGCTGGTGACGAAAAATGACGAAAAATGCTGGTGACGAAAAAATGCTGGTGACGAAAAATGACGAAAAATGCTGGTGACGAAAAAATGCTGGTGACGAAAAATGACGAAAAATGCTGGTGACGAAAAAATGGTGGTGACGAAAAATGACGAAAAATAGTGGTGACGAAAAAAATGCTGGTGACAAAAAATGACGAAAAATGCTGGTGACGAAAAAATGCTGGTGACGAAAAATGCTGGTGACGAAAAATGCTGGTGACGAAAAATGACGAAAAATGCTGGTGACGAAAAATGACGAAAAATGCTGGTGACGAAAAATGCTGGTGACGAAAAAATGCTGGTGAGGAAAAATGACGAAAAATGCTGGTGACGAAAAAATGCTGGTGACGAAAAATGACGAAAAATCCTGGTGACGAAAAAATGCTGGTGACGAAAAATGACGAAAAATGCTGGTGACGAAAAAATGCTGGTGACGAAAAATGACAACTATATAAAGGTGTCAGTTGAGGCATAAACAATAAAACATTATATACATTATATAAAAAATGCTGGTGACGAAAAAATGCTGGTGACGAAAAATGACGAAAAATGCTGGTGACGAAAAAATGCTGGTGACGAAAAATGCTGGTGACGAAAAATGCTGGTGACGAAAAATGACGAAAAAATGCTGGTGACGAAAAATGCTGGTGACGAAAAAATGCTGGTGACGAAAAATGACGAAAAATGATGGTGACGAAAAAATGCTGGTGACGAAAAATGACGAAAAATGCTGGTGACGAAAAAATGCTGGTGACGAAAAATGACGAAAAATGCTGGTGACGAAATAATGCTGGTGACAAAAAATGACGAAAAATGCTGGTGACGAAAAAATGCTGGTGACAAAAAATGACGAACAATGCTGGTGACGAAAAAATGCTGGTGACGAAAAAAGCTGGTGACAAAAAATGGCGAAAAATGCTGGTGACGAAAAATGGCGAAAAATGCTGGTGACGAAAAATGACGAAAAATGCTGGTGACGAAAAAATGCTGGTGACGAAAAATGACGAAAAATGCTGGTGACGAAAAAATGCTGGTGACGAAAAATGACGAAAAATGCTGGTGACGAAAAAATGCTGGTGACGAAAAATGACGAAAAATGCTGGTGACGAAAAATGACGAAAAATGCTGGTGACGAAAACTTGCTGGTGACAAAAAAATGCTGGTGACGAAAAATGCTGGTGACGAAAAAATGCTGGTGACGAAAAATGACAACTATATAAAGGTGTCAGTTGAGGCATAAACAATAAAACATTATATACATTATATAAAAAATGCTGGTGACGAAAAAATGCTGGTGACGAAAAATGACGAAAAATGCTGGTGACGAAAAAATGCTGGTGACGAAAAATGCTGGTGACGAAAAATGCTGGTGACGAAAAATGACGAAAAAATGCTGGTGACGAAAAATGCTGGTGACGAAAAAATGCTGGTGACGAAAAATGACGAAAAATGATGGTGACGAAAAAATGCTGGTGACGAAAAATGACGAAAAATGCTGGTGACGAAAAAATGCTGGTGACGAAAAATGACGAAAAATGCTGGTGACGAAATAATGCTGGTGACAAAAAATGACGAAAAATGCTGGTGACGAAAAAATGCTGGTGACAAAAAATGACGAACAATGCTGGTGACGAAAAAATGCTGGTGACGAAAAAAGCTGGTGACGAAAAATGGCGAAAAATGCTGGTGACGAAAAATGGCGAAAAATGCTGGTGACGAAAAATGACGAAAAATGCTGGTGACGAAAAAATGCTGGTGACGAAAAATGACGAAAAATGCTGGTGACGAAAAAATGCTGGTGACGAAAAATGACGAAAAATGCTGGTGACGAAAAAATGCTGGTGACGAAAAATGACGAAAAATGCTGGTGACGAAAAAATGGTGGTGACGAAAAATGACGAAAAATAGTGGTGACGAAAAAAATGCTGGTGACAAAAAATGACGAAAAATGCTGGTGACGAAAAAATGCTGGTGACGAAAAATGACGCAAAATGCTGGTGACGAAAAAATGCTGGTGATGAAAAATGAGGAAGAAAGCTGGTGACGAAAAATGACGAAAAATGCTGGTGACGAAAAATGCTGGTGACGAAAAAATGCTGGTGACGAAAAATGACGAAAAATGCTGGTGACGAAAAAATGACGAAAAATGCTGGTGACGAAAAAATGCTGTTGACGAAAAATGACGAAAAATGCTGGTGACGAAAAATGACGAAAAATGCTGGTGACGAAAAAATGCTGGTGACGAAAAATGCTGGTGACGAAAAAATGCTGGTGACGAAAAAAGCTGGTGACGAAAAATGACGAAAAATGCTGGTGACGAAAAATGACGAAAAAAGCTGGTGACGAAAAATGACGAAAAATGCTGGTGACGAAAAAATGCTGGTGACGAAAAATGACGCAAAATGCTGGTGACGAAAAAATGCTGGTGACGAAAAATGACGAAGAAAGCTGGTGACGAAAAATGACGAAAAATGCTGGTGACGAAAAATGCTGGTGACGAAAAAATGCTGGTGACGAAAAATGACGAAAAATGCTGGTGACGAAAAAATGACGAAAAATGCTGGTGACGAAAAAAATGCTGGTGACGAAAAATGCTGGTGACGAAAAAATGCTGGTGACGAAAAATGACGAAAAATGCTGGTGACGAAAAAATGCTGGTGACAAAAAATGACGAAAAATGCTGGTGACGAAAAAATGCTGGTGACGAAAAATGACGAAAAATGCTGGTGACAAAAAATGACGAAAAATGCTGGTGACGAAAAAATGCTGGTGACGAAAAATGCTGGTGACGAAAAAATGCTGGTGACGAAAAATGCTGGTGACGAAAAATGACGAAAAATGCTGGTGACGAAAAAATGCTGGTGACGAAAAATGACGAAAAATGCTGGTGACGAAAAAATGCTGGTGACAAAAAATGACGAAAAATGCTGGTGACGAAAAAATGCTGGTGACGAAAAATGACGCAAAATGCTGGTGACGAAAAAATGCTGGTGACGAAAAATGACGAAGAAAGCTGGTGACGAAAAATGACGAAAAGTGCTGGTGACGAAAAATGCTGGTGACGAAAAAATGCTGGTGACGAAAAATGACGAAAAATGCTGGTGACGAAAAAATGACGAAAAATGCTGGTGACGAAAAAATGCTGTTGACGAAAAATGACGAAAAATGCTGGTGACGAAAAATGCTGGTGACGAAAAATGACGAAAAATGCTGGTGACGAAAAAATGCTGGTGACGAAAAATGACGAAAAATGCTGGTGACGAAAAAATGCTGGTGACGAAAAAAGCTGGTGACCAAAAATGACGAAAAATGCTGGTGACGAAAAAAATGCTGGTGACAAAAAATGACGAAAAATGCTGGTGACGAAAAAATGCTGGTGACGAAAAAATGCTGGTGACGAAAAAAGCTGGTGACGAAAAATGACGAAAAATGCTGGTGACGAAAAAAATGCTGGTGACAAAAAATGACGAAAAATGCTGGTGACGAAAAATGACGAAAAATGCTGGTGACGAAAAAATGCTGGTGACGAAAAATGCTGGTGACGAAAAATGCTGGTGACGAAAAATGACGAAAAAATGCTGGTGACGAAAAATGCTGGTGACGAAAAAATGCTGGTGACGAAAAATGACGAAAAATGATGGTGACGAAAAAATGCTGGTGACGAAAAATGACGAAAAATGCTGGTGACGAAAAAATGCTGGTGACGAAAAATGACGAAAAATGCTGGTGACGAAATAATGCTGGTGACAAAAAATGACGAAAAATGCTGGTGACGAAAAAATGCTGGTGACAAAAAATGACGAACAATGCTGGTGACGAAAAAATGCTGGTGACGAAAAAAGCTGGTGACGAAAAATGGCGAAAAATGCTGGTGACGAAAAATGGCGAAAAATGCTGGTGACGAAAAATGACGAAAAATGCTGGTGACGAAAAAATGCTGGTGACGAAAAATGACGAAAAATGCTGGTGACGAAAAAATGCTGGTGACGAAAAATGACGAAAAATGCTGGTGACGAAAAAATGCTGGTGACGAAAAATGACGAAAAATGCTGGTGACGAAAAAATGGTGGTGACGAAAAATGACGAAAAATAGTGGTGACGAAAAAAATGCTGGTGACAAAAAATGACGAAAAATGCTGGTGACGAAAAAATGCTGGTGACGAAAAATGACGCAAAATGCTGGTGACGAAAAAATGCTGGTGATGAAAAATGAGGAAGAAAGCTGGTGACGAAAAATGACGAAAAATGCTGGTGACGAAAAATGCTGGTGACGAAAAAATGCTGGTGACGAAAAATGACGAAAAATGCTGGTGACGAAAAAATGACGAAAAATGCTGGTGACGAAAAAATGCTGTTGACGAAAAATGACGAAAAATGCTGGTGACGAAAAATGACGAAAAATGCTGGTGACGAAAAAATGCTGGTGACGAAAAATGCTGGTGACGAAAAAATGCTGGTGACGAAAAAAGCTGGTGACGAAAAATGACGAAAAATGCTGGTGACGAAAAATGACGAAAAAAGCTGGTGACGAAAAATGACGAAAAATGCTGGTGACGAAAAAATGCTGGTGACGAAAAATGACGCAAAATGCTGGTGACGAAAAAATGCTGGTGACGAAAAATGACGAAGAAAGCTGGTGACGAAAAATGACGAAAAATGCTGGTGACGAAAAATGCTGGTGACGAAAAAATGCTGGTGACGAAAAATGACGAAAAATGCTGGTGACGAAAAAATGACGAAAAATGCTGGTGACGAAAAAAATGCTGGTGACGAAAAATGCTGGTGACGAAAAAATGCTGGTGACGAAAAATGACGAAAAATGCTGGTGACGAAAAAATGCTGGTGACAAAAAATGACGAAAAATGCTGGTGACGAAAAAATGCTGGTGACGAAAAATGACGAAAAATGCTGGTGACAAAAAATGACGAAAAATGCTGGTGACGAAAAAATGCTGGTGACGAAAAATGCTGGTGACGAAAAAATGCTGGTGACGAAAAATGCTGGTGACGAAAAATGACGAAAAATGCTGGTGACGAAAAAATGCTGGTGACGAAAAATGACGAAAAATGCTGGTGACGAAAAAATGCTGGTGACAAAAAATGACGAAAAATGCTGGTGACGAAAAAATGCTGGTGACGAAAAATGACGCAAAATGCTGGTGACGAAAAAATGCTGGTGACGAAAAATGACGAAGAAAGCTGGTGACGAAAAATGACGAAAAGTGCTGGTGACGAAAAATGCTGGTGACGAAAAAATGCTGGTGACGAAAAATGACGAAAAATGCTGGTGACGAAAAAATGACGAAAAATGCTGGTGACGAAAAAATGCTGTTGACGAAAAATGACGAAAAATGCTGGTGACGAAAAATGCTGGTGACGAAAAATGACGAAAAATGCTGGTGACGAAAAAATGCTGGTGACGAAAAATGACGAAAAATGCTGGTGACGAAAAAATGCTGGTGACGAAAAAAGCTGGTGACCAAAAATGACGAAAAATGCTGGTGACGAAAAAAATGCTGGTGACAAAAAATGACGAAAAATGCTGGTGACGAAAAAATGCTGGTGACGAAAAAATGCTGGTGACGAAAAAAGCTGGTGACGAAAAATGACGAAAAATGCTGGTGACGAAAAAAATGCTGGTGACAAAAAATGACGAAAAATGCTGGTGACGAAAAAATGCTGGTGACGAAAAATGACGCAAAATGCTGGTGACGAAAAAATGCTGGTGACGAAAAATGACGAAAAATGCTGGTGACGAAAAAATGCTGGTGACGAAAAATGACGAAAAATGATGGTGACGAAAAAATTATGGTGACGAAAAATGACGAAAAATGATGGTGACGAAAAAATGCTGGTGACGAAAAATGACGAAAAATGCTGGTGACGAAAAAATGCTGGTGACGAAAAATGACGAAAAATGCTGGTGACGAAAAAATGCTGGTGACAAAAAATGACGAAAAATGCTGGTGACGAAAAATGACGAAAAATGCTGGTGACGAAAAAATGCTGGTGACGAAAAATGACGAAAAATGATGGTGACGAAAAAATGATGGTGACGAAAAATGACGAAAAATGATGGTGACGAAAAAATGCTGGTGACGAAAAATGACGAAAAATGCTGGTGACGAAAAAATGCTGGTGACAAAAAATGACGAAAAATGCTGGTGACGAAAAATGACGAAAAATGCTGGTGACGAAAAAATGCTGGTGACGAAAAATGACGAAAAATGCTGGTGACGAAAAAATGCTGGTGACGAAAAATGACGAAAAATGCTGGTGACGAAAAATGACTAAAAATGCTGGTGACGAAAAAATGCTGGTGACGAAAAATGACGAAAAAAGCTGGTGACGAAAAAATGCTGGTGACGAAAAATGCTGGTGACGAAAAAATGCTGGTGACGAAAAATGACGAAAAATGATGTTGACGAAAAAATGCTGGTGACGAAAAAATGCTGGTGACGAAAAATGACGAAAAATGCTGGTGACGAAAAAATGCTGGTGACGAAAAATGACGAAAAATGCTGGTGACGAAAAAATGCTGGTGACAAAAAATGACGAAAAATGCTGGTGACGAAAAAATGCTGGTGACGAAAAATGACGAAAAATGCTGGTGACGAAAAAATGCTGGTGACGAAAAATGACGAAAAATGCTGGTGACGAAAAATGACTAAAAATGCTGGTGACGAAAAAATGCTGGTGACGAAAAATGACGAAAAAAGCTGGTGACGAAAAAATGCTGGTGACGAAAAATGCTGGTGACGAAAAAATGCTGGTGACGAAAAATGACGAAAAATGATGTTGACGAAAAAATGCTGGTGACGAAAAATGCTGGTGACGAAAAAATGCTGGTGACGAAAAATGACGAAAAATGCTGGTGACGAAAAAATGCTGGTGACGAAAAATGACGAAAAATGCTGGTGACGAAAAAATGCTGGTGACAAAAAATGACGAAAAATGCTGGTGACGAAAAAATGCTGGTGACGAAAAATGACGAAAAATGATGGTGACGAAAAAATGCTGGTGACGAAAAATGACGAAAAATGATGGTGACGAAAAAATGCTGGTGACGAAAAATGACGAAAAATGCTGGTGACGAAAAAATGCTGGTGACGAAAAATGACGAAAAATGCTGGTGACGAAAAAATGCTGGTGACAAAAAATGACGAAAAATGCTGGTGACGAAAAATGACGAAAAATGCTGGTGACGAAAAAACTGCTGGTGACAAAAAATGACGAAAAATGCTGGTGACGAAAAAATGCTGGTGACGAAAAATGACGAAAAATGATGGTGACGAAAAAATGCTGGTGACAAAAAATGACGAACAATGCTGGTGACGAAAAAATGCTGGTGACGAAAAAAGCTGGTGACGAAAAATGACGAAAAATGCTGGTGACGAAAAATGCTGGTGACGAAAAAATGCTGGTGACGAAAAATGACGAAAAATGCTGGTGACGAAAAAATGCTGGTGACGAAAAAATGCTGGTGACAAAAAATGACGAAAAATGCTGGTGACGAAAAAATGCTGGTGACGAAAAATGACGAAAAATGCTGGTGACGAAAAAATGCTGGTGACAAAAAATGACGAAAAATGCTGGTGACGAAAAATTACGAAAAAAGCTGGTGACGAAAAATGACGAAAAATGCTGGTGACGAAAAAATGCTGGTGACAAAAAATGACGAAAAATGCTGGTGACGAAAAAATGCTGGTGACGAAAAAAGCTGGTGACGAAAAATGGCGAAAAATGCTGGTGACGAAAAATGACGAAAAATGCTGGTGACGAAAAATGACGAAAAATGCTGGTGGCGAAAAAATGCTGGTGACGAAAAATGACGAAAAATGCTGGTGACGAAAAAAATGCTGGTGACAAAAAATGACGAAAAATGCTGGTGACGAAAAAATGCTGGTGACGAAAAATGACGCAAAATGCTGGTGACGAAAAAATGCTGGTGACGAAAAATGACGAAGAAAGCTGGTGACGAAAAATGACGAAAAATGCTGGTGACGAAAAAATGCTGGTGACAAAAAATGACGAAAAATGCTGGTGACGAAAAATGACGAAAAATGCTGGTGACGAAAAAATGCTGGTGACAAAAAATGACGAAAAATGCTGGTGACGAAAAAATGCTGGTGACGAAAAATGACGAAAAATGATGGTGACGAAAAAATGCTGGTGACAAAAAATGACGAACAATGCTGGTGACGAAAAAATGCTGGTGACGAAAAAAGCTGGTGACGAAAAAATGCTGGTGACGAAAAATGACGCAAAATGCTGGTGACGAAAAAATGCTGGTGACGAAAAATGACGAAGAAAGCTGGTGACGAAAAATGACGAAAAATGCTGGTGACGAAAAAATGCTGGTGACAAAAAATGACGAAAAATGCTGGTGACGAAAAAATGCTGGTGACGAAAAAAGCTGGTGACAAAAAAATGCTGGTGATGAAAAATGAGGAAGAAAGCTGGTGACGAAAAATGACGAAAAATGCTGGTGACGAAAAATGCTGGTGACGAAAAAATGCTGGTGACGAAAAATGACGAAAAATGCTGGTGACGAAAAAATGACGAAAAATGCTGGTGACGAAAAAATGCTGTTGACGAAAAATGACGAAAAATGCTGGTGACGAAAAATGACGAAAAATGCTGGTGACGAAAAAATGCTGGTGACGAAAAATGCTGGTGACGAAAAAATGCTGGTGACGAAAAAAGCTGGTGACGAAAAATGACGAAAAATGCTGGTGACGAAAAATGACGAAAAAAGCTGGTGACGAAAAATGACGAAAAATGCTTGTGACGAAAAAATGCTGGTGACGAAAAATGACGCAAAATGCTGGTGACGAAAAAATGCTGGTGACGAAAAATGACGAAGAAAGCTGGTGACGAAAAATGACGAAAAATGCTGGTGACGAAAAATGCTGGTGACGAAAAAATGCTGGTGACGAAAAATGACGAAAAATGCTGGTGACGAAAAAATGACGAAAAATGCTGGTGACGAAAAAAATGCTGGTGACGAAAAATGCTGGTGACGAAAAAATGCTGGTGACGAAAAATGACGAAAAATGCTGGTGACGAAAAAATGCTGGTGACAAAAAATGACGAAAAATGCTGGTGACGAAAAAATGCTGGTGACGAAAAATGACGAAAAATGCTGGTGACAAAAAATGACGAAAAATGCTGGTGACGAAAAAATGCTGGTGACGAAAAATGCTGGTGACGAAAAAATGCTGGTGACGAAAAATGCTGGTGACGAAAAATGACGAAAAATGCTGGTGACGAAAAAATGCTGGTGACGAAAAATGACGAAAAATGCTGGTGACGAAAAAATGCTGGTGACAAAAAATGACGAAAAATGCTGGTGACGAAAAAATGCTGGTGACGAAAAATGACGCAAAATGCTGGTGACGAAAAAATGCTGGTGACGAAAAATGACGAAGAAAGCTGGTGACGAAAAATGACGAAAAATGCTGGTGACGAAAAATGCTGGTGACGAAAAAATGCTGGTGACGAAAAAATGCTGGTGACGAAAAAAGCTGGTGACGAAAAATGACGAAAAATGCTGGTGACGAAAAAAATGCTGGTGACAAAAAATGACGAAAAATGCTGGTGACGAAAAAATGCTGGTGACGAAAAATGACGCAAAATGCTGGTGACGAAAAAATGCTGGTGACGAAAAATGACGAAAAATGCTGGTGACGAAAAAATGCTGGTGACGAAAAATGACGAAAAATGATGGTGACGAAAAAATTATGGTGACGAAAAATGACGAAAAATGATGGTGACGAAAAAATGCTGGTGACGAAAAATGACGAAAAATGCTGGTGACGAAAAAATGCTGGTGACGAAAAATGACGAAAAATGCTGGTGACGAAAAAATGCTGGTGACAAAAAATGACGAAAAATGCTGGTGACGAAAAATGACGAAAAATGCTGGTGACGAAAAAATGCTGGTGACGAAAAATGACGAAAAATGATGGTGACGAAAAAATGATGGTGACGAAAAATGACGAAAAATGATGGTGACGAAAAAATGCTGGTGACGAAAAATGACGAAAAATGCTGGTGACGAAAAAATGCTGGTGACAAAAAATGACGAAAAATGCTGGTGACGAAAAATGACGAAAAATGCTGGTGACGAAAAAATGCTGGTGACGAAAAATGACGAAAAATGCTGGTGACGAAAAAATGCTGGTGACGAAAAATGACGAAAAATGCTGGTGACGAAAAATGACTAAAAATGCTGGTGACGAAAAATGACGAAGAAAGCTGGTGACGAAAAATGACGAAAAATGCTGGTGACGAAAAATGCTGGTGACGAAAAAATGCTGGTGACGAAAAATGACGAAAAATGCTGGTGACGAAAAAATGACGAAAAATGCTGGTGACGAAAAAAATGCTGGTGACGAAAAATGCTGGTGACGAAAAAATGCTGGTGACGAAAAATGACGAAAAATGCTGGTGACGAAAAAATGCTGGTGACAAAAAATGACGAAAAATGCTGGTGACGAAAAAATGCTGGTGACGAAAAATGACGAAAAATGCTGGTGACAAAAAATGACGAAAAATGCTGGTGACGAAAAAATGCTGGTGACGAAAAATGCTGGTGACGAAAAAATGCTGGTGACGAAAAATGCTGGTGACGAAAAATGACGAAAAATGCTGGTGACGAAAAAATGCTGGTGACGAAAAATGACGAAAAATGCTGGTGACGAAAAAATGCTGGTGACAAAAAATGACGAAAAATGCTGGTGACGAAAAAATGCTGGTGACGAAAAATGACGCAAAATGCTGGTGACGAAAAAATGCTGGTGACGAAAAATGACGAAGAAAGCTGGTGACGAAAAATGACGAAAAGTGCTGGTGACGAAAAATGCTGGTGACGAAAAAATGCTGGTGACGAAAAATGACGAAAAATGCTGGTGACGAAAAAATGACGAAAAATGCTGGTGACGAAAAAATGCTGTTGACGAAAAATGACGAAAAATGCTGGTGACGAAAAATGCTGGTGACGAAAAATGACGAAAAATGCTGGTGACGAAAAAATGCTGGTGACGAAAAATGACGAAAAATGCTGGTGACGAAAAAATGCTGGTGACGAAAAAAGCTGGTGACCAAAAATGACGAAAAATGCTGGTGACGAAAAAAATGCTGGTGACAAAAAATGACGAAAAATGCTGGTGACGAAAAAATGCTGGTGACGAAAAAATGCTGGTGACGAAAAAAGCTGGTGACGAAAAATGACGAAAAATGCTGGTGACGAAAAAAATGCTGGTGACAAAAAATGACGAAAAATGCTGGTGACGAAAAAATGCTGGTGACGAAAAATGACGCAAAATGCTGGTGACGAAAAAATGCTGGTGACGAAAAATGACGAAAAATGCTGGTGACGAAAAAATGCTGGTGACGAAAAATGACGAAAAATGATGGTGACGAAAAAATTATGGTGACGAAAAATGACGAAAAATGATGGTGACGAAAAAATGCTGGTGACGAAAAATGACGAAAAATGCTGGTGACGAAAAAATGCTGGTGACGAAAAATGACGAAAAATGCTGGTGACGAAAAAATGCTGGTGACAAAAAATGACGAAAAATGCTGGTGACGAAAAATGACGAAAAATGCTGGTGACGAAAAAATGCTGGTGACGAAAAATGACGAAAAATGATGGTGACGAAAAAATGATGGTGACGAAAAATGACGAAAAATGATGGTGACGAAAAAATGCTGGTGACGAAAAATGACGAAAAATGCTGGTGACGAAAAAATGCTGGTGACAAAAAATGACGAAAAATGCTGGTGACGAAAAATGACGAAAAATGCTGGTGACGAAAAAATGCTGGTGACGAAAAATGACGAAAAATGCTGGTGACGAAAAAATGCTGGTGACGAAAAATGACGAAAAATGCTGGTGACGAAAAATGACTAAAAATGCTGGTGACGAAAAAATGCTGGTGACGAAAAATGACGAAAAAAGCTGGTGACGAAAAAATGCTGGTGACGAAAAATGCTGGTGACGAAAAAATGCTGGTGACGAAAAATGACGAAAAATGATGTTGACGAAAAAATGCTGGTGACGAAAAAATGCTGGTGACGAAAAATGACGAAAAATGCTGGTGACGAAAAAATGCTGGTGACGAAAAATGACGAAAAATGCTGGTGACGAAAAAATGCTGGTGACAAAAAATGACGAAAAATGCTGGTGACGAAAAAATGCTGGTGACGAAAAATGACGAAAAATGCTGGTGACGAAAAAATGCTGGTGACGAAAAATGACGAAAAATGCTGGTGACGAAAAATGACTAAAAATGCTGGTGACGAAAAAATGCTGGTGACGAAAAATGACGAAAAAAGCTGGTGACGAAAAAATGCTGGTGACGAAAAATGCTGGTGACGAAAAAATGCTGGTGACGAAAAATGACGAAAAATGATGTTGACGAAAAAATGCTGGTGACGAAAAATGCTGGTGACGAAAAAATGCTGGTGACGAAAAATGACGAAAAATGCTGGTGACGAAAAAATGCTGGTGACGAAAAATGACGAAAAATGCTGGTGACGAAAAAATGCTGGTGACAAAAAATGACGAAAAATGCTGGTGACGAAAAAATGCTGGTGACGAAAAATGACGAAAAATGATGGTGACGAAAAAATGCTGGTGACGAAAAATGACGAAAAATGATGGTGACGAAAAAATGCTGGTGACGAAAAATGACGAAAAATGCTGGTGACGAAAAAATGCTGGTGACGAAAAATGACGAAAAATGCTGGTGACGAAAAATGACGAAAAATGCTGGTGACGAAAAAATGCTGGTGACGAAAAATGACGAAAAATGCTGGTGACGAAAAAATGCTGGTGACGAAAAATGACGAAAAATGCTGGTGACGAAAAATGACTAAAAATGCTGGTGACGAAAAAATGCTGGTGACGAAAAATGACGAAAAAAGCTGGTGACGAAAAAATGCTGGTGACGAAAAATGCTGGTGACGAAAAAATGCTGGTGACGAAAAATGACGAAAAATGATGTTGACGAAAAAATGCTGGTGACGAAAAAATGCTGGTGACGAAAAATGACGAAAAATGCTGGTGACGAAAAAATGCTGGTGACGAAAAATGACGAAAAATGCTGGTGACGAAAAAATGCTGGTGACAAAAAATGACGAAAAATGCTGGTGACGAAAAAATGCTGGTGACGAAAAATGACGAAAAATGCTGGTGACGAAAAAATGCTGGTGACGAAAAATGACGAAAAATGCTGGTGACGAAAAATGACTAAAAATGCTGGTGACGAAAAAATGCTGGTGACGAAAAATGACGAAAAAAGCTGGTGACGAAAAAATGCTGGTGACGAAAAATGCTGGTGACGAAAAAATGCTGGTGACGAAAAATGACGAAAAATGATGTTGACGAAAAAATGCTGGTGACGAAAAATGCTGGTGACGAAAAAATGCTGGTGACGAAAAATGACGAAAAATGCTGGTGACGAAAAAATGCTGGTGACGAAAAATGACGAAAAATGCTGGTGACGAAAAAATGCTGGTGACAAAAAATGACGAAAAATGCTGGTGACGAAAAAATGCTGGTGACGAAAAATGACGAAAAATGATGGTGACGAAAAAATGCTGGTGACGAAAAATGACGAAAAATGATGGTGACGAAAAAATGCTGGTGACGAAAAATGACGAAAAATGCTGGTGACGAAAAAATGCTGGTGACGAAAAATGACGAAAAATGCTGGTGACGAAAAAATGCTGGTGACAAAAAATGACGAAAAATGCTGGTGACGAAAAATGACGAAAAATGCTGGTGACGAAAAAACTGCTGGTGACAAAAAATGACGAAAAATGCTGGTGACGAAAAAATGCTGGTGACGAAAAATGACGAAAAATGATGGTGACGAAAAAATGCTGGTGACAAAAAATGACGAACAATGCTGGTGACGAAAAAATGCTGGTGACGAAAAAAGCTGGTGACGAAAAATGACGAAAAATGCTGGTGACGAAAAATGCTGGTGACGAAAAAATGCTGGTGACGAAAAATGACGAAAAATGCTGGTGACGAAAAAATGCTGGTGACGAAAAAATGCTGGTGACAAAAAATGACGAAAAATGCTGGTGACGAAAAAATGCTGGTGACGAAAAATGACGAAAAATGCTGGTGACGAAAAAATGCTGGTGACAAAAAATGACGAAAAATGCTGGTGACGAAAAATTACGAAAAAAGCTGGTGACGAAAAATGACGAAAAATGCTGGTGACGAAAAAATGCTGGTGACAAAAAATGACGAAAAATGCTGGTGACGAAAAAATGCTGGTGACGAAAAAAGCTGGTGACGAAAAATGGCGAAAAATGCTGGTGACGAAAAATGACGAAAAATGCTGGTGACGAAAAATGACGAAAAATGCTGGTGGCGAAAAAATGCTGGTGACGAAAAATGACGAAAAATGCTGGTGACGAAAAAAATGCTGGTGACAAAAAATGACGAAAAATGCTGGTGACGAAAAAATGCTGGTGACGAAAAATGACGCAAAATGCTGGTGACGAAAAAATGCTGGTGACGAAAAATGACGAAGAAAGCTGGTGACGAAAAATGACGAAAAATGCTGGTGACGAAAAAATGCTGGTGACAAAAAATGACGAAAAATGCTGGTGACGAAAAATGACGAAAAATGCTGGTGACGAAAAAATGCTGGTGACAAAAAATGACGAAAAATGCTGGTGACGAAAAAATGCTGGTGACGAAAAATGACGAAAAATGATGGTGACGAAAAAATGCTGGTGACAAAAAATGACGAACAATGCTGGTGACGAAAAAATGCTGGTGACGAAAAAAGCTGGTGACGAAAAAATGCTGGTGACGAAAAATGACGCAAAATGCTGGTGACGAAAAAATGCTGGTGACGAAAAATGACGAAGAAAGCTGGTGACGAAAAATGACGAAAAATGCTGGTGACGAAAAAATGCTGGTGACAAAAAATGACGAAAAATGCTGGTGACGAAAAAATGCTGGTGACGAAAAAAGCTGGTGACAAAAAAATGCTGGTGATGAAAAATGAGGAAGAAAGCTGGTGACGAAAAATGACGAAAAATGCTGGTGACGAAAAATGCTGGTGACGAAAAAATGCTGGTGACGAAAAATGACGAAAAATGCTGGTGACGAAAAAATGACGAAAAATGCTGGTGACGAAAAAATGCTGTTGACGAAAAATGACGAAAAATGCTGGTGACGAAAAATGACGAAAAATGCTGGTGACGAAAAAATGCTGGTGACGAAAAATGCTGGTGACGAAAAAATGCTGGTGACGAAAAAAGCTGGTGACGAAAAATGACGAAAAATGCTGGTGACGAAAAATGACGAAAAAAGCTGGTGACGAAAAATGACGAAAAATGCTTGTGACGAAAAAATGCTGGTGACGAAAAATGACGCAAAATGCTGGTGACGAAAAAATGCTGGTGACGAAAAATGACGAAGAAAGCTGGTGACGAAAAATGACGAAAAATGCTGGTGACGAAAAATGCTGGTGACGAAAAAATGCTGGTGACGAAAAATGACGAAAAATGCTGGTGACGAAAAAATGACGAAAAATGCTGGTGACGAAAAAAATGCTGGTGACGAAAAATGCTGGTGACGAAAAAATGCTGGTGACGAAAAATGACGAAAAATGCTGGTGACGAAAAAATGCTGGTGACAAAAAATGACGAAAAATGCTGGTGACGAAAAAATGCTGGTGACGAAAAATGACGAAAAATGCTGGTGACAAAAAATGACGAAAAATGCTGGTGACGAAAAAATGCTGGTGACGAAAAATGCTGGTGACGAAAAAATGCTGGTGACGAAAAATGCTGGTGACGAAAAATGACGAAAAATGCTGGTGACGAAAAAATGCTGGTGACGAAAAATGACGAAAAATGCTGGTGACGAAAAAATGCTGGTGACAAAAAATGACGAAAAATGCTGGTGACGAAAAAATGCTGGTGACGAAAAATGACGCAAAATGCTGGTGACGAAAAAATGCTGGTGACGAAAAATGACGAAGAAAGCTGGTGACGAAAAATGACGAAAAATGCTGGTGACGAAAAATGCTGGTGACGAAAAAATGCTGGTGACGAAAAAATGCTGGTGACGAAAAAAGCTGGTGACGAAAAATGACGAAAAATGCTGGTGACGAAAAAAATGCTGGTGACAAAAAATGACGAAAAATGCTGGTGACGAAAAAATGCTGGTGACGAAAAATGACGCAAAATGCTGGTGACGAAAAAATGCTGGTGACGAAAAATGACGAAAAATGCTGGTGACGAAAAAATGCTGGTGACGAAAAATGACGAAAAATGATGGTGACGAAAAAATTATGGTGACGAAAAATGACGAAAAATGATGGTGACGAAAAAATGCTGGTGACGAAAAATGACGAAAAATGCTGGTGACGAAAAAATGCTGGTGACGAAAAATGACGAAAAATGCTGGTGACGAAAAAATGCTGGTGACAAAAAATGACGAAAAATGCTGGTGACGAAAAATGACGAAAAATGCTGGTGACGAAAAAATGCTGGTGACGAAAAATGACGAAAAATGATGGTGACGAAAAAATGATGGTGACGAAAAATGACGAAAAATGATGGTGACGAAAAAATGCTGGTGACGAAAAATGACGAAAAATGCTGGTGACGAAAAAATGCTGGTGACAAAAAATGACGAAAAATGCTGGTGACGAAAAATGACGAAAAATGCTGGTGACGAAAAAATGCTGGTGACGAAAAATGACGAAAAATGCTGGTGACGAAAAAATGCTGGTGACGAAAAATGACGAAAAATGCTGGTGACGAAAAATGACTAAAAATGCTGGTGACGAAAAATGACGAAGAAAGCTGGTGACGAAAAATGACGAAAAATGCTGGTGACGAAAAATGCTGGTGACGAAAAAATGCTGGTGACGAAAAATGACGAAAAATGCTGGTGACGAAAAAATGACGAAAAATGCTGGTGACGAAAAAAATGCTGGTGACGAAAAATGCTGGTGACGAAAAAATGCTGGTGACGAAAAATGACGAAAAATGCTGGTGACGAAAAAATGCTGGTGACAAAAAATGACGAAAAATGCTGGTGACGAAAAAATGCTGGTGACGAAAAATGACGAAAAATGCTGGTGACAAAAAATGACGAAAAATGCTGGTGACGAAAAAATGCTGGTGACGAAAAATGCTGGTGACGAAAAAATGCTGGTGACGAAAAATGCTGGTGACGAAAAATGACGAAAAATGCTGGTGACGAAAAAATGCTGGTGACGAAAAATGACGAAAAATGCTGGTGACGAAAAAATGCTGGTGACAAAAAATGACGAAAAATGCTGGTGACGAAAAAATGCTGGTGACGAAAAATGACGCAAAATGCTGGTGACGAAAAAATGCTGGTGACGAAAAATGACGAAGAAAGCTGGTGACGAAA
Source organism: Gymnoscopelus microlampas (assembly GCF_963454915.1). Classification (NCBI taxonomy): domain Eukaryota; kingdom Metazoa; phylum Chordata; class Actinopteri; order Myctophiformes; family Myctophidae; genus Gymnoscopelus; species Gymnoscopelus microlampas. The sequence continues at coordinate 45,251,442 of NC_139955.1, forward strand.
AATGACGAAAAGTGCTGGTGACGAAAAATGCTGGTGACGAAAAAATGCTGGTGACGAAAAATGACGAAAAATGCTGGTGACGAAAAAATGACGAAAAATGCTGGTGACGAAAAAATGCTGTTGACGAAAAATGACGAAAAATGCTGGTGACGAAAAATGCTGGTGACGAAAAATGACGAAAAATGCTGGTGACGAAAAAATGCTGGTGACGAAAAATGACGAAAAATGCTGGTGACGAAAAAATGCTGGTGACGAAAAAAGCTGGTGACCAAAAATGACGAAAAATGCTGGTGACGAAAAAAATGCTGGTGACAAAAAATGACGAAAAATGCTGGTGACGAAAAAATGCTGGTGACGAAAAAATGCTGGTGACGAAAAAAGCTGGTGACGAAAAATGACGAAAAATGCTGGTGACGAAAAAAATGCTGGTGACAAAAAATGACGAAAAATGCTGGTGACGAAAAAATGCTGGTGACGAAAAATGACGCAAAATGCTGGTGACGAAAAAATGCTGGTGACGAAAAATGACGAAAAATGCTGGTGACGAAAAAATGCTGGTGACGAAAAATGACGAAAAATGATGGTGACGAAAAAATTATGGTGACGAAAAATGACGAAAAATGATGGTGACGAAAAAATGCTGGTGACGAAAAATGACGAAAAATGCTGGTGACGAAAAAATGCTGGTGACGAAAAATGACGAAAAATGCTGGTGACGAAAAAATGCTGGTGACAAAAAATGACGAAAAATGCTGGTGACGAAAAATGACGAAAAATGCTGGTGACGAAAAAATGCTGGTGACGAAAAATGACGAAAAATGATGGTGACGAAAAAATGATGGTGACGAAAAATGACGAAAAATGATGGTGACGAAAAAATGCTGGTGACGAAAAATGACGAAAAATGCTGGTGACGAAAAAATGCTGGTGACAAAAAATGACGAAAAATGCTGGTGACGAAAAATGACGAAAAATGCTGGTGACGAAAAAATGCTGGTGACGAAAAATGACGAAAAATGCTGGTGACGAAAAAATGCTGGTGACGAAAAATGACGAAAAATGCTGGTGACGAAAAATGACTAAAAATGCTGGTGACGAAAAAATGCTGGTGACGAAAAATGACGAAAAAAGCTGGTGACGAAAAAATGCTGGTGACGAAAAATGCTGGTGACGAAAAAATGCTGGTGACGAAAAATGACGAAAAATGATGTTGACGAAAAAATGCTGGTGACGAAAAAATGCTGGTGACGAAAAATGACGAAAAATGCTGGTGACGAAAAAATGCTGGTGACGAAAAATGACGAAAAATGCTGGTGACGAAAAAATGCTGGTGACAAAAAATGACGAAAAATGCTGGTGACGAAAAAATGCTGGTGACGAAAAATGACGAAAAATGCTGGTGACGAAAAAATGCTGGTGACGAAAAATGACGAAAAATGCTGGTGACGAAAAATGACTAAAAATGCTGGTGACGAAAAAATGCTGGTGACGAAAAATGACGAAAAAAGCTGGTGACGAAAAAATGCTGGTGACGAAAAATGCTGGTGACGAAAAAATGCTGGTGACGAAAAATGACGAAAAATGATGTTGACGAAAAAATGCTGGTGACGAAAAATGCTGGTGACGAAAAAATGCTGGTGACGAAAAATGACGAAAAATGCTGGTGACGAAAAAATGCTGGTGACGAAAAATGACGAAAAATGCTGGTGACGAAAAAATGCTGGTGACAAAAAATGACGAAAAATGCTGGTGACGAAAAAATGCTGGTGACGAAAAATGACGAAAAATGATGGTGACGAAAAAATGCTGGTGACGAAAAATGACGAAAAATGATGGTGACGAAAAAATGCTGGTGACGAAAAATGACGAAAAATGCTGGTGACGAAAAAATGCTGGTGACGAAAAATGACGAAAAATGCTGGTGACGAAAAAATGCTGGTGACAAAAAATGACGAAAAATGCTGGTGACGAAAAATGACGAAAAATGCTGGTGACGAAAAAACTGCTGGTGACAAAAAATGACGAAAAATGCTGGTGACGAAAAAATGCTGGTGACGAAAAATGACGAAAAATGATGGTGACGAAAAAATGCTGGTGACAAAAAATGACGAACAATGCTGGTGACGAAAAAATGCTGGTGACGAAAAAAGCTGGTGACGAAAAATGACGAAAAATGCTGGTGACGAAAAATGCTGGTGACGAAAAAATGCTGGTGACGAAAAATGACGAAAAATGCTGGTGACGAAAAAATGCTGGTGACGAAAAAATGCTGGTGACAAAAAATGACGAAAAATGCTGGTGACGAAAAAATGCTGGTGACGAAAAATGACGAAAAATGCTGGTGACGAAAAAATGCTGGTGACAAAAAATGACGAAAAATGCTGGTGACGAAAAATTACGAAAAAAGCTGGTGACGAAAAATGACGAAAAATGCTGGTGACGAAAAAATGCTGGTGACAAAAAATGACGAAAAATGCTGGTGACGAAAAAATGCTGGTGACGAAAAAAGCTGGTGACGAAAAATGGCGAAAAATGCTGGTGACGAAAAATGACGAAAAATGCTGGTGACGAAAAATGACGAAAAATGCTGGTGGCGAAAAAATGCTGGTGACGAAAAATGACGAAAAATGCTGGTGACGAAAAAAATGCTGGTGACAAAAAATGACGAAAAATGCTGGTGACGAAAAAATGCTGGTGACGAAAAATGACGCAAAATGCTGGTGACGAAAAAATGCTGGTGACGAAAAATGACGAAGAAAGCTGGTGACGAAAAATGACGAAAAATGCTGGTGACGAAAAAATGCTGGTGACAAAAAATGACGAAAAATGCTGGTGACGAAAAATGACGAAAAATGCTGGTGACGAAAAAATGCTGGTGACAAAAAATGACGAAAAATGCTGGTGACGAAAAAATGCTGGTGACGAAAAATGACGAAAAATGATGGTGACGAAAAAATGCTGGTGACAAAAAATGACGAACAATGCTGGTGACGAAAAAATGCTGGTGACGAAAAAAGCTGGTGACGAAAAAATGCTGGTGACGAAAAATGACGCAAAATGCTGGTGACGAAAAAATGCTGGTGACGAAAAATGACGAAGAAAGCTGGTGACGAAAAATGACGAAAAATGCTGGTGACGAAAAAATGCTGGTGACAAAAAATGACGAAAAATGCTGGTGACGAAAAAATGCTGGTGACGAAAAAAGCTGGTGACAAAAAAATGACGAAAAATGCTGGTGACGAAAAAATGCTGGTGACAAAAAATGACGAAAAAAGCTGGTGACGAAAAATGACGAAAAATGCTGGTGACGAAAAAATGCTGGTGACAAAAAATGACGAAAAATGCTGGTGACGAAAAAATGCTGGTGACAAAAAATGACGAAAAATGCTGGTGACGAAAAATGACGAAAAATGCTGGTGACGAAAAAATGCTGGTGACAAAAAATGACGAAAAATGCTGGTGACGAAAAATGACGAAAAATGCTGGTGACGAAAAAATGCTGGTGACAAAAAATGACGAAAAATGCTGGTGACGAAAAAATGCTGGTGACAAAAAATGACGAAAAATGCTGGTGACGAAAAATGACGAAAAATGCTGGTGACGAAAAAATGCTGGTGACAAAAAATGACGAAAAATGCTGGTGACGAAAAAATGCTGGTGACGAAAAATGACGAAAAATGATGGTGACGAAAAAATGCTGGTGACAAAAAATGACGAACAATGCTGGTGACGAAAAAATGCTGGTGACGAAAAAAGCTGGTGACGAAAAAATGCTGGTGACGAAAAATGACGCAAAATGCTGGTGACGAAAAAATGCTGGTGACGAAAAATGACGAAGAAAGCTGGTGACGAAAAATGCTGGTGACGAAAAAATGCTGGTGACAAAAAATGACGAAAAATGCTGGTGACGAAAAAATGCTGGTGACGAAAAAAGCTGGTGACAAAAAAATGACGAAAAATGCTGGTGACGAAAAAATGCTGGTGACAAAAAATGACTAAAAATGCTGGTGACGAAAAATGACTAAAAATGCTGGTGACGAAAAAATGCTGGTGACGAAAAATGACGAAAAAAGCTGGTGACGAAAAATGACGAAAAATGCTGGTGACGAAAAAATGCTGGTGACAAAAAATGACGAAAAATGCTGGTGACGAAAAAATGCTGATGACGAAAAATGCTGGTGACGAAAAATGCTGGTGACGAAAAATGACGAAAAATGCTGGTGACGAAAAAATGCTGGTGACAAAAAATGACGAAAAATGCTGGTGACGAAAAAATGCTGGTGACGAAAAATGACGAAAAAAGCTGGTGACGAAAAATGACGAAAAATGCTGGTGACGAAAAAATGCTGGTGACAAAAAATGACGAAAAATGCTGGTGACGAAAAAATGCTGGTGACGAAAAATGACGAAAAAAGCTGGTGACGAAAAAATGCTGGTGATAAAAAATGACTAAAAATGCTGGTGACGAAAAATGACTAAAAATGCTGGTGACGAAAAAATGCTGGTGACGAAAAATGACGAAAAAAGCTGGTGACGAAAAATGACGTAAAATGCTGGTGACGAAAAAATGCTGATGACGAAAAAATGCTGGTGACAAAAAATGACGAAAAATGCTGGTGATGAAAAAATGCTGATGACGAAAAATGCTGGTGACGAAAAATGCTGGTGACGAAAAATGACGAAAAATGCTGGTGACGAAAAAATGCTGGTGACAAAAAATGACGAAAAATGCTGGTGACGAAAAAATGCTGGTGACGAAAAATGACGAAAAAAGCTGGTGACGAAAAATGACGAAAAATGCTGGTGACGAAAAAATGCTGGTGACAAAAAATGACGAAAAATGCTGGTGACGAAAAAATGCTGGTGACGAAAAATGACGAAAAAAGCTGGTGACGAAAAATGACGAAAAATGCTGGTGACGAAAAAATGCTGGTGACAAAAAATGACGAAAAATGCTGGTGACGAAAAAATGCTGGTGACGAAAAATGACGAAAAAAGCTGGTGACGAAAAATGACGAAAAATGCTGGTGACGAAAAAATGCTGGTGACAAAAAATGACGAAAAATGCTGGTGACGAAAAAATGCTGGTGACGAAAAATGACGAAAAAAGCTGGTGACGAAAAATGACGAAAATTGCTGGTGACGAAAAAATGCTGGTGACAAAAAATGACGAAAAATGCTGGTGACGAAAAAATGCTGGTGACGAAAAAAGCTGGTGACGAAAAATGAAGAAAAATGCTGGTGACGAAAAATGGCGAAAAATGCTGGTGACGAAAAATGACGAAAAATGCTGGTGACGAAGCCACCTGTTCCATGAGAGCAGCCTTTTCAGCCTGAGCTATGATGAGCAGATGAAGTTGAAGATGCTTTTGATGGAGTGGATTTGTGTGTGGATTTTGATACATTTGATATACTGTCATGGGGTCCAATGTCATCAGAATGTACAGCACTCAACATTTCACTTTCAGCAGTGACCGGTGTTTGTGGCTCCTTTTCAACAGTGACATGTATTGGTAGTTCCTTCTGAACAATGACATGCATTTGCTGTTTCACCTCAGATAGCCACAGGTGTACATCCTGTACAAAACCTTCCAGAATATACATTTGTGGTTGAAACCATGCATTTTGCCTTGCAATTTCCTCCTCAGGTAATGGCAAAACCAAATGATGAATGACTTTCCCTTCCTTCATCACACAGTTTAATTAATCTGAAGGTCTCTGCAAATCAACAGCGAGACAAAATGAAACATATTACAAACATAAACAAACAGATATTACAATATAATATATTTTCCTCAAGAGTCAACTCAAGAGTTGTAACTGTCATGTGTGATGTAACAGACAGTTCTTGAAAAAAGAAAGAAAAAAAAGAAAACTGATCAGAGGAGAAAAAAAAAGGTCTCTTGTATCCCAGGGTCCATATGTGAGGTAGGAGTCAGTCCATAACACAATGTTCAATATCCTCAATGCATCTAACGATACATCGGCAGGGTTCTAGATAATAGAACCCTGTTGGTTTACGTTTTTAATGCCATATCGCAAATGCATCTAACGATACATCGGTTGGGTTGAAGCATATAGTATTCCAGTGATCCACCAACCAGTCCATGTTGTAATGTAAATAGGTCTTATCGAAATATAATTCGCGATCGTCCGAAGATAATTGTGATACTCGGCTAGTTCTCTCTCCATCCTCTCCTCTTCTTCGTCCGCCTCACCATCATAATCGGTTGGCCAATACCTCATCAAGGGTTCTATGTATTTCAACTGCTCTTCATCCGTGAGGATTAGACCGTTAGCCTTATCCATGTCATACATATCCACAGCATTACTGTATGCCTGGTCATCGCTCATATCCATAGGATACATAGCTTGTCCTGCCACTAAAACAACCATGATAAATTGAATATCGACTGATCAAAATGCTGGAGAAACGCTGGAGCTTCACATATAGCTGTATAACCTACTATACCCCACAATAGAACTAGGCTTAAATACTCTTCTCTATGCTACAGCTTCCTGAGTGACACCTAGGACCAAATCCCCCACCCCCTATGGTTACGACAGAAACAAATGGTTTCTATGACAAACTTTTTCTATGACACCTACCCACATCCCCTTCAATAAAATGAAACATGAATGATCTGATATAACTATAACTTTAATTCGAGAAGACCATTGTTAAGCCTGTGTATCAACTCTGTCATTGTTTGGTAACACCCCTGCATATGATCCCCGGGTGAACGGCCACATAAGTAACACCATTCATGGGTAGCCATCGTAACATATATCCTGTTTGTTAATTTCACTTCACATAGTTTCCATGCATCTGGGGCACTGATTGCTTTTGGATGTGCAATAAACCCTCTGCGAAACCTTTCCAGGCCTATTTCAATTTCTAGCCGATCCGGTGCATAGTTAGCTCTGAGATACGGACATTCTCCTCTGGTGAAGTAAGCATGTTGATTTAAAAGTGTATCACCCGCCAACTTTGTAACAACAAGTTTGCAAGCTGCACACCTGTGATTATCATCAACCCCAGTGTGTTCCATGTTACAGGGGTCACCAAGCCAGGCAAAATGTGTTGGTTTCGATTTAAAACCAGTATCAGTGTTTGATTTGCTGCTGGGCTCATTATGCTGTGAAGGTACGGATTAAATGATGAAACAAATTAAAAAATGAAACGGATTAAAATCTATATATATATATATCAGATGTGTTAATAGAATCCTATATTTAGAATAGCTATTTTTAGATATGAGCCTGTTCTATTTATAGAAACTGTTAGCATGCTAACGTTAGCCACTATAGTGTCTTAACACATTGGGTGCCAAAACCGTATACAGTGGTCACCTGTTCATTCATGCACGATCTTCAAACGGCCACCTATTGGACATCAGAGGTTTTCAAAGGTTTCTTTAGGTACCTTTCAAAGTTGACGCCCACAGATTCTTGGCACCTCCCATTGAAATGATTAGAAAGTGTAGTGTGGCCGTCCAGCCACGAGATGGCGCTTGGTATCAAAATGTATTTTAAAAAAGTAAGTAAGGCATGTGTTCAAAATGTTACTTGAGTAAAAGTACAAAGTATTGGCATCAAAATATACTTAAAGTACCAAAAGTAAAAGTACTGAAATGTTTGAAAGTAGCCGATCTACGAGCTTGTAGATCGTCTATTTTCTAATGGCCGTGGTATAATATAGGGCTAAAGTGGTTAATGTATATGTTTTATAATCAGTGTTGGGCTATATTACTTAGGAGAGTAATATGTTACCTACTTGTATTACTTATTACTCCTTTGAAAAGTAATAATATTATATAACGTATTACTTGGAATCAAGAGTAATATATTACATATTACTTTATATTACTTTCCCTGTGCCCCCCCCCCTCAAAAAAAAGACGTGTACAGTTTTTAGCCTTTTAGAACTGAATCCAATTTAATGGAACAATAGAAAACAGTTTTTATCTTTTTAAGTATTTTGCTGCTACAGATTCCATATTTGGAATTGGAACAATAATTATCCTTACAGGAACAACATAAATCTGAACTGCACACACTAGCTGCAGCCTCTCAGAAACTGAAACAATAAAGTAAACTTTTTGAACATTTCTTAACCTTTTCACTTACAACAGTCAATATTAATTAGCCAAAGTGCAAGGGGGGGGAGATATAGAGCAGTGGTTCTCAAACTTTTTCATGTGAAGGACCTCCAAATTGACACTTATTAGCCCGCGGACCCCCATTTTGAGAGAGAGAGAGAGAGAGAGAGAGAGAGAGAGAGAGAGAGAGAGAGAGAGAGAGAGAGAGAGAGAGAGAGAGAGAGAGAGAGTGTTAAATCAGGGGTCTTCGACAGGAGGTCCGAGACCCCTAGAGGGTCCTCAGAGTTACTGCCGGGGGTCCGGCAGTAATGTGTGGTTCCACGGTGTGGTGGGGACAGAGGTACTGTAGGGGGGAGGGGAACCTGATAGCAGAGTTCCTCAGCTTATTTGGAATACTGTAGTGTAGGCTACACAGTATATCATTAACATAACCGGTTTTGCTATCTGCTACCTACCTCCCCCTACTGTCTGTCTCTCTGTCTGTGCCCACACACTGCACAGTCAGACACACACACACACACACACACACACACACACACACACACACACACACACACACACACACACACACACACACACACACACACACACACACACACACACACACACACACACACACACACACACACACACACACACGATGTGCAAGTGTTTGAAAACTTTAGTTACTTTGTAGATTTTGATTATTATTACAAAACATACATTAACCATTAACCTTATATAAAGTTGTCTATTTAAAAATAGCAGAACTAAGCTACACGTTGTGAGCTTGTAGATCTGCTATTTTACATTTCGTCACCTTATTAAACTAATGGCCTAAGTCATTTTTTCAAGGTTTTCAGGAAAAATAAAAAACTGATCCAGAACAAAACTATATGATATTTCTTAATCATTTCACCCAAAATGTTTATAACAAATTATGACTATTTAAATAGAAATAACACTGTCTGTCAGTTATGTAACATAAGAGATTTAAATAGGTTTAAATAGGATTAAATCTGACTTAGGCCAAAATAAAAAGCAAAACAAATTACAAAATGGCCTAAATCAGTAAATAATTTGGCTTAAGTCACAAAAACATGTGACTTAGGCCAAACAAAAGGCCTATTTTGTCCTAAGTCACACTAGGGAGTTAGGCCATTATACTAAAAGGGGCGTGAACAGCATGATCCTTTTCAATTAGGAGATAGGCGATTTTACCAGAGGTGGCCAGTGTCATGAGGACCTGACTTAGGCAAAAATATAATTTCCTCAAAAAATGACTTAGGCCATTAGTTTAATAAGGTGACGATTTTGACATAACGTTGAAAGAGGACTTTCTGCATAACAAGTAGAGAGAAAGAGAGAGAGAGGGAAATAGTCCAGTAAAGAAAAAAAAAAACCTAAAATCTTTACTTATGTACAGTACTTGTGTAATGTAATGTGTTACTTTACACCACAGTAAAATGTTTGAAAATTCATTGTTGTGTAAAATGTTTGAAAATATTTTGATGCCAGTACTTTGTAGTTTTACTCAGTAACATTTTTAACACAGGCCTTTTACTTGTAACAGAGTATTTTTATATTGTGGTAACAAAAACTGGACATTCCGCATGGAATTTGCAAGCTCATAGCGTGGGATTTAAACCCGGGCCGCAAAATCACTGGACATCAGCTTTAACCACAAGAGGGACTCTTACTTAAGCATCAGAAAGATACATACAACTTAAAACATCACATCAGAGAACATTTGATGCATTTAGGGTTGACCTTAAAAGGCAGTTGATACCCAGTTAATACTGAAGACAGAGAGAGAGGGGTGCTTGAGCTAATGTGAGCATTTTTTCCACCACTGAGAACATGATTTCAAAAAAAGCTAAATTCTCCCCCAACCCCCTCTCCCTGCTGACTGTAGCCTACCTAACTGTGTGTGAAGGTGGCCAAACTTGTTTTGTGACAACAATGGCCAAGCTTGAAGCCACTGTCTGTCTATTAGCATATGTTAACCATGATCCTCTCTCACTGAATGAAAGGAAGGGGTCGCGACCAGCGTTGCCATGTTTGCTTATTATAAGCAACCTGTTTTTCTGTAAAGTTGCTTGTAAATATTGGTAGAAGCTTGCTGCTTTTTATTTGAGAACTTGAGGTGCATATAGGTTTAATGTGCTCATGTGGCCTATAATAATCAATCTCTTTTGGGCTTGTTTTCATAGACCTGTTTGCTTATTTCTCTCGTAAACTCTGGCAACACTGGTCGCAACAGCTGTCTCCTATGACTGAGAGAGAGAGAAAAAAAAAGAATGAGAAAAACACTGGCTTATCCTCTGTTCTTTAATTGTTGTTCTTCAGTGGTGGAAGAAGTACTCAGATATTTTACTTAAAGTAAAAGCCACCACATATACCACATAAAAATACATGTAGAATGTCCCGTTTCACAGGTTATCAAAATATATAAAAATCCTTTGAAAATAGCAGATCTATAAGCTCACAACGCATCACATGGCTATTTTTAAATAGCCAACGTTTATATAAGGCTAGTGTCATGAGGACCTGACTTAGGCAAAAATATAATTTCCTCAAAAAATGACTTAGGCCATTAGTTTAATAAGGTGACGATTTTGACATAACGTGTGAAAGAGGACTTTCTGCATAACAAGAGAAAGAGAGAGAGAGGGAAATAGTCCAGTAAAGAAAAAAAAAACCCTAAAATCTTTACTTATGTACAGTACTTGTGTAATGTAATTTGTTACTTTACACCACTGTAAAATGTTTGAAAATACACTGTTGTGTAAAATGTTTCAAAATAGCATTGTGAAAATTGTGAGCTTGTAGATCAGCTATTTTCAAATAGCCTATGTATAAAATAAAGTAAAAGTACTGGAAATTGGAAATACTCTAGTACATAAGTTTGTTTTATGAATTCAATGATAAATTGTCTGCATTCATAAGTTCTCTAATGACTTCTGCTTTTAAGAAATAAACTGCAAGTAGAGTAATTGCTTTCCTCTGCTCTCTTCTGCCACCTACTGTCCACCTAAAATGAAAAACTTAAAACACACCCCCAAGGCATAGCCACACCCCCAACCTTTCACAACCTAAGGTTATGGTGGGTTATGGTGGGTACCTTTCAGAGACTCTGGTGCGTATGTGAATAGGTGACCACTGTATATACGTTTTTTGCAATACTTACATGGAGTGCCAAAACCGTATAAATACGTTTTTTTGAAAAAAAAAAAAAAAAAAATCAAAAATTTTTTTTTTCATTTTTTTTTTAATTTTTACCTTCTAAGCACCAGGAGATATCATTTTCCGAAGATTTTGACTGCAATCCACTTTCTGATTAACTTATGACTTCAAAAGCCTGTATCTCGGCTCCTAAAAAAATGGTTAAAAACCCTGGCACTCAGTGTACTCTGTTCTAAAAAAAACCTGGCACCCAATGTGTTAAGGTACTACTCACAACCTCTAAATCAGTGGTTCTCAACATGCCGTTTTTTTTTTAAATCAAATCTGAGCTTATTATTAGCGTTTATGTGTCAAACAATGGGAGAGCAGGTTTCGCGCCAGAAACAAGCAGCAAGGTCTATGAGAAAAAGTACTTAAATTCTCTACTTAAGTAAAAGTACAAATACTGCAATATAAAAATACTCTGTTACAAGTAAAAGTCCAGAATTCAAAATGTACTTGAGTAAAAGTACAAAAGTATTGGCATCAAAATGTACTTAAAGTACCAAAAGTAAAAGTACTAAATATTTGAAAATAGCCGATCTACAAGCTCACAACGCGTCGTGATGCGACACGTTGTGAGTTTGTAGATCGGCTATTTTCAAATAGCCTATGTATAAAATAGGGTTAAAGTGGTTAATGTATGTTTTATAATATCATAGTTTATATCTGAAAAGTAACTAGTAACTAAAGTTTAAAAAAAAATTGTAGTGGAGTAAAAGTGCAATATTTGCCTCTCAGATGTAGTGGAGTAGAAGTAAAAGTATTGGAAATTCGAAATACTCAAGGAAAGTACAAATACCTCACAATTGTACTTAAGTACAGTACTTAAGTAAATGTACTTAGTTACTTTCCACCACTGTCTCTCTCTCTCTCTCTCTCCATATTGATGAGTAGAGTCATCCAATCACTAGCTGAGAGGACTATAGGCTTGAGGTGTGTGTGTGTGTGTGTGTGTGTGTGTGTGTGTGTGTGTGTGTGTGTGTGTGTGCGCGTGCGTGCGTGCGTGCGTGCGTGCGTGCGTGCGTGCGTGCGTGCGTGCGTGCGTGCGTGCGTGCGTGCGTGCAGAGAGAGAGAGAGAGAGAGAGAGAGAGAGAGAGAGAGAGAGAGAGAGAGAGAGAGAGAGAGGAAACACGTCTTTTCCAGTGGGGATCATATTGACCTTGGAGATCTATTTTAATCTATTATCTTTTCTTTTCCTTTATATTGAAGACAGAGAATCTCCTCTCCCCCCCCGGGACGTGTCTGTGGCCTCAGTTTAACTCAATTACATCAGTGCTAAAAGGGGGGGGGGGGGGGATCCATAGCCCACGTTCCCCCAACACACCCACTGCACAGAACAGACCTCTGTACCTCAACCCTATTAACCCATTAAGACCTGGAACTGTGGCATTTTTAGATTTTAGCTAAAAAGCATTATTTTACTCTTTGGGCTATTCAAAAATAGCAGATATACAAGCTCATAGCGCGGCACCGAGTGCCGCGCTATGAGCTTGTAGATCTGCTATTTTTGAAAAATCGTGAAAATGTGTGCAAATCTTTGAATATATATATTTTTAAAGCGAATATTTTTTAACTCAAATCTTTGCTCTGGGGGTCCCTGGAACAAAATATTTTGATGGGGGTCCTCGGCCAAATACATATCATTTTGGGGGTCCTTGACATGAAAAAGATTGAGAACCACTGATATAGAAACATTCGTTTTTCAGAATACTGTTGAGATTTAGGAGACATGTAGAATCGGCTTCAGGTCTCAATAGGTTAACCCATCAAGACCGGGAACGCATCTGTGTCATTTTAAGATTTCTTTGGGCTATTCAAAAATAGCAGATCTACAAGCTGGTAGATCTGCTATTTTTTTTAAATCGTCAAAATGTGTGCAAATCATTATATATATATATTTTTTAGAGCGAACATTTTTAACTCAAATCTTTGCTTCTGGGGGGTCCCTGGAACTAAATATCTTGAGATGGGGGTCCGTGGCCAAATACACATAATTTTAGGGGGTCCTTTACGTGAAAAAAGTTTGAGAACCACTGATATTATAGCAACATGATTTTTTTTTAAAATTGTAGAATACCCAGAGTCAAAGATTTGAGTTATAAATGTTCGCTTTAAAAAATATATAGGCCTATATTCAAAGATTTTCGCATATTTCATGATTAAAAAAAAAAAATAGCCAAAGAAATCAAAAAAACAATACACAGATGTGTTCCCGGTCTTAATGGGTTAAAAAAAAGAAACACACATATTCTTAACCACTTAAGCCCGAAGGTTTACTTCCATCACCCGGCTGCTCCTGTGATGATACTTCAAACTTTCCCATAATTATGCTGCGAAGGCAAGTGAGCCCATCCACAGCCAGGTGTTAAAGGACCACGTCACCCATTCTCAACCTTATCTTATCTGCAT
>NC_139955.1:45270159-45307659 GCF_963454915.1 Gymnoscopelus microlampas
GGAGGGGTTGGTTATAGAATTGGATCAGGCTTTGAGGATATGGGGGTGCCATACTTTTGGTTGCTTTGTAGGCGTGCCGTGCGCGGGTACAAATGTTGGCTGGTTGAAGACCAAGCGTGCTGCGGCATTCTGGGTCATTTGGAGGGGCTTAAGTGCACATGCCGGCAGGCCAGTAAGGAGGGAGGTACAGTAGTCAAGTTTTGATGTGACTGAGGCCTGGATAAGGAGCTGGACTGAAGGGTCTGATCCTTTGAATGTTATAGAGTGCAAACCTACAGGATTGTATGGCCGCTGCAATGTGTGCCTTGAATGAGAGCTGACTGTCCAGGACAACACCAAGGTTCTGAATGAATGAGAGCTGACTGTCCAGGACAACACCAAGGTTCTGAATGAATGAGAGCTGACTGTCCAGGACAACACCAAGGTTCTGAATGAGAGCTGACTGTTCAGGACAACACCAAGGTTCTGAATGAATGAGAGCTGACTGTCCAGGACAACACCAAGGTTCTGAATGAGAGCTGACTGTTCAGGACAACACCAAGGTTCTGAATGAATGAGAGCTGACTGTCCAGGACAACACCAAGGTTCTGAATGAATGAGAGCTGACTGTCCAGGACAACACCAAGGTTCTGAATGAGAGCTGACTGTTCAGGACAAAACCACATAACCACTAAACCTAGCCACGAACCAAAACGTTTAAATCCAACAAAAATGTAAACATGTGAAACTGTAAAGTTTTTGTGGTCCAAAAACGTTGTCATTGAACGTTCAATCGCCAGGTTTTTCTCTGGCGAAAGGGTTGCTCTCATTCCCCACACATCCATTTCTCTGAGTTCCCCCCCCAAAAAAAAATAACCATCCCTGTATGACACCCCGGCATCCTCCCAACATGTCAGGCCTTTTCTCAGATGGAGTTGGAGTTTCACCGTCCTTTTTTCCCTCTCCCTTGTTGTTTCACATCCATCCATCATCCTCTGTGGAGGAGTAGAGAGAGAGAGAGAGAGAGAGAGAGAGAGATGTGGTGGTGTTCATGCTTCAGTGAATCTACCGCGGTGTGTGCGCGCGTGTGCGTGTGCGTATGCGTATGCGTATGTGTATGTGTGTGTGTGTGTGTGTGTGTGTGTGTGTGTGTGTGTGTGTGTGTGTGTGTGTGTGTGTGTGCGCGTGCGTGCGTGCGTGCGTGCGTGCGTGCGTGCGTGCGTGCGTGCGTGCGTGCGTGCGTCAGTGGTGGAAAAAGTACTCACATATTTTACGTAAGTAAAAGTATCAATACTGCAATGTAGAAGTAAAAGTCTGGTAGCAGATCTACAAGCTCGAAACGCGCCGCATCTAGCAGACGCTCTTAACCCATTTTAGGCGGGAACCCTTATTTGTAACTATGCCTTTCAGGACGGGTTAGAATCGTTTTTAGAATCGGCCTCAGGTCTAAATGGGTTGACCCAGACTCAGTGATCTAGGATCATAGCTAAACCAAGAACCCAGCATCACATTATAATATACAAAAAACAAATAATCTGTACATTGTACAAGTATAAACTATAGTCAACAAATGAATGTGGCATCTGTCTAAAAAGCATCCTCCTATTCTCCTATAATTCTACAAAGCCCAATATCTCTTCTGCCCGGGTCTCCTCAGTGGCTGGAGCAATTGCTCTGCATTTGCACACAGCCATTGACCATCAGCATGTGCACGGCCCCCTGAACTGTGGGATGGCCCCCCCGAGCTATGGGACGAATCCATAGAGCCACTGTGTTACACTGTTGCCGTCTGCCGCAAGCACACACAGAGAACGTGCTTAAACTTACGTGTGTGTGTGTGTGTGTGTGTGTGTGTGTGTGTGTGTGTGTGTGTGTGTGTGTGTGTGTGTGTGTGTGTGTGTGTGTGTGTGTGTGTGTGTGTGTGTGTGTGTGTGCGTGCGTGTGTGTGCGCGTCTGTGTGGGTTCGCGTCTGACGTGGCAACGGCCATCCGGGAAGTGGTGGAAAGTAACTAAGTACATTTACTTAAGTACTGTACTTAAAGTCAAGTTTTGAGGTATTTGTACCTTTGCATCCCATAGTGTGTATACTTTCAATGTACAGATTATTTATTTTTTTCAGTTGCAGTTGAGTTACTGGAGTATAAGAAGAACCATATTTCAGTTGCAGCCGAGTAAGTGGAGTAGGAGGAAATGTATTTCAGTTGCATTTGAGTAGGTGGGATATAGGAGGAAATTAATTTCAGTTGCATTTGAGTAGGTGGGATATAGGAGGAAATTAATTTCAGTTGCAGCTGAGTCGGTGGAGTATAGGAGAACATGTCTCTCAGTTGCAGCTGAGTAAGTGGAGTAAAGGAGGAAATGTCTTTCATTTGCATTTGAGTAGGTGGGATATAGGAGGAAATGAATTTCAGTTGCAGCTGAGTAACTGGAGTATGGGAGGAACTGTCTTTCAGTTACAGTTGAGTAACTGAAGTAGAGGAAGCCAAGCAAGACAGGTCTCAGATAATGAGCATCTCTGCTTCCACGTGGACCGGCAAGAACCAGTTTCCGTCCAAACATGGGTGGAGGTGGAGACACTACATCTTCACTGCATAATATCGTTGCTGTCAGGCAGAAACCTTGTATCTCCATTTAACTTTGTTTGTTTTTCCCGTTGAATGAATGCCCTACTTCGTCAACCTACGTACAGTAGCAACCGTAGCAGATCTACAAGCTGAAAATGTGTCACGATGGGACGCGTTGCGAGCTCGTAGATCAGATAGTTTAGCTGCTTTTGACCTATTAAGACCTGGGACGCATCTGTGTCACTTTTTGATTTGAGCTAAAAAGCATTACTTTATACTTTGGCTATTCAAAAATAGCGGATCTACAAGCTCGTAGCGCGGCACTCGGTGCCGCGCTACGAGCTTGTAGATCCGCTATTTTTGAAAACTCGTGAAAATGTGTGCAAATCTGTGAATACATACATTTTTAAAGCGAACATTTGTAACTCAAATCGTTGCTTCTGGGGGGTCCCTGGAACACAATATTTTGAGATGGGGGTCCGCGGCCAAATACATGTCATTTTGGGGGTCCTTGACATGAAAAAGTTTGAGAACCACTGACAGCAACATAGGTTTTTTTTTTTTTTTATCAAAAAACTGTTAGGATTTAGAAGACATTTGGTAGAATCGGCTTCAGGTCTTAATGGGTTAAATTTGAATCCTGACAAAGTAGCTGTTTTGGACATACAAGGTTTCCACGTGACAACAGTATCTATACTGTACACATAACTGACAGAACTAGGTTTTTATCCCCATGCAGCGGCTTCTTACCGCTACGATATCAGATACAGTATATATGCATCCCATGTGCACAGGGCAGCATTCCATTATCCTGTGAGCCTGAGCGAACACACAGGCAACGCCTGTGTCAGAGATGAGTATTGGGGAATATAAATAATCCATACAGTATGTTAGACAGCCAGCAGCTTTAACCCTTTAAGACCTACTGTAAGACGCATCTGTGTCATTTTAAGATTTCTTTGGGCTATTCAAAAATAGCAGATATACAAGCTCATAGCGCGGCACCGAGTGCCGCGCTACGAGCTTGTAGATCTGCTATTTTTTTGAAAAAAAATCATGATGTTTTTTTTTACAAAAATGTTAAAGCAATCTTTAAAGCAAACATGTTTTACACACATTTTTGCTTCTACAAATGTCTTCTAAATCCTAACAAAAATCCTAAGAAAAAACGTATGTTTTGCTATAATATCAGTGGTTCTCAAACTTTTTCATGTCAAGGACCCCCAAAATTATATGTATTTGGCTGCGGACCCCCATCAAAATATGTTGTTCCAGGAACCCTCCAGAAGCAAAGATTTGAGTAAAAAATGTTCGCTGTAAAAATATATATATATTCAAAGATTTGCACACATTTTCACGATTTTTCAAAAATAGCGGATCTATAAGCTCATAGCGCGGCACTCGGTGCCACGCTATGAGCTTGTATATCTGCTATTTTTGAATAGCCCAAAGTGTAAAATAATGCTTTTTAGCTCAAAACTAAAAATGACACAGTTCCAGGTCTTAATGGGTTAATGAGAGAGAGCCTCTGTGTGTGTGTGTGTGTGTGTGTGTGTGTGTGTGTGTGTGTGTGTGTGTGTGTGTGTGTGTGTGTGTGTGTGTGTGTGTGTGTGTGTGTGTGTGTGTGTGTCTGTGTGTGTGTGTGTGTGTGTGTGTGTGTGTGTGTGTGTGTGTGTGTGTGTGTGTGTGTGTGTGTGTGTGTGTGTGTGTGTGTGTGCGCGTGTGCGTGTGTATGTGTGTGTGTGACTGACAGGGTGGAAAAAACGAGTTGCATCAGGCGCACTGCTTGTTTGTCAGACCAGCTGGCTAATAGTGCAGTTACACATTCTTGCTTGTGTGCTATGAAAGCTATTAAAACACATTTGAAATCTGCAGTGGTGTAAAGTAACTAAGTGCTGTAATTTTTAGGTATTTTGAGTGGTGCCAACCACTCCTATATCTGACTTTGTCCCTGTGTCCGTATGTATGTATGTCTGTCTGTCCAATAAACAAACATTGATGACAACATCAATACCGGGGTCAATACGGGGCTCATCAAAGGCACCACTCACTTCACACAGGGTGTGATTTTTAGCGGCGCTAGCCGCTCTATACCTGACTATGATGAAAATTGGTGGACGCCTACCTTTACCCTTTTCCACTGAGGAAAAGTGAGTGTCGCGCTCAATATCGGTAGTTAGTAGATCGGCTAAGTATAAATCAGGCATCAAGGCCCGCCAAAACAAATGTTTCGACTAAATCAACTGTAGATCAACTGTAGATTTAGTCGACTAAAATCATATGATATTTAAAACATTTCAGATGACTAAAATGTGATGACAAAAAATCTAAATGGACATTTTATTGAAAAGACTAAATCAAACTATAAATGACTGAGTTTAGCACAAATACAACACGGCAACAACAGGGGATAGGGAAATACTTAATGTCACACAGAAAAGTAGAATGATGAGGTCAAGATGTCCATCGACTTTACAACGCTGTAACTCACCCGGTTATCGGAGGGAGGGTTGTGGTTCGTTGGGGTAAGCCTGTCTATTGATTGAAACCTTTAATTCAGGGAGAGTCCTTTGAGACCAATGGTGCCACTGCCCTGTACACAGAAAGGAGCATTTACAACAATATGATTTTACAGATTTAACGTGGACGCACGCACACGCACACACACACACGCACACACACGCACACGCACACGCACACGCACGCGCACGCGCACGCGCACACGCACACGCACACGCACACGCACACGCACACGCACACACATATATATATATATAGGTAAACATTGACTAGTCGACTACCACTGGGGTCAAATTAGTGGACCAGTAAACATCTCTAGTGGTGAAAGCCCTAGTGCAGGACGCTGCATAGATTGTGGATGATCCCTGCATGCGTGGGAGGAGGTACAGTATGTTATTTATGAGAGCAATGGCACCGGGGGAAAGGCAAGACATCATTCCTGGAAGCAGGGCCAAGGGAGTCTTCCGACGTTGGACCTTGTGGGTCCATTTGGTTCCATTAGTACACTCACAGAGTTTTATGTGGTGGTCCTTGAAATGTAAAAAAAAAAAAAAAAAAAGATAGAGAACCACCGGTGTTGTTCTGACAGTGTGATTAACCAATTAAGACCTGGAACTTTAGATTTATTTGGCTATTCAAAAATAGCAGATATACAAGCTCATAGCGCGGCACCGAGTGCCGCGCCATGAGCTTGTAGATCCGCTATTTTTGAAAAATATTGGGGGAAAAAATACATTTTTTTTCAAAAAAATGTTTTTTAGAAAACATTTTTAAGAATCGCCTCAGGTCTTAATGGGTTAAACCAGGTTCTGGAGACGGTTCCAAATGTGACCAATCCTAGTGAAACGCTGTGTGGCATTATGGGTACTTTTAAAAACCGGCTCCTCCCCACATCGCTTTTTTTTAAACATTTAAAGTAAAACAGAAAGAAAAAAACCTCATTCTCATGTCTGTCCTGTGCTCATTACACACATGCAGACTTAATATTCCTCTTCCAGACCCTTAACCCGTTAAGACCGGGAACGCAGACTGTGTTATTCGAGATTTCTTTTCCTATAACCATTATTTTATACTGCGGGCTATTCAAAAATAGCAGATATGCAAGCTCATAGCGCTACGAACGTGTAGATCTGCAATTTGTTTGGAAAAATCGTGATTTTTTTATTTACTAAAAATGTTTGCTTCTGGGGGATCCTACAATTATTTCTTTTTTTACTCATGTTCCTATAATATCAGTGGGTCTCAAACTACTTCCCCCCATCTCAAAATATTTTGTCCCAGGGACCCCCAGAGGCAAAGATTTGCACACATGTTCACTTTTATTTTTTCTGAAAAACGTATGTTTCTCTATCAGCGGTTTTCAAACTTTTGTAATTGGCCACGGACCCCCATCTCAAAATATTTTATATTATACCAGAAGCAAAGATTTGAGTTAATGTTTGCTTTAAAATAATATATATATATTAAAAGATTTGCACACATTTTCACGATTTTTCAAAAATAGCAGATCTACAAGCTCGTAGTGCGGCACTCGGTGCCGCGCTATGAGCTTGTATATCTGCTATTTTTGAATAGCCAAAGTGTGAAATAATGCTTTTTTTTAGCTCAAATGAAAAAGTGACACAGATGCGTTCCCGGTCTTAATGGGTTAATATAGACAGGCCTGCAATCATCGGCTCTCTCTCCCATCGCGCCCTGCGCTGCAATAGCTCTCACTGTAGCTGCATGCTCCCAGTGCTGTGTGGAGGGGAGAAAAAAAAAGACAGAGGCCAACCAATGGGGTTGTCCGGCTCCCTGCGCCTTATGAAAGGACAGAACCTCTGCTGCTAATTGGTTTTCAGTTTGATCTCAGCAGCCTTTGAATAAGAGCCCCCTCACCCCCCCCCCCCCCCCCCCCCCCCCCCCCCCATGCAGCCCCACCCCCCCCCCGGGTAATGGAATGGCCCTGACTGCCTTAATTACCCACCACTGTGGAGAGAGAGAGAGAGAGAGAGAGAGAGAGAGAGAGAGGGAGGGGAGAACAATTATCAGACCTATAAGGCCGTCGTAGGTCACATAGGTCTCGACGGCAGGGGAGTGAGAGAGAGAGAGAGAAGACAAGGGATTGATGTCACTAGACATCAATGTGTGGGTGTGTGTGTGCATGCGTGCGTGCGTGCGTGCGTGCGTGCGTACGTGCGTG
Organism: Gymnoscopelus microlampas; assembly: GCF_963454915.1. Lineage (NCBI taxonomy): Eukaryota > Metazoa > Chordata > Actinopteri > Myctophiformes > Myctophidae > Gymnoscopelus > Gymnoscopelus microlampas. The sequence continues at coordinate 45,277,405 of NC_139955.1, forward strand.
CGTGCGTGCGTGCGTGCGTGCGTGCGTGCGTGCGTGCGTGCGTGCATGTATGTGTGTGTGTGTGCGTGTTAACCTTGGGAAAAGCTACTTCTGGCAGCCTTGAGGGCAGGGTGTTGGAGCTTGGTGAAGTCCTTGAGGTCTGCCACTTTGTCCCCAGGAAAGGGCCTATAGATCACTATCGAGAGAGAGAGAGAGAGAGAGAGAGAGAGAGAGAAACACAGAGGGGGATCAATGAGGCATGCGGACTCCTTGTGACCCTGAGGGTCTATAGATCATGTAAACATATGACCCTCTGTTCTTGTCATTGGGGGATTCATCATGCCCCATGCACACAACAACACGTGTGTCCCACGTTGGGCGCCAAGTGGAATCGGCCACACAGACGGCAGAAGGCTATAGGAATCCAGCAAATGCCCGTTCTCGCCAGACAAGCTGTGGCTTAAACCACCCGAACCTCCGCGTACATCAGAGGTGTAAAGTAACTGAGTACATTTACTGAAGTACTGTACAATGTTGAGGTATTTTTTTTTACTTTACTGGAGTGTCTGTTCTCTCAGGTTAGGGTGAACCTCAGGTTAGACAAACTTTCCGTCCATAAGGGGGCTAACCCATTGAGACCTCAAGCTGATTCTACATGTCTCCTAAATCTCAACAGTATTCTGAAAAACGTATGTTTCTATATCAGTGGTGCTCAATCTTTTTCATGTCAAGGACCCCCAGAATGATATGTATTTGGCCGCCGACCCCCATCAAAATATGTTGTTCCAGGGACCCGCGCTATGGGCTTCAGGTCTTGACCCATCAACATATTTTGTTCCAGGGACCCCCCAGAAGCAAAGATTTGAGTTAAAAATGTTTGCTTTAAAAATATATTATATTCAAAGATTTGCACACATTTTCACGATTTTTCAAAAATAGCTGATCTACAAGCTCGTAGCGCGGCACTCAGTGCCGCGCTACGAGCTTATATATCTGCTATTTTTGAATAGCCCAAAGTGTAAAACAATGCTTTTTTGCTCAAATCTAAAAATGACACAGTTCCAGGTCTTAATGGGCTAAGCAGCAGCATTCTGGTCTTTCCATTCAACAGAGAGAGAGAGAGAGAGAGAGAGAGAGAGAGAGAGAGAGAGAGAGAGAGAGAGAGAGATAGGGTGAGAGAGAGAGCATGGTGTGAGTCTGTTCGTATTGATCCCACTAGTTAAATCCAGTTCAGTCATAGAGCGTCCCAGATGAAAGGAGGCAGAGAGCTTAAAGAAAAGGCTTTCCAAGTCCTATTGATACAAATGAGATATGGATTGGTTTAGAACAAAAAGAGCTGAGCAAGATCAATGCTGGGAGGCTGGTTCTGTGTTATTACATTTTGATTGTATTTATTTATTTAAAAAAAGAAATCATTTTAAGGTAAAAAAAAAAGCTCTTAAACAAGGAAAGCAACTCTGGACCGTAACCAAATCCTCTCCTCTCCACGGAAATGTACGTCTCTCAAAGGGCAGATTGTAATTGTAAGAGAATAGATCACTCTGTTTATCTCTCTGCCCTCCTCCCCAATGCGGCCCTGCTCCTGTTTGTTGTTCCTCCCCTCCCTCCTCTCCTCTCCTGTGTCATCCTTTTAGCATTGCTTGCTGTACTGTTTGCAACGTGTTAATAAAGTATTAAATCAATCAAAACTCCCCTCTCCTCTCTTCATTCAACAGATCAACATTCGGTCTAGGATGTGGTTTGGAAAAAATAAATGAAATTAAAGTACTTCCATTCCACACCATGTGTACGCCCAAGCACGCACGCACGCACGCACACACACACACACACACACACACACACACACACACACACACACACACACACACACACACACACACACACACACACACACACACACACACACACACACACACACACACACACACACACACACACACACACACACACACACACACACACACACACACACACACACACAGAAAGAACAAGACGCCCAGGAGAGCGGATTTTTAAATAGACGCCAACAGAGCACACACACTAGTTTGTCCTGCTACATTTCTGAGGACATTCCCTTGGTTTCCATCAGCTGCAATCAAAGGTCGCCGTAACCACTTAACCACTTAAACCCCAGCATCATTTTTTTTTGTCTTTCCCCACAATAACATAAATCATTAAATACACTATAGCGTTTAGACTATAAATTATAATTACTTGGAATTGATGATGCCTAAGATTTCAAATAACAACACAAAAAAAATCAAATCAAATGGCTTTCATTATTATGCGTGTATATTTTCTTGTTCCGTATTTGTAAGAACTATAAGTACAAGGCTTTCTCCTGTGAAATTGTTTCTAAACACACAGACAAAGGGCTCTGTCGCTTATGTTAAACCACTAGACTGTCAAGTGCATTTGGACTGCTTCCAACTGATCACCCCTCTTCACCACCTTTAGTGTTCATTTGGTAGACTAAAACAAAGATGTCGAAAACGAAATAAAAACTAAGCTACGATGACTAAAACTATGACTAAACATACTGACATTTTCATCAACAAATACATTACACTAAAATGTTGGGGAGGAGATTAGTGGAGAAGATTTCCAGTAGAGCTATGTAGACCAAGTCATTTTATGCTTGGCTGCGCTTATTGTGACACTACTCTGAAAATAGCTGATCTACAAGCTTGTAGATCAGCTACTTTCGCCTGAAGTTTAAATCAGGCATTAGGACGCCATCAAGGCCTGCCAAACTTTTTTTAGTAATTATAGTTTAGTCAACTAAAACTAGACTCAAACTAACACATTTCAGATGACTGAAATGACAAAAACTAAATGGAACTTTATTCAAAAGACTATATGACTGAAATAATATCTAATCAAAATGTGCACTTAAAATTAACTCTGCACTTTTGCAAGGAAAATCACTTCACTTACACTACCTTTAACCCATTCAGTTTTTGAAAATGTGTGCAAATATTTGAATATATATATTTTTAAAGGGAACGTTTTTGACCCAAATCTATGCTCCTGGGGGTCCTATTAGAACATATTTTGAGATGGGGGTCCTTGGCCAAATACATATCATTTTGGGGGTCCTTGACACTGATATAGAAACATACGTTTTTCAAAAAAACTGTAGGATTTAGAAGACATTTGTACAATCCCCCAGAAGCAAAGATTTGAGTTACAAATGTTAAATAAAAAAAAAGAAAATAGCAGATCTACAAGCAGATCTACAAGCTCATAGCGCGGCACCGAGTGCCGCGCTATGAGCTTGTAGATCTGCTATTTTTGAATAGCCCAAAGAAATCTTAAAGTGACACAGATGTGTTCTTAAAGGGTTAAAAACTCATGGCTATATAGTCAAGGTTGCCAGATGCAGTTAGTAAGCGGGGTCGACCGACATCACAGCGCCAAGCTGTGTACGGTGCAATTAAATGGTGTCTCCCCCCCCCAAAAAAAAAACTGGACCAGTGGAACACGGACGAGCTCCTAATTACAACCCTCCACCTGGGACCTGCTTCCCACTTCAGCGATGGTAACGCAGCAGGTCTCTCGCCACCGTTTTTTTAACCCATTGATACCGGGAACGCCATCTGTGTCATTTTAAATTTTCTTTGGCCATTCAAAAAAAAAGAGCAGATATACAAGCTCATAGCGCGGCACTGCCATTTTATTTAGAAAATTCATGAAAATGGGTGCAAATCTTTGAATATACAGTATGTGTGTTTTTAAAGGAAACATTTTTGAACTCAAATCTTTGGTTCTGGGGATTCTACAAATGTCTTCTAAATCTTTTTTTTATTTTTTTTTAAGGAAAAAAAAAACTTGTGTTGCTTTAATATCAGTGGTTCTCAAACCTTTTTCATGTCAAGAAACAACCAAACTTATATGAATTTGTCCGCGGACCCCCATCTCAACATATTTTGTTCCAGGGACCCCTAGAGGCAAATATTTGAGTTAAAAATGTATACATAATATATATTAAAAGATTTGCACACATTTTAAGATAAAGATAAAGATAAAGAAAACTTTATTGTCCATTAAATTGACATAAAATGGAAATTTGTCTTTGGCACACCGGCAGTCAGTTACAACAATAAAACATTACAAAAATACACAGGTGCATTAAAATACTATATAAAAATGCACTCACATTAACACAACAACAGTGGTCATGAGCAGTGGCCATTAGACTATTTAAACATTTTCTTATTTAAAATGTCCACAGCAGTTTTCACAATTTTATTTTCAAAAATAGCAGATCTACAAGCTCATAGCGTACACTTGGATGCCACGCTATAAGCTTGTATAGATCTGCCGCGCTGTGAGCTTGTATATCTGCTATTTTTTGAATTAAAAGGACACAGATGCGTTCCCGGATTGAAGGGGTTAAAGTAGGGCTCACGAAGGATCTAAAAATACCTGCAGACTGAGCCCAATCTCTTCATGTGTGTCTCTGCCTTACAGGAGATCAAAGTAGAGCAGGACACTGAGGGGCCGCGTGTCCTGCTATTATAGAGCTGAAGACCCTCTGTCCATCCACACAGGAGATGAGGTATAATAGGGGTGGAGGGGGGGGGAGAGCAGGGGTCTTCAACAGGGGGTCCGGGACCCCTAGGGGGTCCTCAGAGTCACTACAGGGGGTCCGCCAAATCTTTGTGTGATAGGATTTAGTTTTTTTTACCTTAACCACTTGAACCCAAGCATCCCTTTTCTGTGCAGAACTTTAGCCAAAAATAGCAGATCTACAAGCTCACAACGCCTCGCGCTGCGAGGCGTTGTGAGCTTGTAGATCTGCTATTTTTGGCAAAGAGGACCGGTATGGGTGTAGAGGGAAAAAAGAGCAGAAGAAGTAAACAAAAAAAGTTTAACACAATTGTAAAAACAATTTCATACAATATAGCCGATCTACAAGCTCACAACGCGTCGCGATGTGACGCGTTGTGAGCTTGTAGATCGGCTATTTTCAAATAGCCTATGTATAAAATAGGGTTAAAGTGGTTAATGTATGTTTTATAATATCATAGTTTATATCTGAAAAGTAGCTAGTAACTAAAGTTTTCAAATAATTGTAGTGGAGTAAAAGTGCAATATTTGCCTCTCAGATTTAGTGGAGTAGAAGTAAAAGTATTGGAAATTGGAAATACTCAAGTAAAGTAAAAATACCTCAAAATTGTACTTTAGTACAGTTCTTAAGTAAATGTACTTAGTTACTTTCCACCACTGCACTCGTGCACGCGCGCGCTGTTTGCTGAGCTATGCAACATCATTGGCATCTCTCTGTTTAGCTTCATGCCACGAGTCAAAGACCAAGATAGCATCTGCCCTTTTCTATTGGCCGACACAAATCTATAGAGCACGCTGACGACTATCCACAATCAATGTCTATTTTACCTGCCATTCACTGAGAGTGAATGGTGTCTGAATAAACCATCCGCCTCTGACTTTTGAATAGCGCTCCGTGCGCACGTGTGTGTGTGCGTGTGCGTGTGCGTGTGCGTGTGCGCGTGCGCGTGCGCCTGTCTGTCTGTCTGTCTGTCTGTCTGTCTGTCTGTCTGTCTGTCTGTCTGTCTGTCTGTCTGTCTGTCTGTCTGTCTGTCTGTCTGTCTGTCTGTCTGTCTGTCTGTCTGTCTGTCTGTCTGTCTGTCTGTCTGTCTGTCTGTCTGTCTGTGTGTGTGTGTGTGTGTGTGTGTGTGTGTGTGTGTGGTGCAAGTCTATTCCTTTACAATAAAGAAACACATTCCTACACTGTCTGCCTCTCAGCTGTCCTACTGTCTCCTACACGGTATGTCTCTCCTACGCCTTCTCCCTCTCAGCTTTCCTACTGTCTGTCTCTCTTACACTGTCTCTCTCAGCTTTCCTACTGTCTGTCTCTCTTACACTGTCTCTCTCAGCTTTCCTACTGTCTGTCTCTCCTACACTGTCTCCCTCAGCTTTCCTACTGTCTGTCTCTCTTACACTGTCTCTCTCAGCTTTCCTACTGTCTGTCTCTCTTACACTGTCTCTCTCAGCTTTCCTACTGTCTGTCTCTCTTACACTGTCTCTCTCAGCTTTCCTACTGTCTGTCTCTCTTACACTGTCTCTCTCAGCTTTCCTACTGTCTGTCTCTCTTACACTGTCTCTCTCAGCTTTCCTACTGTCTGTCTCTCTTACACTGTCTCTCTCAGCTTTCCTACTGTCTGTCTCTCTTACACTGTCTCTCTCAGCTTTCCTACTGTCTGTCTCTCTTACACCGTCTCTCTCAGTTTGTTGTTTACACCCTTGGTTCTCAAAGTGGGAACAGTACTTGAGGGGGTTCCAGGGGGTCCCCAGCTAAATGATGGACAGGAACCAAATGGACCCTTATGGTTCTGTAACTCTGAGAGTGTACAAATGGAACCAAATGGACCCTAACGGGTCCACTTGGTTCCATTTGTACACTCTCAGAGTTAAATTAACATTGATTTTACGATATGAATTGGGGTCCCAGAGGTATAAATGCCATTAAATGGGGGTCCGTAGCCTAATGCATGTTAAACTGGGGGTACTTGAAATTAAAATGGTTGAGAATCACTAATATTTTTGTATCGCTTTGACCATAAAAAAATGCCTTTTTGACCGTTTGAAGCAACCGTAGGTCTAAGCTCTGCATGGCTTCCTGATCTGAACACTCCCTCTGCACATCTAAACCAATCACAGCGATTGGGGGGGCGGGATGTTAAGGACTCCATCTCCATGTTTGGGATTCACTTATACGGCTATCTCAACCAATCACAGCAACTGACTGGGAACTAACAAAGGAAGCTTCCTTGGTGTAAACACGGAAGCGCTAATTCCGCTAAACAACATGAAAAATACCGAACGTGCACTGGCATGTGCACGGTACACATTTTACACAGCACACCCAGTCATCTCAGACAGCACACTAGTGTGCCGAGGAACCCCGGTTGAAAAATACTGGCCCAGAGCATTGGTTCTCAAAGTGGGGTCCGGGAACCCCCAGGGGTCCTTGAGGGAGTTCCAGGGGGTCTCCAGCTGGGGATGGATAGTTAGGAACCAAATGAACCCTTATGGGTCTGTAACTCTGAGACCCGCACCTCACCCGAGGCACACATTAAACACCTGTGTAAAACATCCTTTTTTCACCTCAGGAACATCTCCACACTCCGCTCCACACTCACCTTGCCAGATGCTGAGAAACTCATGCACGCCTTTATCTCCTCCAGGCTGGATTACTGCAATGCACTACTCATCGGGATCCCTAGCAAGAGCCTCCAAAGGCTTCAGGACCGAATACAAGATTTCCCTTCTCACGCATCAATGCATTTACGGCAACGCCCCCCCCCCCCTACCTCAAAGAACTACTCACCCCAAAACCCGCCACCCGAAGCCTCCGCTCCAACAACACGAACCTTCTTGTTGTCCCTGATACCAACCTCCGCACCATGGGCGACCGGGCCTTCTGTCACACAGCCCCATGTCTGTGGAATGCCCTCCCAGACCACCTGAGAGCACCACAGTCCACTGATGCTTTTAAAAATGGACTAAAAACCTACCTTTTAAAAAAAGCCTTTTTCTAATTTTTTCATGGACTTTGTTTGTTTTCCGTACTGAGTTTTAATTTTTAACTTTTGGCCCTTAGTTTAGCCTAGTTGGGTCTATTGTAATTGTTTTGTTGCCTATGCTGTTTTTATGCCTTGCTTTTAATTGTAGCACTCTGAGATTCGTGAGAATGTAAAGTGCGTTATAAATAAAATGTATTATTATTATTATTATTATTATTATTAAGTGTCAATTTGGGGGTCCTTGGCATGAAAACGTTTGAGAACCACTGCCTGCTCTAGAGGGTCCCGGACCCCCTGTTGAAGACCCATGTTCTATATGAGCCTTGGTCCCCCCCCCCCCCTCCCCGCAGGGCAAACTCACTCATGTACCCTTGGAACACCGAGCAGCTCCAGTGGAGCAGCTGAAGGGTTAAGGTTTCCTCCTCCAAGGCCGTTGTGCTGCTGCTCTCCTGTTCAGTACGTTGACCCGCTGGACAGATCGCTCCCTGCTGGAGGTCGTAACGTGTCAAGTCAGACGTGCCGCAGCCGCGTGACCCTCATCCTCCCCCACATCATCCACAAGGCCTGCGGACTGATGGTGTTCTGACCTCAGGGGATTTGTCGGGAATGTTGTATACGCTGTCGGGAGGAAAAACCAAATGGTTGTCTGGAAAAAAACAGAAGAAAGAGAAGAGAAAGAGAAAACAGTTTTCCAATGGATCACACGTTCATTTCGAAAGCAATTTTTTAATTTAGTTTTAGTAATTTAAATAAAAAGTTTCAGTACTGCAATACTGTAATCTGTTACAAGTAGAAGCCCCATATTAAACAATGTAGGCTACTTGAGTAAAAGTACAAAAGTATCGGCATGAAATTATACTTGAAGTACCAAAAGCAAAAGTACTCCCCTTTCCCCTTTCCCACAAGTTCAAAATGTATAAAAAATCTCGCCAATAAGTCACCCGTTTGGGGAGGGGGGGGCTGTAACGGTGCATGTTGGGGGATATGAGTTGCGATTCTGTCCCTATATATGGGGACATTAACTGGAACGGCACTGAGTCGGCTGAAGTGGACTACTCAACGCTCGGCACGGCGACTCGCTCGCCCGGCGGCTTGCTCGGCGAGCCGTTAGGTTCCCCCTTCCTGTCAAACCTTCCTTTGGTCACATTTGTCCCAAGAAGTCACGATAGGCCGTTTTGGGAGTGAGAGTGAGTTGCGTTGGGCGGACAGACAACATGCACTGATGTCAGACACAGGAAGAAACGCACGTGACGACCATATATGGATTGGGTACTGGGAAGAGGCTGTGACACATTCCCATCAGTGTTGATTTTGACAGCAAATTTTGATTTAGTTTTAGTCGTAGTCTTTTGAATAAAACGTACATTTAGTTTTAGTCGTATTTTAATCATAGTTTTAGCTGTCTAAATATCATAAGATTTTAGTCGACTAAATCTACAGTTGATTTAGTCGACTGAAATGTATGTTGGCGGTGCCTTGATGGCGTCATAATGGCTGATTTTACACTTGGTTGCATGCTGAAAATAGCCGATCTACAAGCTTGCGACGCGTTGTGAGCTTGTAGATCTGCTATGTTCAGACACCCGAGCGCAACCAAACATAAAATGACTTGTCTTTTAGACAGTCCTACTGGATCTCTTCTCCACTAGTCCCTCACTAATATTTGAGTCTATTTTTTAATTCTTGATGAAAATTGTCAATATATTTAGTCTTAGTCATCGTAGCTTAGTTTTTATTTCGTTTTCGTCCGTGAAAAAAATGTAGTCGACGAACATTTTTCATCATAGTTTTAGTCGACGAAATCAACACCGATTCCGATCTGGGGTCATGGACGATATATATACACCATATATGTGGGGTGTCATCCTGTCAAATGAACATAAACATATGGAGTCAAATGCACGGATAGGCAGTGCAGCGTAGGTGTGAGGGGCCGCAATAGTGGTCTGAATATCTAGTAGTATAAATCACCCAGGGGAAGGAGTGAGGGAGAGGCAGAAAGAGGCAAAGATGCTGGCTGTGGTGAGAGAGAAAGAGAGAGAGAGAGAGAGAGATAAGGAAAAAAATAGGAGAGGGAGGGAGGTTGCAGCCCGTAAATAATGAAAGAGGCAGAGCGACAGAGAGAGAGAGGGAGAGAGAGAGAGAGAGAGAGAGAGAGAGAGAGGGGTGCCACCGTGTGAGGGCGTGCTAATTACCCACCACTGCGCCGACATCAAAGCGAGAGCGACAATAAGACAACAAGAGAGAGACTATTTTAAACCAACACTCTTTGTCTGACCCTTCCCCCCCTCCCCCTTCCCCCACCCAAGAGCTGCAATTAAAAACGCCCTCAGCTATTATAGCATCGCCCAGAAAAGCCTGTCCCTGTCGCTTCTATCGGTGCATGGCCGACCGCTTCGGCGATACCGTGCCGTTTTCTCTATTTTGTTCCATCCGTCCATCTTTGGGCACTTGCTTATCCGGAAGTGGGATCGCGGGGGCAACAGTTCCAACAGAGCAGCTCCAGACTTCCCCTTTCCGGGAGCAACATTAGCTGCTCCCTTTTCACCAGTTTCGGTGTCGTCGGGGTCCGCCCTCCAGAAATAATTATAACTCTATGGGAGAAGTGACGCTTCACCGCCGCGTTTCACCCTTTTAGCTCCTTCAGCAGCCTTTGCGTCTAAATGTCGGCGCTCTTGCTAAAGTCTTTCACTTTCTCTCCCTCCCCCCCAAGGGTGGTGCCCTGTGCTGCAGCACCTAAAGCCCTTCCATTAAGCCGGCACTGATCCCGAGGCATTCCCAGGCCAGTGTGGAGATGTAACCCCCCCCCGCCACGAGGTCTCCTCCTCCCAGTGGGACGTGCAGCGAGGACCTCCCTAGGGAGACGCTCGGCAGGCATCCGCACTATAGATGCCTGAGCTAACCACCTAAGCTGGCTCCTTTCTCCCAGAGTCTGTCACGGATGACTGAACTTCTCACCCTATACCTCTGAGAGAGAGGCCGGCCACCCGTCTGAGAAAACTCATTTCCGCCGATTGTATCCACAACCTTGTTCTTTCGGTCATGACCCACACCTCATGACCATACGTTTTGTTCTTCTTTTGTAGTTTTTTGTCTGTCTGTCTCTCTCTCTATGTCTATGTCTATGTATGTATCTGTCTATGCCTTTATATGTATCTCTCTATGTATCTGTATCTATGTCTATGTATGTATGTATCTGTCTGTCTATGCATCTGTCTATGTCTATGTATCTGTCTGTCTGTCTGTCTGTCTGTCTGTCTGTCTGTCTGTCTGTCTATGTCTATGTATCTGTCTATGTATATGTCTAGGTCTATGTATCTGTCTATGTATCTGTCTAGGTCTATGTATCTGTCTATGTATCTGTCTATGTATCTGTCTATGTATCTGTCTAGGTATATGTATCTGTCTATGTATCTGTCTAGGTCTATGTATCTGTCTAGGTCTATGTATCTGTCTATGTATCTGTCTAGGTCTATGTATCTGTCTATGTATCTGTCTAGGTCTATGTATCTGTCTATGTATCTGTCTAGGTCTATGTATCTGTCTATGTATCTGTCTATGTATCTGTCTAGGTATATGTATCTGTCTATGTATCTGTCTAGGTCTATGTATCTGTCTAGGTCTATGTATCTGTCTATGTATCTGTCTAGGTATATGTATCTGTCTATGTATATGTATCTGTCAATGTATCTGTCTAGGTCTATGTATCTGTCTAGGTCTATGTATCTGTCTAGGTCTATGTATCTGTCTATGTATCTGTCTAGGTATATGTATCTGTCAAGGTCTATGTATCTGTCAAGGTCTATGTATCTGTCAAGGTCTATGTATATGTCTATGTATCTGTCTAGGTCTATGTATCTGTCTATGTATCTGTCTAGGTCTATGTATCTGTCTAGGTCTATGTATATGTCTATGTATCTGTCTAGGTCTATGTATCTATATGTCTATGTATCTGTCTATGTACTGTATGTATCTTCAACATGTATCCTGTTGACTAAGTTGTACTGTATGTTCAACTGTTTTGTATAAATAAACTAAACTAACTAAATGTCTATGTCCATCTATCTCTGTCTCTCTCCCTCTATGTCTTTCTATGTATTAACTTCCATCACTCTACCACTACACCTCTCTCTCCCTCAGTTTATAAACTGAATAATGTATATTTTAAATGACAAAAAATGACTGTATATTATATATATATATATATATTCTATATACTGTGTTCCCAACTGAAGAAAAGGAAAAAAGTACACTTTCTTCAGATGAAAATATGCCTTTTTTGGTGTGCGTTTGGAGTGATGAAGTATACATAAATTAAGCCCTGCACAGCTCACTGGAAGTTAATTTAAAAGGAAAATCTTTGAAAAATGATCTTGGATGAATAAATAAAATACGGCACTATATTATCTTGGTTGATGGCCTCCCAGTAATATCCTCTTTTAATTAAAGAAAGAAGAAGTAGTGGTTCTCAAAAGTGAGGCCTGGGGACCCCCAGGGGTCCTTGAGGGGGGGGGGGGGGTCGCAGGGGGTCCCCAGCAAAATGTGTTAACATAGCATCACAATCATTTTAACCACTTCAATCGTATGTTATACTTTGGCTATTCAAATATAGCAGATATACAGGCTGCGAGCTTGTAGATCTACTATTTTTGAGAAATGTGTGCAAATCTTTAAATATATATATTTATATTTTTAAGTAAGCATTTTAATCTAAAATCTTTGCTTCTGGGGGTCCCCTGGCACGAAACATGTTTGAAATGGGGGTCCAAATACATATCAATTTGGGGGTCCAAGACATGAGAAAGTTTGAGAGCCACTGCTCTGATGGATCCGGCTGTAAGTAAAACGTTTATAATGACGCAGGCAGTGGTGGAAAAAGTACTCACATTTTGTACTTAAATACAAGTAAAAGTCCCGTATTCAAAATGTACTTGAGTAAAAGTACTAAAGTATTGGTATGAATTATTGGTATTAATTGTTTTTTTGATGTTCATTTTTCTTTCCTGAAATCAACACCCTATACCCACTATGTCATTTTATTTTAACTAGAGGTTAATCTAGTTAATCTCTAGTTAAAATAAACTGTAGCTGAACATACTTTCTGTCAGTGGCCCCCAATAAGAGAAGATGTGTTTTTATTGACTGATTGATTTTTTATTTAAAAATCAGCCGAAAATAAAGAAAGAGGCCGCATACTCATAGCCACCATGTATGCGACCTCTTTCTTTATTTTCATATTTACTTACCAAGGTCAGCAGCACCTCACCAATACTGGTGTGCACCCTCCTCCCTTTTATCCCACCTTTAGAACCACTGCTCTAAACACGACAAATACTAAAATACATAGCTATGCATAATCAAAGATTTGCACAATTTTTTCACACAAACAAACGCAGATCTACAAGCTCTATGAGCTTGTAGATCTGCTATTTTTTTACCCTACCATACCGTACTGCAGTGGTTTTCAACCTTTTTTTGCATCAAGGACCCCCAAATTGACACCTATTAGCCCACGGACCCCCATTTGAAAAGATATGGCAGGGACTCGACCATTTTGATTTCTTAGGGGTCCCAATCTACACTGTATCATCATCATTAGTGTTTATTTAACTCTGAGAGTGTACAAATGGAACCAAATGGACCCTAACGGGTCCATTTGGTTCCATTTGTACACTCTCAGAGTTACAGACACATAAGGGTCCATTTGGTTCCATTTGTACACTCTCAGAGTTACAGACACATAAGGGACAATTTGGTTCCTAACTATTAATTTGGCTGGCCAAATTAAATCCCCTCAAGGACCACTGGTGGTCCCCGAACCACTGGTTGAGAACCACTGCGGTACTGTATTGTACGGTGCAATACGTACCATAGCGTACCGTACAGTACAGTCTTGCCAGCCTCGTTTACACTCATCACTAAAGAGAACGTTCATGTTTGACGGATCGCTGTCTCTGGGTTCGCTCTCCAATAAACTGACATCTCCCACAGAGCCGCTCTCATCTTCAATCACCCGTTGATTCTGCCAGTCCTCTAGTCTACTGCGCCAGCGCCGCCCGACAGGCTTCTTATTATCTACCCCCAGGGGTGGAAATAAGTAACTAAGTACATGTAATCTTTAACTCTTTAATAGTGTCAGAGTAATAGTGTATAGTGTTACGCAGTGTTGATTTTGACAGCAAATTTTGATTTAGTTTTAGTCATAGTCTTTTGAATACAATTCCATTTAGTTTTAGTCATATTTTAGTCATCTGAAATGTTTTACTGTTAGTCTAGTTTTAGTCGACTAAATATCATACGATTTTAGTCGACTAAATCTACAGTTGATTTAGTCGACTAAAACGTATTACGGCGGTGCCTTGATGGCGTCATAATAGCTGATTTTACACTTGGTTGCATGCTGAAAATAGCAGATCTACAAGCTCACAACGCGTCGCAACACGACGCGTTGTTAGCTTGTGGATCTGCTATTTTCAGAGCACAACACCCGACACCAAATATAAAACGACTTGACTAGTTCTACTGGATCTCATTATAGTCTAGTTTTTATTCGTTGATGAAATTGTCAGTATATTTAGTCTTAGTTTTTGTCATCAAAGCTTGGTTTTTATTTAGTTTTTATCTAGTTTTCCTCAGTGAAAAAAGGTAGTCGACTAACATTTTTCGTCACAGTTTTAGTCGACAAAATCAACACTGGTGTTACGCTACTGCCAGCGAAAACGAGCGATTTTTATCAACCTTTGAAAAACCATGGAATATTGGCAGGCTGGGCCATAGCAGAATTTGACGAATTAATTTGTCCATGGCAGGCAATGAGTTAAGTACCTTAAAGTGCACTTGTTAACACATTGAGTGCCATAAATGGTCCGGACCGTTTTTGAGAAGCTGTGCGTTATGTGCCATAAACGGTCCGGACCGTTTTTGGCGCTCTAACGAAACTTTGGGATCATCCAAGGAGTCTCTGAAAAGGAGAGGCCGGATGTGGATCCATGTCAAAAATACTTCCGGTCGGCCGCTCCAATGTTAACTCCTTGACTAAAAGCTTAATATCTCCATTTATTTTTAACGAGGTGGAAGTGAGCCGTTTTCGATCGGCGATCACTCTGCAATGGAGGATCGCGTTAGAAATATTATTGTTCCAGGCGTTAGTCGGGACCCTCCGCCGTCTCACACGCACGCTTTGTTTACATGCACGTCCGCGTCGGGGCTTCTACAGCACGAAACATATCAACGTACAGTAAGTGGATGGAAGATATGCTGGCACTAGATGTACCCTATTTTAATAAACCTCTGGCACACAATGTGTTAAGTACAATTGTGAGGGTATACTTTTTCCCTTAGTTGAGTGCTTTTGATCTTTCGATACTTTAACATTCCTACTCTATACATCTCAGAGACAAATGTTGCACTTTTTTGCTCCACTACAATCATTTGACAGCTTTAGTACAAAAGTTAAATGCACATGCGAGGGCGTTTGTGTGCGCGTGCGTGTGGGAGCGAGCACGCGCACACAAACGTGCACGCTTACGTGTGTGCATGCGTGCAAGCGTGCGTGAGAGATAAAGTGAGACAGAAAGAGAGACAGAGAGCACAATAGTCGATACTTCTTTGTGGATTAAAACTATCAAATGAATGAATAAAAAACAGTGCATGTGTACACGTACGCAAGGTCGCACTCACACACTCACACACACACACACACACACACACACACACACACACACACACACACACACACACACACACACACACACACACACACACACACACACACACACACACACACACACATACACACACACACGTCTGTACGAGCGAGCGTGCGTGCGTGTGCTTGTTGTTCAATACAATATGTTAATTGTGTTAAACAGCTGTATGAATTAAGCTTAATCTGCCTACTTTGAGGTCTGCTTCAGGTGGGAAAGTCATGTTTTAAAGATGAGATACCATCTAATGCGTTTGTGTACCAGCCCCCCCACCCGTCAACCACCCCACCCCCCCTCTCCCTGCTTGTGTGTGTGTGTGTGTGTGTGTGTGTGTGTGTGTGTGTGTGTGTGTGTGTGTGTGTGTGTGTGTGTGTGTGTGTGTGTGTGTGTGTGTGTGTGTGTGTGTGTGTGTGTGTGTGTGTGTGTGTGTGTGTGTGTGTGTTGATATATTCATGCGCTGAAACTCACATGGGATCCGGGTAGAAATCTTCCCCTTGTGTGTTCCCGTCATGTGACCTCTTGTCATGTGACGCCTGAAGGGAACATAGCAGCGCTCGGCGCTGCGCGGCTACAGTCTGCATCTGTACGGATGAATGGATACATAAATGAGCATTAACAAACAAACAACATTTTCAAAACTCCTAAAAGAACAGAGCAGATCCCGTGGCTCAGCTGTTTTTGCCACGTGAAACCATCCTATCACATATTGTACTGTAATACAAGTCAAGGACCCCGAAATCGGTATATTTGTCCGCAGACCCAATCTGAAAAAGGACCCCGAAATTGATATATATTTTGTCCGCGGACCCAATCTGATAATGTTTTGAGCCAGGGACCACGGGAGAGAAGATTTGTGTTAAAAAAACTGCAAAATGTGCAAAAAACAGACAGACACACACACACACACACACACACACACACACACACAGTTTACTCACTCAACAGTAAACAAACAATATTCTGCACATTTCTAACGTGACAATGTCATGTAAGAAATGTAATGATTCACAGACCAGAGTGTGTGCACATCTTGAACCTGTATTTAGGCCAGGTTCTGGACATCAAAGGCAAGAATCAAGGAGAAGAAGGTAAAACATCCGCACACTGGTTTAAAGCTCTCAACGTTTTGACCTTAAAGGTCTTCACCAGGCAAATATTATAGTGACAAACAATGGAACGTCATACACAAATCATTGGCTAATGATAATGCAAAGCACCTGGGAGTCAGAAGGAGCACACCAGCTAACTCCAACCACAGGGACAGAATACTGAGAGCTCTTCAGTGTGCGTAGAGTCTGTTCTTACCTAAGAACAGCTCACAGCTAAGAAAACATTGGAGTATATCAAAATCTTCTTAAAAACGTCTTAATTGGGTTTAAGAACGGTTGCTGCATGAGGCCCAGTGTCTTTTTCACACTTCTCACAATAAACACATTCAATAACAATAGTAAATGGCACATTTCTGAAATATGTTCAGCATTACAAACCATCCAATATGACATATAGGCCGAACCATACAAGTTATTTTTCTTGGTGTCCCTGGTGAGCTTAACCAGGGATTTTCTGCACAAAGTAACAGGTAGACTACCCTCTAGAAAAATGGCTGGGTATGGAGAGCTAGCCCAGAATAAATCTATATCCCTGAGTGAACAAAAGAGAAGGAAAAGCTAAAAAAAAATAAACTAGAGGAAAGGCTTTATATCGAATTCCTCATTTATTGAGGAAATACATCCAATAGGACTCACGTCTAAGACCTTTTGAGA
Organism: Gymnoscopelus microlampas; assembly: GCF_963454915.1. Lineage (NCBI taxonomy): Eukaryota > Metazoa > Chordata > Actinopteri > Myctophiformes > Myctophidae > Gymnoscopelus > Gymnoscopelus microlampas. The sequence goes on from NC_139955.1 coordinate 45,294,403, forward strand.
TCTCCACCTCTCTGGGTGGCTTGTCAACCTTTTCCACACCAACATGCCGCAAATTGTTTAGATTATGACCGGCGTTTTTTAAAATGAACAGCAACAGGATTACGTTCACCGCCAGTTGTGCTTTATTCTTGCTCTGTAAAGCACTTTGAGCTGCATTTCATGTCATGAAAGGTGCTATACAAATACAGTTTATTATTGTTATTATTATTATTCTATAAGAAGCTCACAACGCGTTGCATCGCGCTTGTAGATCTGCTATTTTCAAACATGTTAGTACTTTTACTTTTGGTACTTTAAGTACATTTTGATACCAATACTTTTGTACTTTTACTCAAGTACATTTTGAATTCCGGACTTTTACTTGTAACGGAGTACTTCTACATTGCAGCATTGATACTTTTACTTAACTACATTAGACATTAGAGTACTTTTTCCACCACTGCACAGATCCTTCCAAAGATACATGAGGGTTTAGCCTGTCAGCAGGGAACCGGCAGGGGCGGGCAGTGACACGCATGTATCCGAATAAGGCAACCTATTTTGGGCATGGCCGTCTCAAAAGTCCCGTTGCGTCGCATTAGTCTGGAGGTGGTAAAAATGCACTGGCTGAAGGGGAACACTGCTGATTGGCTGAAGGGGTTGTCAGTCAACGGTATTACTCCCGCCCAACTCCAGCCCACAGCCAAAATTGCAGAATGGGCGATCATGCCAGACTCACTCCTGAAATAAATTACAAATAAGATTTCCGGAGGGAGGGTTTACCAGGCTATATAACAGCAGTGACGACACAGAAATGTGTGTGGGGAGGAATTAATTGCCATAATGACTAAATTGGGGTGAAAAAGTGTACTTGGATGTGTCTTTGGGGACGGCTGTGAGAGTATGTCCTCGTCTAAGTGCACTCGGTGTGTGTAAACTCATTTCTTTCACAGGCAGTGATGGCAGCTGTAGCTGGTGGGAGGGATATGAAAACGCATACAGTATCAGGCAAATATGGAGTCCGTGCGTGTGTGCGCGCATGTGTTCGTGCCTGTGGTGGTGTGTCTCTTTGTCGATATGTGCGCGCATGTATTCCTGTATGGATGTTTTGGATTGGTGCATGTTTGTGCGTGTGCGTGTGTTTGCCTGTGTGTGTGTGTGTGTGTGTGAGTGTGTGTGTGTGTGTGTGTGTGTGTGTGTGTGTGTGTGTGTGTGTGTGTGTGTGTGTGTGTGTGTGTGTGTGTGTGTGTGTGTGTGTGTGTGTGTGTGTGCGCGTGTGCATGTGCGACAAATTAAAACGGAATCCTCCTGCCTCCAAAACACATTAAAAATGAGAAATGATCATTAACATGTAATACGAGTGTGCGTGCGCGAGCACACACACACACACACACACACACACACACACACACACACACACACACACACACACACACACACACACACACACACACGCGTTTCCGAAGTCCTAGTGATTGGTAAAGTATTGCATTGCAATTCGTCCAAAGCTCTTTGAAAAATGCATAAGCAGAAAGAGACATTTAAATGGCTGCTGTTGTCACTCCTTCAACATTGATTGGGTTTGTGTTTAGAGGCTGAGATCATCTAATTGTGGAGTGATGATATTGGCTGACTCATTAAAGCCATTAAATCCAGGAAAGCATCTGTGTTCATTTTATACACTGTGGCTGTTCAAAGACGCTAGTATTGTCACATGATGTACAAGCAGTGGTGTACAGTAACTAGGTATATTTACTCAAGTACTGTGCTTAAGTACACCTGAGGTATTTTTAATTTACTGGATTATTTCCAATTTTCTGTACTTTTGCCTCAGAGGCAAATATTGTACATCTACTCCACTACAATTATTTGAAAACTTTAGTTACTTTGTAGATTTTGATTATAATTAGAAAACCTACATTAACCACTTCAGCCCTATTTACATTTCAGCCGTTTCAAAATTTCAGCCTGCTATTTTCAAAGGATTTGTATACATTTTATACATTTGAAACTTATGAAAGGGGACATTCTACATAATGAGTACCTTCTAATTTGGGAACTTTAAGTACATTTTATGATACGAATACTTTTGTACTTTTACTCAAGTCAATGTTTTATTCCAGGCTTTTACTTTTATTTCCACATTGCAGTACTGATATTTTTACTCAAGTAAAACATTTGAATCCAGATCTGCAACCCCATCCAACCCTTGATGCTGTCAAGCAGGGAGGCATTTTGCCCGATTTATATCTTTGGTATGTGACCTGGGCTGCCAGATCTACTAATTATAATTTCCCCGCAACATTTTATTTGGAAATAGCCGATCTACAAGCTCACAACGCGTCGCATCGCGACGCGTTGTGAGCTTGTAGATCGGCTATTTTCAAATAGCTGATGTATAAATGTACATGTTAAAGTGCTCACGAGGCCCATAGTCGCTTCTTTTGGGCTGGTTTTCCTAGACCTGGTTGCTTGTTTCACTCACAGAATCTGGCAACACTGTATGTGACCCGACTCCTCTGTGTAGAAGCAAACGGGCTCATTTGAATCCAGATCCTGTCTCTACTACACCACTGAACCCAAGCCAAGGTGCCGTCAGGCTCTTTTTTTGAAAATGTTTTCATCATTACGCATAAAGTAGGTTTTTTTTTACAAAGTATGAGCGCTGACTCATCTGATCGCCGGGGGGAGCAGAGGACTTTGAACTTTTCTTCAGATGCTGATTCATCATCACGCAAACAGACAAGCAAGGAGAGCCGTTTGAAGTCAAAAAGGCATCAGACGTGATGAAGGCCCTGAAAGGTGAACCTGTTATAGGTTCTACCACCCGGGACAAGTTCACAATTCTTAAAAAATGTCCTAAAAGACAAGATAACTCCCCCATACACACATTAGACGGACCATTTTCCCACCCAACATTTACTAGATACTTTACAGCTCAACAATGCCAAAAGTAACTTAAAACCCAGTAAGACCTGAGGACGCATCTGTGTGTCATTTTTTGATTTGAGCTAAAAAAGCATTATTTTACACTTTGGGCTATTCAAAAATAGCAGATCTACAAGCTCGTAGCTATGAGCTTGTAGATCTGCTATTTTTGAAAAATCGTGAAAATGTGTGCAAATCTTTGAATATATATATTTTTTTTTTTAAAGCGAACATTTTTAACTCAACTCTTTGCTTCATGGGGGTCCCTGGAAAAAAATGTTTTGAGGTGGGGGTCCGCGGTCAAATATATAATTTTGACATGAAAAAGTTTGAGAACCGCTGATATTATAGCAAAACATATGTTTTTTCTTAGGATTTTTGTTAGGATTTAGAAGACATTTGTAGAAGCAAAAATGTGTGTAAAACATGTTTGCTTTAAAAATTGCTTTAACATTTTTGAAAAAAAAAATCATGATTTTTAAAAAAAATAGCAGATCTACAAGCTCGTAGCGCGGCACTCGGTGCCGCGCTATGAGCTTGTATATCTGCTATTTTTGAATAGCCCAAAGAAATCTTAAAGTGACACAGATGCGTCTTAGGTCTTAAATAATGAGCATACGTGGCAACACCATATTTTACCGGAACACACAGACAGACAGACAGACAGACAGACATACATGGACATTCATATGTACCAGCCAGGTTAATTTGTAGACCTGGCATCTAATAGTTTGTATAGTTTCAACGCACAGATTATTTATTTTTTGATATTATACTGTTTAGACTGATGATAGGTTTTGGGCTTAACTATGCTCCTAGATTACTATTCCTAGATTACTATTTCTATGCATTTTATGTTCAGATTTTTTTGTATCCAACGATTTTCTAACCCTTTTTCACCCGGTGCCAATTATCTAAGTGATCCTGGGCGCTACACTCCCCCTGCCAGCCTAGGGAGCCCAGAGCCGAGCCCATGCCTCCTTCAATGCATCAGAGCCAAATTACCTTCTTATCAGAATCAGTTTTATTGTCACATCACAGGTTTACAAGGTAAAAAAGTGGGTGAAATTCGTTTTTGTACATAATTCCCATCGCAACGTTAAATTCCGTAGAAAGAAGAGTGGGGAGAGAGAAGAAGAAGAGGGGTAGGGGGCAAGTGGGAAGGAGATCAAACAAGAGAACAATAGAAGGCTAAAAACAAGTTATCTACATATTTAAAAAGTACCTGAGATAAGAGACAAACTAAGGTGCCTGAGCATAGCAGCAATGTATGTATACTGTGCATGATATACTTATAGACGCTAAGGTGCTTAGAGAGAAAAAAGCGCAATAAAAAACCGACAGGGGAGAGTTTCCCCGGTAGGACGTAGCACGTGGAAGGAACACGTCATTCCAACCAGTTCCTTTCCCCTCCATCAGGCGCCTCGGCTGTCATGGGGGAGGCGGTACAGTGACCAGGATTACTACATGTTTTTGTGAGGGTATTAACTACCCTAGGAGACACGGCGAGAACATGCAAACTCCACACAGAGTAGGCCCTTTCGCCAACCCCACCTAGGGTATGGGCACTGATGACGCGGAGGAGAAGACAGGGAATTGAACCCATGGACCTTCTAGCTGTGAGGCGACAGCGCTACGGACAGCGCCACCGTGCCCCTTCCGCATTTCACGTTTTACCTCACAACACGTTGTGATATGTTGTGAGCTTGTAGATCGGCTTTTTTCAAAAGATTTTAATACAAATATACGTGATGATATCTTGTGAAACGGGATATTCTGCATAATGAGTACTTTTACTTTGGGTACTTTAAGTATATTTTGATGTCAATACTTGTATACTTTTACTAAAGTACATTTTTATTACTTTTATTTTATCGTTTCCATATTTCAGTATTGATACATTAACTTAAGTAAAAAAGAAAAAAAAAATCCACCACTAGTCACTGACTCTGATATATTCATATTTACCTAAGAATGTTTCACTGTACTTAAGCCGTTTGACCTGGAGGCAACCACTGAAAGGCACACATTCACGCACACGCACGCACGTATGCCAATACACACACACACACACACACACGCACGTACACACGTATGCTCTAAAATTCTAATGCACATGCACATCCCAGAAAGGCAAGCAAATATACATAGGCACATTCTCGAGTGCACACACGCACACACGCACGCACACGCACACACGCACACACACACACACACACACACACACACACACACACACACACACACACACACACACACACACACACACACACACACACAGTAATAATTATGTTTGATTGATCTAACAGCAGAGTGAAATGGGGCTTCTGCAAATGAACGGTGAGCTGAAATGGTTTTCAAGAAAAGAGCTCCAGCTCTTTCAACTCGGTCCAAACCTCTGCCCAGCTCAGGCTGATAAGATCAAACAGAGCTTTATCGATCCCACTGGGGCATTTCAGGTGCACAACAGCAACACCAGCCCTAAGACGCAGAGTTTCTCAAACTTTTTTCATGTCAAGGTCCCCAAAATTATATGTATTACTCCATCATCTAAAACATATTTTAGAAAATTTGTATTGAAGCTATAGTCTCTCAATGCTACAACATGAATTCAGCACCATGGACAGAGTCACAGCCAGTCTCAACGCTACAACATGAATTCAGCACCATGGACAGAGTCACAGGTAGTCTCAACGCTACAACATGAATTCAGCACCATGGACAGAGTCACAGCTAGTCTCAATGCTACAACATGAATTCAGCACCATGGACAGAGTCACAGCTAGTCTCAACGCTACAACATGAATTCAGCACCATGGACAGAGTCACAGCTAGTCTCAACGCTACAACATGAATTCAGCACCATGGACAGAGTCACAGCTAGTCTCAACGCTACAACACGAATTCAGCACCATGGACAGAGTCACAGCTATTCTCAACGCTACAATATGACCATATTACGGCCCTCACTAATGCTCATTCGTTTTAACATGTCAAGATTGCCGTCTGCTCCCTCTGCGTCTCACAGGCTGGCTATGGACACCACTCACACTTGCCTGACAAGGGAGAAAAAAGAACAACTAGTCAGAGAGAGAGAGAGAGAGAGAGAGAGAGAGAGAGAGAGAGAGAGAGAGAGAGAGAGAGAGACAGATTTAACGATCAAGAGCAGAAATGTGGGAAACAGGAATAAAGGTCAAAGCGGGGATCAGCTCTGTGTGTGTGTGTGTGTGTGTGTGTGTGTGTGTGTGTGTGTGTGTGTGTGTGTGTGTGTGTGTGTGTGTGTGTGTGTGTGTGTGTGTGTGTGTGCGCCAGAGAGAGAGAGCGCAGAGAGAGAGAGAGAGAGGCAAGTTCATCTCCTGCTCAAAGGAACCTAATTTTCCTGCTACCGGTCTCCCTCCCTCCATCAATCACTACAGTGCCCCCCCCTCCCTCTGTTCCTGGATCGTCTGCTCGTGTCTTGATTAATGAGAGGACTCCAGCTTGAACCTATTAGCAGGCTCTGTAATACTGGTCCCGGCCCGCAAATAGCCCTCTCAAACTTTTCCGTGTCAAGGACCCCCAAAATGATACGTGTTTGGCTGCGGAACCCCATCATCTCAAACATATTTGTGTTGTGCCAGGGACCTCCTCCTGAAGCAAAGATCTGAGTTTAAAAACTTTGCTTTAAAAAAAATAAATATATATATATACATATTTAAAAATATTATTGCAGATCTACAAGCTCATCTATGAGCTCGTAGATCTGTTATTTTTTGATGCATTGAGCTTGTATGTCTTAACCCATTAAGACCTGGAACTGTGTCATTTTTAGATTTGAGCTAAAAAGCATTATTCTACACTTTGGGCTATTCAAAAATAGCAGATATACAAGCTCATAGCACGGCACCGAGTGCCGCGCTACGAGCTTGTAGATCTGCTATTTTTGAAAAATTGTGAAAGATTGTGCAAATCTTTGAATATATGTATTTTTAAAGCGAACATTTTTAACTCAAATCTTTGCTTCTGGGGGGTCCCTGGAACAAAATATTTTGATGGGGGTCCGCGGCCAAATACATATAATTTTGGGGGTCCTTGACATGAAAAAGATTGAGCACCACTGATATAGAAACATACGTTTTTCAGAAAACTGTTGAGATTTAGGAGACATGTAGAATCGGCTTCAGGTCTCAATGGGTTAACCTCTTATCTCCACATTCTAACGTGTTGTGTTTGTTCGTAATATTTACGCCTTACTTGACACTATATGGTGTCACACAAAAGCATCAAAAATTGCAGATCTACAAGCTCTGCTCCTTTAGAATTTGATCTGTCTTGAACAGGGGTTTTCAACTGATTTTGACATAGGGGCCGCCATCCTGACTAAGAGCAACCTGGGGACCACCACTATTGTGTGTGGTGGGTCCATCATAGCCCCACCCCACACAATAGTGGTGGGGGGTTCATGCACCGCAGGGAGCTGGAGAAAATAGCTATAATATCAATATAATATCTAATACAATACAGTGATTTTGTTTGAATATGATGGAATATGATTAAGGATTACTGTGATTGTGGTAAGCTCACATTTCATATCACACATACAATACAGTAAGAACTCCTGTAAGTTATTAAAAGTAAAACAAAAAAAAAATAATAATAATAATAATGCATGGCCAGGGACCACCTGCAATACCTCCGCGGACCACCAGTGGTTGAAAACCCCTGGTCTTGAACATAATGGGGTTTCCACCCGACAGAGACAACATACTTCTCGAGGTAGCAGAGATATGACGAGCCCTAGAAATGTCCCTTTGAGCTTTTCAGGTGAAGAACCCCTTAGCTGAGAGAGAGATGAGGCAAGGACCCCCCCCCCCCCCCCCCCCCCTCACGTATTGTATTGTGACTTGTGTTGCAGATTAAGGTTTTTCCTAGATTTCATAGATAGCTTCATAGACTTGTATGACAGCACTATCATTGAGTGAGGTTGTGATGGATTCATGTCTATGTGTATTGTCAGACAGTTAAAGGTAGGGTAAGTGATTTTCTTTGGTTTAAAATAAGTGTTAAATAGCTCTATATTCTGATAGTACTCATTGCTATAGAGTGTTTGTTCAGTAACAGGTGTCTCCTTGTTTCTCCAGCTCTTTATTAAACAGAAAATGCATTTTCGTTTCATCATCAGGATAGAGAACTCAATCAGGATATAGATTAAACAAGTGAAATTGGAGTGATGACACTAAGAAATGAGCAGACAAAATTGGAACTGGAACACTACAAAAATGAAGCTTAAAAATTGGTACTTTCTCCTGATTGGCTGAGATTCTGACACCTACCAGAAAATGTATTTTCTGTTTATTAAAGAGCTGGAGAGACGAGGAGACTCCTGTTACTGAACAAACACTCTATAGCAATGATTACTATCAGAATATAGAGCTTTAACCTTTTAACAAAATACTTTTTGTTTTAACCCAAAAATATCACTTACCCTACCTTTAACCCTCAATACTTGGTCTGCTACGTGTACTTGGCACTCGGTGCCGCGCTATGAGCTTGTGTATCAGCTATTTTTGAATAGCCAAAGAAATCTAAAGTAACACAGATGCGTTCCAGGTCTTAATAAGATGCACACAATCCACAGAACAAAATTGCTGATACAGTTGTCACAAAGCAAAGTCGAAATATCGGCCTAGACAGAGCTCGCTCTCTCTCTCTCTGTCTCTCTCTCTCTCTCTCTCTCTCTGTCTCTGTCTCTGTCTCTCTCTCTCTCTCTCTCTCTCTCTCTCTCTCTCTCTCTCTCTCTCTCTCTCTTCTCTCTCTCTCTCTCTCTCTCTCTCTCTCTCTCTCTCTCTCTCTCTCTCTCTCTCTCTCTCTCTCTCTCTCTCTCTCTCTCTCTCTCTCTCTCTCTCTCCTCTCTCTCTCTCTCTCTCTCTCTCTTGCAAGGTATCCTTGCCCCTACCGGAGGGTCAAAGGTCGTCAGATTAATCGGCCTAAGGCCTTATCACATCAATCACAAAGCTCAACCTCCTCGTGCAACTCTGGGCGACCTAGTTTTAGGAATCTCTCTTGCTCTCCCTGGGTGGCTAGCGCGCACGCACACGCACACTTGCACACGTGCACTTACATGTGTGTTATTGTACTTCTTGAGGACATTATATTGAGTCTTACTTTGTTTGTTTACATATTATCTTTATATTATCAATATCGTGCAATTATGCATCTGGTGCTATGCATATTTGCGTGTGGATCCAGTGTCAATATTGTGATGTGTCATGTGTGATAAAAAAAAACATTTTTAAAGCAAACTTTTTTTACTCAAATCTTTGCTTCTGGGGGGTCCCTTTCTCAAAAAACTTTTAGGATTTAGAAGACATTTGTAGAATCCCCCAAAAGCAAAGATTTGCGTTACAAATGTCTGCTTTGAAAAGTATATATTCAAAGATTTGCAAAAAAATGTTCATGATTTAAAAAAAAATAGCAGATCTACAAGCTCATAGTGCCGCACTATGAGCTTGTAGATCTGCTATTTTTGAATAGCCAAAGTATAAGATAATGGTCAAAAATCGAAAATGACAAATGCTTTCCCGGTCTTAAGGGGTTCATTATATGGAATTAGTATTTGTTAAGCTAAGTCAAGTGTCCTTAGATCAGAAATGTAAATCAAATCTATCAAGGCCACATAAATGGAAATGAATCATCATATTCGGTCTGATTTTCATTTTCATAGAAACTGCAAAAATAGATTATGCTTTCAAATCAAATTAAAGGTGCATACATGGAGAGAGATAATTGCTTACACACAGTGGTCTGATTTTCATTTTACTCAAAAAACAAAAGGAAGGATTTAGAAGACATTTGTAGAATCCCCCAGAAGCAAAGATTTGCGTTACAAATGTCTGCTTTGAAAAGTATATATTCAAAGATTTGCAAAAAATGTTCATGATTTTTCAAAAAATAGCAGATCTACAAGCAGATCTCAAAAGTGTACTTAAGTACAATTTTGAGGTACTTTTACTGTACTGGAGTATTTCCCATTTTCAATACTTTTACTACTACTCCACTACTGTACATCTCAAAGGCAAATATTGTACTTTTACTCCACTGCATTTATTTGAATTACTTTGCAGATATAAATGATTACACAATGATTGCATGTTCTGTGCATTTTGATAGTGGTCTAGAACAGTGGTTCTCAGAGTTATAGGTCCGGGGACCCCCAGGGGTCCTTGATGGGGTTCCAGCGGGTCCCCGGCCAAACTGGAACTGGAAGCGGCCATAGAGTAGTACTTTTTACTACATTTACTCACCACTGCATTTCATTTGAGCCGGGCATTGACAAATAGACACACGTATGTACACACATAGGCACACACGTACATACGTACACGCATACGTACATACATGCACACACACAACGCACACGCGTACGTACGCACGCACACACATACGCACACGCGCACGCACAAGTGAGAGGGCCGCCAATTAACTTGCAAATGGGCGATACCCATCTCCACCCCCCCCCCCCCCCCCTCCTCCCGTTTGAATTGAGTATTGACAATTATGTCCTTCCCACTGGAGGACATTTCTCGCCCGTCTCTCAAGTCGGTTGTAGTTACAATTAATTAAAAGGCAGAATTGACACAGTTGGCCAGTAATGTGCCTCTGCTACTCAGTATGAATGTCAAATGGCTTTTTTTTTTTTGCCTTTCAAGATTCTTTAATTGGAAAAAAGGGGGGAATTTGCCCGACTTTCTAATCATGTCACTTCTGCTCCCATTACGTGCGTAATATCGTCTCTGGAAACCTCATATGTCCAAAACTCTGTTCTGTTTGCCATTGCTATTTAAAAAAAAAACATTTTAAACATTGTGAAAATAGCGATGTGAGCCGTTGGCATAGAAACCGTGTGTGCTGAAACCAGCGTAACCCACAACAACAGGTTGGGAATTGATTGCGTGAAACAATCACCTGTGCATCCAGTCTCAATGTTAGTAAACAAATAATTGGTCTATAGCTCATTTTGCAAGTTGATGATGTCATTTGTCCATGTGTGGTCTGTCTGTCTGTTTGGCCAGGTACAGCATCAACAGCTGCAGCTGATTGCAACACAAAGCTGCAACTAATTACACTAATTAAACAGGAGGCACAGTGCAACACTCACACACACACACACACACACACACACCACAGAGAATAGTTCCATCTGAATACCAACACACACTCGTCAAACAGAGTAGTACCGCCTGAATACCAGCAACAAATAATCAAATAGAATAGTGCCGTCTAAATACCAGCACACACTCGTCAAACAGAGTAGTTACCGTAACTCATAAGGTCTTAATGAGTTAATGTGATCATCGCACAGCGTCCATTATATCTCTGCTCCCCTATTATCTCAGCTGTTGGGGGATTAGTGTTTTTTTTGTCTTTGTTTTTGTGCTGACAACACTGTTGCAAAGCCGCCGCCTTAATCCGTGTGAAAGAATAGCATTTTATAAAGTTGCATAGTGAGTCATTTTGACAAGGTGTTGTTGAGGACGTATATAGTATTTTCCGCACTATAAGGCGCATCTGAGTATAAGGCGCACCTTCAATAAATGTATTATTTTCATACTGTATATAGGGCGCACCGCATTATAAGGCGCATCCGCACTATAAGGCGCACTGACGGTGCGCCCTATAGTGCGGAAACCAAGGGAACCAATATTGATACATATTTAAGGCGCATCGGATTATAAGGCGCATCCGCACTATAAGGCGCACTGACGGTGCGCCTTATAGTTATAGTTAAAATACGGTAATAGCTCTATGCACAGAAGCCATATTTGGAAAGACAAATGGTGTAGCAGTTCTTCCATTGATATATATATATATATATATATATATATATATATATATATATATATATATATATATTAGGGTTGTCCGATATTGGCTTTTTTACCGATAACCGATATACCGATATTGTCCAACTCTTAATTACCGATACCGATATCAACCGATACCGATATATGCGGGGATTATTGTGATTAGGGTAAGCTCAAATTTCATATCACACACACCATATACAGTAAGAACTCCTGTAACTTATTTATAAAGCAAAAAAAAAAAAAAAAAAAACATTTTTTTTTTTTTTTTTTCAAAAACCGATACCGATATTTTCCCGATATCAATTTTTATGCTAATATCGGCCGATAATATCGGGAGGCCGATAAAATCGGACATCCCTAATATATATATATATATATATATACACACACACACACACACACACACACACACACACACACATACATATATACACCCTCATATCTCCAAAACTGTTACTTTTCAGGATTCAAATTCAAAAGTAGCAAAAGAAGCCGATCTGCAAGTTCGAAATGTGGCGCTTAGCTTGCAGATCTGCTAGGTTTCATGCCTTTTTGTGACGCTGTAGTAGTGATCACATAGGGCGTTAATTTATGAAAAAAACACAAAAGGCTAGGATATGGAGATAAGAAGTTTCTGCCTGACAGCAACGAGATATCCCCAGTGTGGAATTGAGAGGTGTTAATATGTTCCAGTCTCAGAATCAGTAGAGAGCAGACATTTCTAAATGCACTTCCGGGCAACACAAGAGGTGCAATATTAGATTTGATTTTAGTCTCATAAATATGTGATCGCTAGGTTAATATTTCAGACTTTTCAGCGTGTTTTGCGGCGGTCATCAGGCCCTGGCTGAGAGTCAGCTTGCCACTTTATGACATTGACCTGTTGACCTATCACTGCTGTCTGGGCACTCTGGAAAATGAGCTGGAAACAGTCTATCTGTCTATGTATCTGTCTATGTGTCTACAGTATGTCTATGTCTCTGTCTGTCTATCTATGTCTATGTCTATGTATCTGTCTATGTACAGTATATGTCTATGTATCTATGTCTATGTATCTATGTCTATGTATCTGTCTATGTATCTGTCTATGTATCTATGTCTCTCTCTATGTCTATGTATCTGTCTGTGAAAAGAAAAGGTGTCTACAGTATGTGGTGTCAGAGATGAAACAGTTCCCACAGAAAACAAAAAACATGAGGATGGTCAAAGTTGACTTTTGACATCCCAGCGAGAGGTTATTGTGAGGTCTGCCAGACTAAACGTGAGGATAAAAGGAAAAGGGAGTTTTACCAGTCAAGAAATGGCCAGGTTAAAACAGAGGGTTGACCAAGAGTTGGAAAATGAAAATGTTAAAGAAACAGTTTAACATCTTTGTCATTTTTATGGCGATGTGTTTTGGTTTGGTCAAATTGGAGAATGCGATGCGATTGATGTCTTTGGGTTCCTTCTCTGCGCTGAGCACTCTTTTTCACTTAGCTTTGCCTAATGGACTTTTACTTTTGGT
>NC_139955.1:45312659-45355159 GCF_963454915.1 Gymnoscopelus microlampas
TGTTTACTGTTGAGTGAGAAAACAATGTTGCACATTAAAGCTAATCATCTGGGGACCCCCTCCCCCCAAAAAAATAAAACAATAATTTGGGGTCCCACCTGGGGGTCCTGAATTATCCCCGGTTTGAGAACCCTTGCCGTACAGCGCTTGTTCTTTGGCTTGTCAGGGTTTATACCATTTCCTAAGATTGATGCTGAGGCATTTTGACTCAAAAAACACAGTTTATTTATAGACCCATCCGCCCACACACTGCTTTACTTCACCACAGGCTGCTCCTGTCTGTCTGTCTGTCTGTCTGTCTGTCTGTCTGTCTGTCTGTCTGTCTGTCTGTCTGTCTGTCTGTCTGTCTGTCTGTCTGCATGCATGCATGCATGCATGCATGCATGTAAGTTGGCATGTATGTATGTATGTATGTGTACACTATGTACGTATGTACGTATGCACAGTATGTATGCATGGATGTGTATGTATGTACGTATGTATGTACGTACGTACGTACGTATGTACGTACATACATACAGCGTGTGCTCCGCAGGTCTACAATGGGGCAAACGGTTGCAGCCAAAGCCAACAACTGCCTGCGACCTCACATGAGATCTGTACGGGCGCTAGGCTGAAGACAACGTCAGGATTTATGGATAAATGTCGAATGTTGCGGTTATCTCGCCGTACGCCCATTATTTGGTCTACACCGCGTTGATAAACGAGGGCCACTATGCTGCCTAACCTTAAAGGTAGGGTAAGTGATATTTTTTTGGTAACATTTTGTTTTTGTTACAAAGGTTAAAGTACTATATTGTGATAGTAATCATTGCTACAGAGCATTTGTTCGGTCACAGGGGTCTCTCCAGCTCTTTAGTAAACACAATATAGTACATTTTCAGGTAGGTGACAACATTTAAGCCAATCAGGAGAGAGCACTGAAAATGCATTTTCTGTTTAATAAAGAGCTGCAGAGACATGGGAGACTCCTTTTACTGAACAAACACGCTATAGCAATGATTACTATCAGAATATAGAGCTATTTAACACTTATTTTAACCAAAGCAAATCACTTATCCTACCTTTAACCTTAACCTCAGTAAAACGACGCCTAAACATAACCCTAACCTCACAAACGCTATGCCAAAACCTATCCCTAACCTTAACCTCAGTAAAACTATGTCTAAACCTAACCTGAACCTTAACCTCATAACAACTATGGCCAGTGGTGGAAAAAGTAATGTTTTACTTAAGTAAAAGTATCAATACTACAATGTAGAAATACTCTGTTACAAGTAGAAAGTCCGGAATTCAAAATTGACTTGAGTAAAAGTACAGAAGTAGTGGCATCAAAATGTACTTAAAGTATCACAAGTAAAAGTAGCTGCAGAATGTCCCATTTCAAGTTTTCAAATGTATTAAAAGTCTTTTGAAAATAGCAGACCTACAGGCATTGTGTAAATGTACTTAGTTACTTTACATCACTGGCTATACCTGACCTCAAAACCACGCCCACCTGGGCGAAACACCAAATAAAGAGGCTCTCCCCCAGTAAAACGGGGGCGTGATGCTTTATGTTAAAGAGAGAGAGAGTGAAGTCTAATAATGAGTCCCAGCTAATAAAATATAAAATCCCCAAACACCCTCTCTCTCTCTTATCGTTAATTTGATGTGCGCGCTCTGCGCCAGACCCACAATCACATCACAATTTCCCCCCCGAAAGCCAAATTTACAGAGTCTCATGACACACGAGGCACCAATGATTAACTTTGAGCAATTATTATGTTCTTCCCCTCGCTTCCAGTGTTGCCATGTCCGCTTAGTATAAGCAAATTGTGGGCTTGTTTTTTCAGTAAAGTTACTTGTATATATTGGTAGTTGCGGGTTGCGTTTTATTTTGCTTGCTTCCTAATGCTGTTTAAACCACTGTGAACCACTGTGCTACACTACACTAAATGGAACAGAGCCTTCATTAGTATCATTGGTAACACGTGTGAAGGAAGTAAGGAAGAGGGCCCAATTTCATTCCAACATGGCTGTGCACGGAGCCTATTGAGATGGAACCCGACTTTCGGCTGAAATGTAAAAGAACCGACTGCTTTGTCCAATTAGATCCATTTAACCGGTCAAATGGACGTCAAACGTGCAATTCCTACATGCATATCCTCAACTAAAAAAAAAAAAATCCAGGCTAATATACAGTCAGCCAGTCACATTCGAAATGCAATTAAATTCTATATCCCATCTCACACAGAGCTATACAATTGTCATCATCTCCCGCCTCTAAATCTTCTATAAAGCTTCTACGGCCACCAGAAATTAACGACCTTTAACGGCCACAATAAATATAATTCTAATTATCCTGGGCCGGTTCCTCGGTGAACACTGGCTGCCATCTAATAACATCGTAAAGGAAAAAAAAAAAACCTTTAGGGAAGAGGGCTCGGGTGGTGCAGTGGTAAAGTGGTAAAGCCTGTCCACCACCGCGGAGGGCGTGGGTTCGAATCATAGACTGTAAAAATGAATGGACAAAGCGACGCCATTGGGTTCTACAGACCGTAAATGAAGCCGATTGTTCAGCAATTTCAAATCCGCCATCTCTCTATATCGCGTCATACTGTAGCCAATGCAAACGGAAATTAATGCTATTGGTTGGGTAGCAGTCGGTAGCGCTGTCGCCTCACAGCTATAAGGTCCTGGGTTCGATTCCCACAGGGGACGCTGTGGGCGTGTTCTCTCCTCCGCGTCATCAGCGCCCATACCCTAGGTGGGGTTGGCGAAAGGGCCTCTCTGTGTGGAGTTTGCATGTTCTCCCCGTGTTCCCTAGGGTAGGTACCCTCACAAAAACATGCAGTAATCCTGGTCACTATACTGCCTCCCCCTGGCCAGCCGGGGCGCCTGATGGAGGGGAAAGGAACTGGTTGGAATAACGTGTTCCTTCCACGCGCTACGTCATACCAGGGAAACTCTCCCCTGTCAGGTGACAAGAAGGTCAGTTGGCTCTCATGCATTGAAGGAGGCATGAGCTCGGCCCTGGCCTCCCTAGGTTGGCAGAGGGAAGGTAGTGCCCTGGATTACATAGACAATTGGCACTGGGTGTAAAAAAATAGGGGTTACAAAATCGTGGGATAAAAATGTTTTTAAAAAAATCACACCCAGTGTGAAGTGGGCGGTGTGATCACAGTGATGGATGTGATTCACTTAAAAAAAAAAAAGTGTTTTTTTTAAGTGCATAGTCCTATTTATAGGGCTATGCACATGCCATGTGTCATGTGTTTCTAGCAAATCACAGTCCTGAATAGAGTCATGGTGGCCAATCACGGTGCAGGGTTAGGGGGGTACAATGGTGGCCAATCACAGCGCAGGGTTGGGGGGGTGCAATTGGGTCGATGTCCAAACCTCACATATAGGGGCGGTTGCACCGCCCAAAAATAAAAATAAATGGGATCATAATTTACCAAAACGCATATCATGATGATTGAAAAAAGACTTTAAACTAGCGACTGGAAACATACAATAGTTATGACCATGTTCATGAAGGTAAGAAAATCAGGGTGCATCTGGCTTTGTTGAGCGTCTATACGAAAAAAAAATTAGCCGTGTTTGTCACTGCACACACTTCCTACGGGCTGGGGGGCGGAGCCTATCAGCAGGCAGTGTTGGACGGGAGGAGTAGGACAAAGGCTCTACGTCCTCCCGGTGGGGGCTCCTCACTGGCAGGTGAGTCAGTAGGATACGACAGCAGTGACAAACACACAAGACATCCACCATCTTTGAACTTCAGGTTCCAACAAGAAAACCGGAAACGACTGCTATTGGCTGCGACGGCAACGAGGGAGGGTCTTCCCTCGGTAACCAATAGAAGCCCTTGAAGCATACCCTACTTTATCATTATTAATTTCATAATTAATGGAGTCATTATTTACTTAACGTACAACAATGATGATTGAACAAAAGCGATTGAAAACATTACACACACAGTGTTCATGAAAATGTATACCAAAAAAAATCTTGTTCACTTGTATTGAGAGTATATCCTTCTGGAGCCTGCAGGAGGTGAAATAGTGACATCCGTCGGGCCATTAACCCATTAACACCTGAGGCGATTCTTAAAAATGTTTTCTAAATCCTAACAGTTAAACCAAAAAAAAAAGAATCAAAAATTGCAGATCTACAAGCTCATAGCGCGGCACTCGGTGCCGCGCTATGAGCTTGTATATCTGCAATTTTTTCTGCTATTAACAAGACCGTTCCAGGTCTTGTTAATGGGAACTGCACCCTTACGAGATTCAGGAAGTGGCCTTCAAATCCAGCCCAGATTTCTTGGCGCCTGCTTACTTACAACACTGCTCTGTGCTGTGAACCAAACAAAAACAAAACCGATTCAATCTTTTCCACGTGCATGCCTGCACTGCACTGCTCTTATATTTACAGTCCAGGTGTGAAAAGCTCTCTACAAAAAAAATGTTTATTAAATTTAAAAAAATAAAAACAGAAACTAGCCTTTCTTCCAGACAGATGTATAGATGTAAACTTAAACTTTGGCTCGGTACTTGGGTCTGCGTTGCAGACGCGTTGTGAGCCTGTAGATATGCTATTTTCGGCTAACGTTCCCCCCCAGAATAGGGATACGAGCGGGTTCAAGTGGTTAAAAATAAATAAAGTCCCTATCACACAAATGTTTGCCGGCCCCACCTGCAGTATATCTCCCGGACACCCCTGTGAAAGACCCCTGGCCTACAGACATGGCACATCTGACCTTCACGTTTCCTGACCTTTCTGTGTAAAGTGTTTTCTACACAGCTAACCACCTAAGCCGGCTCCTTTCCAAGTGAAGGAGCAGCGGGTTTTACTCCGAGGTTCTCACTGACGGCTGTTCCATTTGCACAATCTGGGGGAGTTACAGACCCGTGAGGGTCCCTTTGTGTGGACCCCTGGGCCCCCACCCTTTGTTCGAATACGACTGCCGCCATTTCCTGCTTTGTCGCCCATTCTCTCTAACCTTATTCTCTCCGACCTCAGTTTCACATCTCGCTACACCACTACGGTCGTAGTTTGTTTGGTTGGGGGGGGTATAAAAACAAAAAAAGACTCGTTCCCAAAAGCCTTTCCTCATCTCAGAGGAGAAAATGCGATGCGAGAGTGTAGTCTAGCCAACACCAACTCTGGACTCCTGAATCACCGCCCTCCACACCCTCCTGTGTAGCATCAGGATCTTAAAGGTTTCATGACATTCAGTTTTACAACACATTAAAAGTATTTATCATGGTCCTTCAAACGTGTATTAAAAGTTGTAACTGAAAAATCCACTCCAGTGATCCATGGCAGGATTTTTTCTCTCTGATTTCTAAAGCCTTTTCAACTGCATTGAAAACAATAATCTTTGCTTGCGGGTGTCGCTGTTGATCATCGCCTCCCCCCCAGGAATGGATAGGGGAGGGGAGGGGCGGAGAGGAGAGGGGGCGGGATTAATTTACTGTGACATTAAAGTCCAGGGGCCAATCAAAGATTACTTTTCAGCCTAATTATTCAGAAAACCCCAGACTACAGAAAACACACTGAATGTTCAAAGTTCATGTTTTTTGGGTCTAATTAAGGTCATAAAACCCCCAAAAAACATTCAAAATAAAAATGAAATTTAATGTCATAGAACCTTTAAGCTCTACAGTGTTGTTAGCTCTACTGTCGCACCAAAGTGCATATATATGTAGGTGGTGCGCTTCACGCCTTTCCTGGCTTTGCCATGGGTTGGCTCCCACAGTGTCAGTTTGCTTGCCACTAGTTCTGGGTGCCTGACAGAGTGCCCTGCCAGCCTCACCCTTCTCTCTCTGACTTTGTCTGTGACCCGTGGAGGACCTCACTTCTCTCAGTCCTGGGGACTTGTTTCTATTGTGGTCCTACGTATTCAATTAATTAACATTAACATAGCATAACCAAAAATAACACAATAATACATGTCAACAAATACAAACCATTATATGTACAAAGACAATGGGAACATTACATGTACCTCCCCTTGTGGTCTCCTGAGAGGTTTTATATTTTCAGACCAGTTTTGAAGGAAACCAGAGTTTCACATCCTTTAATGCAGTGGTTCTCAAAGTGGATTCCAGGGACTTGTGGTTCCTTTAAGGGGGTTCTAAATTGACCCTTACAAGTCTAACTGATAGTGTAAAAATGTAACCGTTAGGGTCCATTTGGTTCCATGTGTATACTGTCAGAGTTAAGGGACATACCTTGAAAATTAAAAGTTTGAGAACCATTGCTTTAATGGATTATCAGGGCATTTCCAGCTCCCCCCCCCCCCCCCCCCCCCCCCGCCAAAAAATGTGAAGTCCCGTTCATTGATTCATTCATTTGCCCTTTTTCCGCGGCTTATTGGATACGCCGAGGATGTTCATGAGGTTGCTCGACATGTAGTACGGCTTCTGCGGCGTACCGTCGTTGCGCTCCAGGTCCTCCAGGAAGCAGAGGAACAGCGTGTCCACGCACATGCTGTACACGCTGAAGAAGCCACTGGCGACAACGTACGCTCCCACCACCACCGTGATGATGGGCATCCAGTAGTAGTGCAGCTGCTCGCTGTCGAAGGGGATGACCGGCTTCAGGCTGCCGGAGAACACGCCGTAGAACAGGGCGCCCACGCTGCCCACCACCATCAGCTTGCCGAAGAAGATCAGCATGTCTGTCACCTTGTCCAGCACCACCACGCGCACCACGTTCCTCAGGAGGAGGTAGAAGGCGTTCTTGGCCGAGAGGCAGAAGTTCTTGCCATACACGGCGATCATGATGTACGCGTTCCTGTTGAGGAACTTGAGGAACTTCTCCAGTAACCAGAACAGGCACCTTAGGCATTTCGTAAAGAACTTGATGGCGGGATTCTGGGCGTCCTTGGTCTTGTGGTCGAGGTACTCGAGGATCATCCGGACGATCTGGAGCAGCGTGATGATCAGAGAGCCGAATGCCAGGGAGCCCACGTGGTACCGCAGCGTCCGCGTGAAGGCCGCCATCAGGGGCCAGGTGGGGATGTCTCCGGGCTTGCAGAAGGCCCAGTAGTACGAGGCGAAGGCCCCGCCCAGGGTGCACTGTCCCAGGGCGATGATAAAGTTGACGGTCCAGAGGGTGGAGAAAAGGTTGTAGAAGTGCACCCAGCCAATGTTGTCCTTCACAAAACCAGCTTTGTAATCCATAAGCATGCAGGCAGCCGACGGGCAGTTGACAGGCTTTACGTAGTCCTTCGGTTCGCAGGGTACGTTGTATTTGCCGTTGGGGTCCGTTAAACCTGTACAGTTTTTTGCAGTGGTGCCATTGAGAGGCACCACTATATAATCCAGGTCCCCAAAAGTGACCAGATATAAAGACACAACGCCCCAGAAGCCCACACACAGCACCACCAGCACAAAGGTGATCACAGGGTAGGCAAGGCTGTAGATCATGTAACCAATGGCCTTGCTGGCCTCCTGGACGATGGCGATGGCGACCCGAAGTCTTTCCCGCAAGAAGATGATGGTCACCAGCAGGATGACTTCCAGAATCACCAGGATGATGAAAAAGGCCAGCCAGGTTTCCGGAACCTCCAGGTAAGCCGTGTAATCGTACGTCACTCCAACATCTCTGATGGAAGCCCGGCCCTTGTAGAAAAAGTATTGTTCGTGGCAGAGGAACGCCATGATGGCCCCTCCTACGATTGTCCCTGCGATGACCGACCACACCATGATGGGAGCGGTGTACCGTAGCAGCAGCAGGAAGCCCAGGCTGACCAGCATGGCCGTGAACAGACCGAGGATGATCCAGGGCCAAGACGCGGCAAAGTCCTCAAAGATCTTGGTGCCGAACCCTCTTCTATCAAAGCCCAAGGTCATTTCATTTCTTCCATCTGAAACCTTTTTGGTGACCGATGTTATGTTTAACCTATTGTTTACGTCTAATTTTTCATTCAATTTGTCCCAGCTCAAATCATTCAATCCGAGTACATCAGGTAAACATCTTCCCATGATTGGCATTGTTTTGATGTGGAAGAAAGGACACTGCTCATCATCTACATAGTCTAAAAACTCAGTGTTAAACTTCTGTAAATCGTCTGTGAAAACCACCTTCCACAAATCAGTGTCTGCTTTACATGGTACATCGCTCTCTCTCATAACGTCTTTATATGTTTGTTCTTGGCCAACTATGGGTGCAAATACCCACGGCTTCTGAGGGCATGTCTCCACACACACCTGTGTGGTAGGGCATTGATAGCCCTCGATGGCGGTCTTGACGGCGTCGACGGGCACTGTGCATTTCATCAAGTTATAGTAATAGACGTAGGGTTTGTCCGCGTTGTCCTTGATGCCGCAGAAATGTCCAGTCGAGTTCTTGGGATAGAGGATGTGCTCCGGATTGCCGTTCTTCCAGGCTACGAACCCCAGGAGGATGTGGCCGAAAACGAGCGCCACGAACACCGCGCAGCATATGATGTCCGTGCAGCCTCTGTCGTGTATGGGCCCGTGGAACGTGGGGTCAAACTCCGCGGGCTCAAGCGAAGGCCCTTCCGGATTCCTTTTACACAACATCGCTATAATACGTCTCTAAGATCACAAAGAGGCCCGACCGGGCCGACGATATGCTCTCTTTATATGAATATGAATCAAACGTAGAAAACAAATAGCTGGGAGTGAATATGAAAACCAGCTATAAGGCAACAATTAAGAATACCTATGTATAGATGAAGTCAAAAACATCAGATATATCCTGCTAGTGTTTGCTGGTGGACTTAGTTATGATATATAGGTAAATTCGGCGGCGGTGACGTCAAGCACAAGGCATAGCACAAACCGTTGACCAAATATGGACGTTCTGGGCGGCCTCTGGCGGTGGCTGGCGGTTGGCGGCAGTTTTGCCATTTTAATCCATTAAAATCGGGAACGCATCTGTGTCATTTTTGGGCGGTGCAACCGCCCCTATATGTGAGGTTTGGAATTTTGCATCCCCCCAACCCTGCGCTGTGATTGGCCACCAGTGTACCCCCCTAACCCTGCACCGTGATTGGCCACCATGACTCTATTCAGGACTGTGATTGGCTAGAAACACATGACACGTGTGCATAGCCCTATAAAAACGCGCGCAAACTTAAAAAAAAACACTTGTTTTTTTTTAAGGGAATCACTTCCATCACTGTGATGACCACTGTGACCACCCACTTCACACTGGGTGTGATCTTTTATTGTATTTATTTGGCTATTCAAAAATAGCAGATCTACAAGCTCATAGCGCGGCACCGAGTGCCGCGCTATGAGCTTGTAGATCTGCTATTTTTTTACAACTTTATTATTAGTATTTTCAGTTATTAAGACATACAACCCCACATACACCCCACCCTCCCCGGTTCCCTCACAGAAAATAAAATTACAACAATAAAACAACATTTATAAATGGGAGAAGATCTGCTATTTTTTGAATAGGCCAAAGAATCTTAAAATGACACGGATGTGTTCCTGGTCTTCCCAATGTGGAATGTACTGTAAAGTACTGTACTTGAGTACACTTTTGAGGATGTTTTACTTTACTGGAGTATTTCCAATTATTTTCTACTCCACTACATCTCAGACAATATTCTACTTTTACTCCACCACAAATATTTGAAAACTTTAGATACTAGTTACTTTGCTCATTTAGATTATTATCACAACACATACATTAACCACTTCAGCCTTTACATTTCGGCCATTTGAAAATAGCCGATCTACAAGCTCACAATGAACGCATTGTGAGCTTGTAGATCTGCCAATACGTTTGTACTTTTACTTGTAACAGACTATTTCTACACTGCAAGTAAAATGTGAGTACTTTTGTGTGTGTGTGTGTGTGTGTGTGTGTGTGTGTGTGTGTGTGTGTGTGTGTGTGTGTGTGTGTGTGTGTGTGTGTGTGTGTGTATGTGTGTGTGTGTGTGTGTCTCTGTATGTGTGTTACTTAAAAAGGTGCAGCAATACAACAATATCGCCTTGCGGCATGAGGCGGCCACCTGGGGAATATATACTATGCCCCTCGTAAGCCTGTTCCTGGTCCCGCGGGCATAGTCTGCAGGATGTTTACTCACACAATTGCGAATCAACATTTAGCCCGTGAAAACCTCATAAATGTCCCCGAAAAAAAACACATTTATTTTTATTGTCACTAGACCGGGAATAACGAGGGCTGTGCTGGAGGTGGGGCGAGGTGGGAGCGCCACTCCAATAGTCGTGGAGCACCCGCACAACGCCGTGCGTACCCGTGAGAGTGCGTCTATACCTCGCGCATCGATCAAACACAAACCATTCACACCTCTTACTAAAGCCTTACAAAAGCTGCCGAGTGTCAACAGTGTGAATTAACAAAGGAATGGCCCTGGCTGGATGTGTATCAATGGTCCATTGTGTGACCTGCTGAGTACTGTAGGTGTAGGCATACTGTCACTATGTTCTGAAGAAGTCCAAACACAACGTTTGGATAACAGTGGCTGGTGGATCCATGAACTAAATTACAGGAGTGTGCTAGGTAAAGGCATATGACAACACTAAGTATCCCCATTGTTATGCAAGTAAATAGAATAACATTTGAGACATACATACATACATACATACATACATACATACATACATACATACATACATACATACATACATACATACATACATTTATTTTCTAATTGTTTTTAAACTAGAAGTTCGGGCCGCTACGCGGCCCGAACGTCTAGCGTGACGCGTCGTTCACTTTGCAGTGCCACCTTACAGGCACCTCACAGTGTGAGAGAGAGTTTTGTGCTCTCCTAAATCCGTTGTGTTTGAAAGTACCCACTTCAGAAAGAGGTGACGTGCATCACCTCTCCAATGACCAAAACCCACTATGGAAGCCGTCGAACTGGTGCGATCTGACGGCATCCTAGAATTTATAGGTAGGATGTGATGTCATATACCGTCTCATCGTGATGTCAGATTACGTCACACTGGCGTGATGTCATATGACGTCACACTGGCCACATACAACGTTCGTTACGCGGCCCGAACGTCTAGCGCGACGCGTCGTCCACTTGGCAGTGCCCCATGACAGGCACCTCACAGTGTGAGAGAGAGTTTTGTGCTCCCCTAAATCCACGGCAGGCTTTGAAAATACCCACTTCACAAAGAGGTGACGTGCATCACCTCTGCAATGACCCAAACCCACTTTGTGATTACTCACACCTGGCATGGCAGACCTGTGAGCAGTGTGCAGTGGTGTACAATGTTAAAAGAGAGACCAAATGGCAGGAGATGAAGTGAGCAGTTTATTGGTGTAAAAGGTGTATACGAATGAAATGGTGTGAAAGACAGTGGCGACGTCGTCAGGCCCACAGGTTGTCATGGCAGAGCCTGCAGAATGGGAGAAAAGGCGAAGGCAGGAGTCAAGCACACAATGTGAGACGTCCACCATGGATCATGTGAGAGTGAAGACAGTGATGTTTGTGTGAAGTTGTAGGCATTGTTAGTAATGTAGAGCAATCAGAAACGACACATGGAAGAATGCGACAGCCTTACCTCAGTGGGGAAGAAGCACTTTTGTGAAAACCACGTTTTCAGTGACGTTTTCAGTGTGGTTTTCCTGCTGGTGTATGGCATACTTCAGGGCTGCTGGGTCACCGGTTCTTGAACTGGCAACATAGAGCTGTCCGTGAGTGAAGACAGGGGATCGAAGCCAGACCCCAACTGTTGTAAGTGTTTGCCCTTGTGATTTGTTGATGGTGGTGGCGAAAGCAGTGCGGACTGGAAACTGTCGCCTGGCCCAGTCAAAAGTGAAAAGTCCAGCATCAGGAATGAACTTGATTCGAGGGATGAGGACCTCCTTTTGCGTGGCTGCTATTTTGCACAGCAGCAGCTTGTTGTTGAGGGTCCTCTTGTGTTGAGGATGGAAGCCGTCGAACTGGTGCGATCTGACGGCATCCTAGAATTTATAGGTAGGATGTGATGTCATGCTGACGTCGGTAGGATGTGATGTCATGCTGACGTCACACTGGCGTTGTGTCCATATTGGGGACGACCGTCTCATCGTGTCGTGAGATTACGTCACACTGGCGTTGTGTCCATATTCGGGACGACCGTCTCATCGTCATCGTCGTCTTGGTAACAGGTTGGTTTGTTGTGATGATGTAGTGTAAAGTTTTGGCGCATAGGATGTGATGTCATGCTGACGTCGGTAGGATGTGATGTCATGCTGACGTCACACTGGCGTTGTGTCCATATTCGGGACGACCGTCTCATCGTGTCGTGAGATTACGTCACACTGGCGTTGTGTCCATATTCGGGACGACCGTCTCATCGTCGTCTTGGTAACAGGTTGGTTTGTTGTGATGATGTAGTGTAAAGTTTCAGACAGACAGTAAGAGTGATGCAGTGTTGCATCACTCTTATACATACATACATACAACGGACAACCGACATGGCGCAGGATTCAAATTGTATATATAGATGTTCCCGGGATTCCAAATATGGTCAGACCTGATGTCATTGCAAATCCCGTTGTTAAGCAACAGTTCAAAGGATGGTATATAACATGTCTCCATCTCCTTTGTCAATCACGAAAGCTAAAGGCCAGGTGGCACTCGGTCATGTATCCTACCAGGATATTATTATGGTACAGTACAATATCATAATGTTTTAGAAGATGGACCTTTCACCGATGCAAAGGGAAATTCAATTATCACAGCAGCCAACACCGCAGTGCGGACGAAACAAAGACACGGAGTCGGAATCAGAATCATCTTAATTGTCACATTGCAGGTTTACAGTTTTTGTGCAACAAACTCCATCGTTTTGATCGTTTCATAAAAGAGAAAGCAAAAGAAGGAGGAGGGGAGGGCAAGGGAGGAATCAAAGGAAGACGTGAAGGTTTCTACATATCTACATGTAGCATAATCCGTCCGAACATTATGTACATGAGGTATTAGTAACACGGTGCGTGAGCATAGCAGCTGGTATATACTGTTCATGACATAGACATTACGGTGCAGGAAGAGTTATCAGTGTGTGTACACGAGATTAAGGTGCAGAGAGAGTATCAGCGAGTGTCAAGTTCAACCACATAGCCCACGTTGTACGGGTTTAAGGAGGGTACAAAAAATGGCCGACTCTGTAAACAGCAACAGCAGCAGCAGCAGCAGCAGCGTTACGAGGGGGAACCAGTCCTCACGTTCTTCCGACGCAGAAGAACCTCCGAAACTATCCGACTTACTGCGAGACGGCTGGAAGACGTTTGAAGAAGTGGAGGCAGGCACGCGAGACGAGCCCGGAGGAGGAGGAGGGTCGGGGGGGTCGGCGGTCGGCGGCGTCCAGCAGAAGGTGCGCCGCGGCATGGAGGCGCTAGAGGAGGCGTCCAGGATGGTGGCGCGGCTCCGCTTGTTCAGCGGCAACGAGGAGCTGGAGGAGGTGGCCACGGCCGACGTCAAGTACCTGCTGCTGCCGGCCCTGCAGGGGGCGCTCACGCTGAAGCTCGCCGCCGCGCCAGCAGACAACGACGACGACGACGACAAACGCTTAGAGGCGATCCAGAGCGCCCGGGCTCACTTCTACCACTTCCTGCAGAGGTGTAAAGACTACAACGTGGCGAGGTTCCCAATGCCGAGGAGGTCCGACGACGCAGAGGAGGAGGAGGAGGAGGACTCTTCTCACGATGGAGAGGGTCTCGCCGTGACGAAGACGCCTACGGCCTCCTCTGGGGGGGCAGGGGCGGCGGCGGCGCAACGGCGGCAGGACAAGATCGACCGCTACCGACAGAGGAAGGAGAGCGAGTCTAGGATAGCGGAGATGAGGGGGGCCGTGGAGAGCGGGCGGGCGGACGACGGCGCCGTCCGCGACTTCTACCTCCTCCACGTGCGGAGGTGGGTGGCGCTGTCACTGGAGGAGATCGAGAGCATCGACCTGGAGACGGCGCTCCTCCTGGAAAAGAAACGGAGCTCGGCGGAACACGACAAACCTCCTCCTCCGCCGACAAACCGCCCGGCGGTGGCCTTCGTCCTCGCCAGAGGCGCCGCGCGGGCCGGGGTGTTCGGAGCCGGCTATCCCAGCCAGCCCTCCATGACCGTGGACGACTGGTACGAGCAGCATGCCCAACACGGGGTCCTGCCCGACCAGGGGGGACAACCCGGGAGAGGCGGGAGGCGGGGGGACGACTCTGACACCGAGGCGAGGTACGACAAAGAGGAAGCGGAAGAGAAACAGACTGATGATGATGAGGAGGAGGACAAGGAGGCCTTGCAGAAAGCCAGGGACTGGGACGAGTGGAAGGATTGCCATCGAAGAGGCTACGGCAACCGCAAAAACAGGGGCTAAAACAATTGGTTCTTGCGACACTTCTGGTTGAGTACCAGTCAGTGTTGATTTTGTCGACTAAAACTATGACGTAAAATGTTTGTCGACTACCTTTTTTCACTGACGAAAACTGAATAAAAACCAAGCTATGATGACAAACTAAGACTAAATATATTGACAATTTTGTCAACAAATAAAAACTAGACTAAAATAGAGAAGAGATCCAGTAGAACTAAAAGACAATTCACTTTATGTTTGGTTGGGCTCGGGTTTTTACACACGCAACCAAGTGTAAAATCTGCCATTACAACGCCATCAAGGCACCGCCAAAATACATTTTAGTCGACTAAATCAACTGTAGATTCAGTCGACTATAATCTTACGATATTTAGTTGACTAAAACTAGACAAAAACTATAACATTTCAGATGACTAAAATATATGACTAAAACTAAATGGAATTTTATTCAAAAGACTATGACTAAAACTAAATAAAAATTTGCTGCAAACTTAGAGGCTACGGCAACCGCAGAAACAGGGGTGATGCAACTTTGATGACTGAGCGGGCCACTATATTTCCACACTCACTCCAGAGGGCCACATCGCATATACTGTCGGGCAGACTCTTCTTATCTCCGTATTTTAACTTTTTTCGTAAATGAATGCCATACTTTGCCATTCTATGTCACATAAAAAAGTAGCAAAAATAGATAAAATGCGTCGCTCTGCGACGCGTTTTGAGCGTGTAGATTGGCTATTTTTGCATTTTTTTAAAATGATATTCTGAAAAGTAACATTTTAATTTAATTTCAAATGCATTTTGTTATACTTATTTTAACTTTATGAACTTAAATACAAATACATTGGACATAAAAATATAATATAATTTACAATATTTACAATTACAATATAATTTTAATACTAGTCATTAAGCTACTAATATATTGACTGAAGTAATTAAAGCAGGTCATGTTTGCATGTTTGGAATTGTAACAGCTGAAATCAATAATATATCAGTATTCAGATATTAACCTCTGGGCCGCATTAAGTGAAGGTGAGGGCCGCATGTGGCCCCGAAGAGGCTACGGAAACCGCAAACACAGGGGCTAAAACAACTGGTTCTTGCGACGCATCTGGTTGAGTACTGGTCGTCCAAAATGGGTCTGGGGGAGGCATGGCTGAATGGCGAGAGAGCCTGCCTGGGTAACCGCAGTACCCCGGTTGTCTCAGGTACCATTTCAGGCCTGGGCAGCAATGTGTCGGATATGACTGGTCGAAGTAAACCCTAAAAAAACCCCCACTAAACCCCCACTGCTCCGCACCCCTTGGGATTTGCCTAGTGTCAAATGGTGCCAGGTGTGAATTGGCCTTATTTCACACCAGGCAAATCAGGAATTAATGTTCCAAACATGTTTTATTTTTTTCAACAGATTCTCAAAAATGGCAGATGTACAAGCTCGCAGCGTGGCACAAAGTGACACGATGTGCCTGTGAGCTTGTAGATCTGCTATTGTTGAATAGTTAACATGGTTAACTATTAATTAATTACTAACTAATTTTGCTGGGGACCCCCGGAGCTATAGCTACTGATCTCTGGACTGATCAGCGTTTTGGTTTGTTTTTTTTAAAATAGATGTTTACAGTAACTTTAAATGTTAATTGACTGCCAGAATTATTTCAGATTTTTTGCAGTCTTCTGCCAGAGATTTTTCATTGGAAAAAAAAAAGTACTCAGGAGCCGAGATACAAAATTTTAAAGTTTTAAGTTAACAAGGAAGTGGATGAGAGTAAAGATGTTCGAAAATTCATATCTTTAAAGATGTTCGAAAATTCATATCTTTGGGTAAAATAAAAATAAAAAATATATAAAAAAAATTAAAAAAAATTGAAAAAATATTTTTTTTGCTAAAATCGAGTTATCTCGATCTTGGCAGGCAAGTGATGAAACGGTAATATCGATCTAGGCAGTCAATGTAAGTCAATGGGGCTCTGGTTGGGCTGAAACCATGCCCAAATATGGAGTCATACGTCATAGATGTCATACATCATCATCAGTTCTCAACCCTGGGCTGGGCAGTGACAGTGTAAAGTACATTTACTCAAGTACCGTACTTGAAAAAAATGAGGTATTTTTTTACTATCTTCAGTATTTACAATGTTCAATACCTTTACTTCTACCCCACTATATCACAGAGGCAAATATTGTAATTTTACTCCACTATGATTATATGAAAACTTTAGTTAGTAGCTATTTTGTAAATGTTGAATATTATTACAAAACATACACTAACACCTTCAGCCATATATGCAGTATATTTATTTTCAAAACATTCTATATACATTTTGAACTTGAAAATGGGACATTCTGTACAATGAGTACTTTTACTGTTGGTACTTTAATTTTGATACCAATACTTTTGTACTTTTACTGAAAATGTACACACTAAATTTTGAATTCCGGACATTTACATCAAGTGCAGGGCCCTGATCCAGACAAGGTTGAGAACCACCGTCATAGTGGTCTGCAGTGGTGGAAAAAGTACTCAAATTATACTGCAATATAGAACTACTCAGTAAAAGTCCGGAATTCAAAATGTACTTGAGTAAAAGTACAAAAGTATTGGTATCAAAATATACTTAAGGTACCACAAGTAAAGTTCTATACTCATTATGCAAAATGTCCCATTTCAAGTTTTCAAATGTATAAATTGTTTTGGAAAATAGCCGATCTACAAGATCACAATGCGTCGCATCGCGACACATAGTGAGCTTGTAAATCTGCTATTTTAACACATTGTGTGCCAAAGGCGGTACGGACCGTTTTTGAGAATCCAAACGAGGAGTGCCGAAAACGGTCCGGACCGTTTTTGACCCAATTTTATTTTTATACGTGGGGCCCACGTGGGGCGCTCTAACGAAACTTTGGGATCATCCAAGGAGTTTCTGTGAAGGAGAGGCCGGATGTGGATCCATGTCAAAAATCCTTCCTTTGTTGACTGTCGAGTGAAAAAACGATGTTGCACATTAAGCTAATCATCTGGGGACCCCCCCAAACAAATCATTTGGAGACCCCCCCCGGGGGTCCCGACCCCAAGTTTGGGAACCACTGAGTTAATTGATGAAGAAAACAATTAAACAAAACAAAAACAACATAAGCACGGAGATACAAGCTTTCTGCCCGACAACAACGCTCCGCAATTATACCCCCTGTTGCTAAGGAACCAAATAAATAAATAAGTGGCAACATTTAAAATGCAAATTGCCTTTTTTTTCCCCGTCTTTTTTTGTTTGTTTTACGGATGCCTTCCAGGAAGAAGGTACAGCCAGGGTACACGGTCACACAGAGTACAGAACCCTCTCTACCAAGGACAAGTATGTATTCAGGACACAGTGAGAGGCTGGGAAACAAGTTCAAGGACTCCTGTAAGGACATATTGTTATGGAGATGAATATTAATCCATCTGTGTGTTCATTTTAAGATTTCTTTGGCTATTCAGCAGATATACAAGCCTCATAGTGCAGCACCGAGTCCAAAACTGTAGCATATCTACAAGCTCGAGCTTGTAGATCTGCTACTTTTGATGGGTTTAAGAAGTTAAGAATGAAAGACGAACCAAGGCATTTTTTTTCACTCAGCCCCCCATTGTTGTGTAGTCATTGTTGTGTAGTCATTGTTGTGTAGTCATTGTTGTGTAGTCATTGGACAAGTGCTCCTCCAGAAAGCATTCTAAACGGTTTTCCACCCGTCACTGCTTTGTGGCAGCTAAACAATGGCTGTGGTGAAATTGTGTTTTCCTTTTATTTTCCGCGCCACAAAGGGCAGTGGTGTAAAGTAACTTGTACTTGTACTCAAGTACTGTAGATAAGTACACTTTTGAGGTAGTTTTACTTTACTGGAGAATTTCCATTTTTTCTATACTTTTACTTCTACTCCACTACATCTCAAAGACAAATATTGTACTTTTACTCCACTACAATTATTTGAAAACTTTAGTTACTAGTTACTTTGTAGATTTTGATTATTATTACAAAACATACATTAACCACGCGATGCAACGCATTGTGAGCTTGTACATTTCCGGTCATTACTGTGAAGTGCTATCGAAAAAAAAAATTGTAGCGATTTGACACCTTGTGAGCTTGCAGATCTGCTATTATATGAATGTTTTTAACAACACAAATATTGGCATAAAATATTTTCAGATGGGGGTCCGCGGCCAAATATGTATCAATGTGGGGGGGTTCTCGACATGAAGATGTTTGAGAACCACTCGTGCTACAGAGTGCAACAAAGCAGCTCCATCTATAGACGAATCCACAGACAAATCCACAGACGAATCCACAGACGAATCCACAGACGCGCTGCCTGTAGGCAGCCATAGCTGCGGTGTCAACGCTCCTACACCGCAACACCGCAGCTATGGCGCCTACAGGCAGCGCGTCTGTGGATTTGTCTATACGGGCCCCAAAGTACCAAGGGAAGTGATTCTGAGCAGTGGTATAAGTACTGTACTTAAGTACAATGTTGAGGTATTTGTACTTTACTTGAGTATTTCCAATTTCCAATACTTTTACTTCTACTCCACTACATCTCAGAGGCAAATATTGTACTTTTGCTCCACTACATTTATTTGAAAACTTTAGTTACTAGTTACTTTTCAAATATTACATTATAAAACGTGCATTAACCACTTCAGCCCTATTTTATACATAGGCTATTTGAAAATAGCAGATCTACAAGCTCACAACGCGTGAGCTTGTAGATCTGCTATTTTCAAACATGTTGTACTTTTACTTTTGGTAATTTAAGTACATTTTGATACCATTTAAAAAAAAACTGTACTTTTACTCAAGTAATTTTTTCAATCCTGGACTCTTACTTGTAACAGAGTACTTCTACATTACAATATTGATACTTTTACTTAAGTAAAACATTTGAGTACTTTTTCCACCACTGGTTTATACATGCCGTACCCTGGGGGGGGGGGGTCCCCGAGAATGAGGCCGCGAGTGAGGAGATTGCGTACCCTTTAATTTGAAGAAAGGTCAAGTGGCAGCCCCCCTAATATCTGCCATCTTCTACCAAGGCAAGTTCGGGAGGCCTAGCCTGAGCTGTAATGACCCTGGAGAAGCGCCTCCACCCTTTTTCAATAAGTAAGTAGCAGAATCGTTTTACTTTGACCAGTACATCAAAAGAAATTGGACTTGCACCGGAGTGACCCCAGTGGCACACCATTGAAGAAAGGAATTCTGAAAGGCGTGCGTGCGTGAGTGCGTGCGTGCGTGCGTGCGTGCGTGCGTGCGTGCGTGCGTGTGCGTGGGTGCGCGTGCGTGGGTGCGCGTGCGTGCGGGTGCGCGTGCGTGTGCGTGCGTGTGTGTGTGTGTGTGTACATATACACTAGAGGTTCTGAGTGATATATTACTTGCTGATATACTTATTGCCATAGAATACAGAGAAAAATAAAAACTGATCCAAAACAAAACTATATGATATTTTTAATCATTTCACCCAAAATGTTTATAACAAATTATGACTATTTGAATAGAAATAACACTGTCTGTCAGTTATGTAACATAAACGATTTAAATAGGTTTAAATAGGAATCCTATTTAAACCTTATTTAATCCTATTATAGGATTAAATCTGATTTACGCCAAAAACAAATTTCAAAAATGGCCTAAATCAGTAAATAATTTGGCTTAAGTCACAAAACCATGTGACTTAGGCCACAAAAAAATGACTATTTTTGGCCTAAGTCACACTAGGGAGTTAGGCCATTATACTAAAAGGGGAGTGAACAGCATGATCCTTTTCAATTAGGAGATGGGCGATTTTACCAG
Organism: Gymnoscopelus microlampas; assembly: GCF_963454915.1. Taxonomy (NCBI): domain Eukaryota; kingdom Metazoa; phylum Chordata; class Actinopteri; order Myctophiformes; family Myctophidae; genus Gymnoscopelus; species Gymnoscopelus microlampas. The sequence goes on from NC_139955.1 coordinate 45,332,779, forward strand.
AGGTGACCAGTGTCATGAGGAGCTGACTTAGGCAAAAATATCATTTTCCTCAAAAAATGACTTAGGCCATTAGTTTAGCAGGGTGACGATATGCCTTTTGTATCATGAAGACATTATGCCATGATTGTGTGAATGCAACCTAACCACACCTTTAATATTTGTGTTGTTGTGTCCTCTCCTTTCTGTGGACGTGAATACATTGATCAAATGTGTGTGTGCGTGCGTGCACACATGTGTTTCCAGTTATGGCTAATTAGCTCACAAACACATGAGGACTCAATCTCTAATCAATATGAGGTCTAATAGATCTCAGGCAAATGCATATGTGCCCTCATGGGGGGGGGGGGGGGGTACAGCTTTACATGTATGGCATGTAAAGCTGAGAGGAAGACAGTGTGTACAGGTGACAGACGGTGTAACTAGTTAACTGGAGGACCCCCTGGTAAAAGGTATCTTTCAATATAAAAGGTATTAAGACAACAATAATCAACCCATTTAGACCTGAGGAAGATTCTAGAAACACCTTTCTGAAAAACATCAAATATGTATTAAAACATTAAAAACAAAATGATGTTGCTATATATTAATATTGTACCAACAGGAAACCCAAAAGGGGTTGCCATCTTGAAAGGTACAGTTACAAATGGTAAATGGTGCATTTATATAGCGCTTTTATCCAAAGCGCTTTACATTGATTGTGCCATTAACCCATTCATACACACACACATTCATACACCGATGGCGGAGGAAACCATGCAAGGCACCAACCTGCTCATCGGGAGAAATTAGGGGTTTCAGCATCTTGCTCAAGGACACTTCAACAAGGGACGTGCACAGATAGACTCTAGTTGGTGCTAGAGCACCTGCCCTTTGCCCTCTTGACCAGAAGTGCCCTTTTTTTTAGTTTACAGTAGGGGTCTTCAACGGGGGGTCCGGGACCCCTAGGAGGTCCTCAGAGTTACTACAGGGGGTCCGCCAAATCTTTATGTGATATGATTTTTCTTTTTACCATAACCACTCGAAACCTAGCATCCCTTTTCTGAGGAGAACTTTAGCCAAAAATAGCCGATCTACAAGCCCACAACGCCTCGCAGAGCGAGGCGTTGTGGGCTTGTAGATCTGCTATTTTTGAGGTATAGGTGTAGAGGGAAAAAAGAGCAGACCAAGTAAACAAAAATAAGTATAATTTACTTGAGCACCTGCCCCTCAAAATGTCTGTGCACACCACTGACTTCAACACTAACTCTAGGGGAGCGCCCGAGCCCGGGATCGAACTTGGAAACTTGCGGTTTTCCAGTTAACTACACCCGGCCACTCTACCCCTGAGCCACTGCCGCCCCACAAATAGGGGTTCCCGCCCAAAATGGGTTAAAACACTGAATTACATTCATAATTAGACTACTGAATCGTATTGAAATCGCAACCCTGAGGTGCTTTCCACCATCTCATGTTATGTGGATCCTCCCTAAAAAAATAACTTCAACATCAGTGGTCAAAACGTGACCCGACATGACCTCAGAGAATGAGGCTTAAAAAAAGCGAGTGTGCCACTTGGATTCCAAGGCTCAGAAATGTTATGCTATTGATCCAGAGGGTTGTGAGAGCCCCCCCTGCGGGCGGGAGGTAATAAGGATTGTATCTGAAATCAATATAGGCTGGAGAGAGGAAGATGGAGATAGAGAGGCATGCTGTTGACCGAGAGACGGACATGGCACAACAGCAGCACAGTGCATGTATCATGTATGGGAATGATGTTGCAGGCCTCTGGGGTTCTTTTCATTTTCTTTTTTATATAAATACAATGCTCAGTTGCATGCGACTGCTAACGTTAACCATTCAGACAGACGGAGAAATAGACAACACCGGACCATATGTCTGAGAAAGAGCTATTGCAACGTATAGCCCAATGCAAGCCTGAATAAAATACAATATGCAAGTGTAATCAATGTAGCCTTTGATTATTCTCAAAGAAGCACTGTAGCGTTATTAACACTATACCTTATTAACAATTTTGAGGAATCCGTAATTCAAAACTCATTGCATTGCTTCCTGTGTGTGTGTGTGTGTGTGTGTGTGTGTGTGTGTGTGTGTGTGTGTGTGTGTGTGTGTGTGTGTGTGTGTGTGTGTGTGTGTGTGTGTGTGTGTGTGTGTGTGTGTGTGTGTGTGTGTGTGTGTGTGTGTGTACTTGTGAGTGTGGAAGTGGGAGTTTACTTTGAAGTGGGCTTGTCTAGTAGGCTCACTTGCTGTGTTTGAATGAAGTACAGTACAGTTGTTAATGTCATCTCTTGCTGTGTCTGTCTGTCTGTGTGTGTGTGTGTGTGTCTGTCTGTGTGTCTGTCTGTGTATCTGTCTGTGTGTCTGTCTGTGTATCTGTCTGTGTATCTGTCTGTGTGTCTGTGTGTGTGTGTCTGTGTGTCTGTCTGTGTGTCTGTCTGTCTGTCTGTCTGTAGTATCGATCACCTCGACGTAAAACTGGCTATTTATTTCAAACTGTGAAAAAAAAGGGAAAAGGGGGGGTGGTGGTCTAAAGCAAAGTGTACATGATAAGAACATGCTTAAACATTCAACAATTAAGGTCTAATATTTCTACAACTGCTACAAATAGCTACAAAACCTCTATATCCAGTCATTTTGGGGCATAAACAAGAGGTTGAAGGATAAATTAAGTCGATAATGATGTACCGTGCATGTTCACACCTCATGTATACTTTACTTAAAACCATTTGTATTGTCATTGTTTTACATTGTGGACAAAATTGCCGATTATACATCAAGGTCAAGGTGCCCAGGTGTCCCTAGTGCCCACCTATTTGTATCCTGTGGTATAGCTGAATAGGATGGGGTAGGACTACGGTATGTATTTTAACATCAGTCATAATGGTGCTAGCCAGGGACGTGCACAGATAGACTCTAGGTGGTGCTAGAGCACATGCCCTTTGCCCTCTTGACCAGAAGTGCCCTTTTGAAGTGTGCCCAGTTTACAGCAGGGGTCTTCAACAGGGGGTCCGGGACCCCTAGGGGATCCTCAGAGTTACTACAGGGGGTCCGCCAAATCTTTATGTGATATGATTTTTCTTTTTACCATAACCACTCGAAACCTAGCATCCCTTTTCTGAGGAGAACTTTAGCCAAAAATAGCAGATCTATAAGCCCACAACTTGTAGGCTTGTAGATCGGCTATTTTTGGCAAAGAGGTATAGGTGTAGAGGGAAAAAAGAGCAGACCAAGTAAACAAAAAAAAGTATAATTTACTTGAGCACCTGGCTGCCCCTCAAAATGTCTGTGCACGCCACTGGTGGTAGCCTACATGGAGAGGCAAATATTTTCTGAGGTGGTACTGAGTGTAAAAAGGTTGAGAACCACTGCTGTATTGATTTCAAGAAGTGGGTGTACTTGCATGATTCATCACATCACAGTTTGGAAACCAATCCTGGGCCAGTTTTAAGACGTGTGTTTGGTGGGATCTCTTAAGTTTTTACTAGCCGTGGGTTACAATTGGCTCTGCACAGAAACATCCGGTAAAAATACTTTTTTACTTTTACTCCTCAAGTACATTTCAGAGCCTGTACTTTTTTTTACTTTTACTTGAGTAATTATTTGAATGAGTACTTCTACTTTAACCAACTTTTAGCGTTTTTTTACACAGGTACTTCTACTCGAGTACAGAATGTCAGCACGTGTCCCATCTCTGCCTTTGTAGTGGATGCAAATATCGGTGCACTTTCTGTTACATAAAAGCCTTTGGATGCTGCTAATATTTTTCTTCATTTGGCTACAACACAACACACCGTTTTCCTTTAATTAATCATTGAAGTTTGAGCAAAAAAAGGTTTTGCGATTGATCGCGCGATTAACTACACGAATCATGCAATTAAAATGTTTAATCGCTTGACAGCACTAGTTAAAATGTGAAGTCTACGGCATGAGACCAAGATGGGGCTTACACATGAACATGTCTATAATTGACCTGTAGTTCAAACCTTCCTTCAGTTAAATCTCTCTCAAATAGAGCACCGAAGTCTGACGTAATTTACGCATCCTACCTGGGCCCCCCCCCCATTCTGAATTCTCATAGACGCGTTTAATATCGTGTCAAATAAGAACTGTGTTCTAAAAATAAACAACTGATCCCGGCGGTTTGACTCATATGGATATGAAGCATCAACTCACGGTGAGAAAACGATAATGTTACTTCCGCCGAATTAATTACATTTTCGCCAGAAACAGACTGTATCAAATGTGAGTGACTGACTATCATAAACGACAAAGATCCTCCTCCCTGACAATATCGCAGAGACAGTTTATTTATTCTTGGACCACAATTCTAAGATGACCCAATGTTATTCTCCGCATATAAATTACTTTATGACCCAGGGGATGAAAGAGTGACGTCAGGACTTCTGTACTAGGACTAGGAGACGTATAACTTTTTAGTGACTCGTTTCAGTGAAGGTAATGAGGGCGGAACGGAGATATAGCCATTTTCCCACAGGAAATAAACAGGAAGTAAAAAAGCTGTTCTTTTTGTTTTTTTAAATGACGTCAGATCCGTGTCCGTCGTCATCTGGCAGTGAAAGCATCGTTCATAGGGTTGTGCACAGCGCCAGCTGGTGGATAACCACTGAAAACACAAAATCTCGTCGTGGCAGGCAAGTAGTTAATAAAGTGTCACAAGCATTTTAACGCATTTATTCATATTTTATACTTTGGCTATTCAAAAATTGCTTCTTTTTTTTAATCATGAAAATATGTGCAAATCTTTGAATATATATATCTTTAAAGCGAACATTTATAACTCAAATCTTTGCTTCTGGGGGTCCCTGGAACAACATATATATGTCTTTTGAAATAATGATTAATCCATAAAAATCTGTCCGTGACCCAAAAAAAACGGGTCCCGACCCACCGTTTGGGAACCATGGCTTCTATCCAGCAGGGATGCAGCAGTGTGGAGCGCCCCTGGTGGCCAGCGTGTGCATATACAGTGAAGCAGCAAACACATAAGTACTGCTGACATGTACAACTGAAAATCTATCGGAGCAACTTAACTGAAGCAGGGTGGTGGTGTGTGTGTGTGTGTGGGGGGGGGGGGTTGTTAACCCATTAAAACCGGGAACGCATCTGTGTGACCACTTTAACCATTATGTTATACTTTGGCTATTCAAAAATAGCAAATATACAAGCTCATAGCGCGGCACCAAGTGCCGCGCTATGAGCTTGTAGATCTGCTATTTTTTTTTTTTTAATCGTGAAAAGTTGTGCAAATCTTTGAATATTTATATTTATGTTTTTTAAAGCAAAAATATTTAACTCAAATCTTTGCTTCTGGGGGGGGGTCCCTGGAACAACATATTTTGAGATGGGGGTCCGCGGCCAAATACATATCATTTTGGGGGTCCTTGACATGAAAAAGTTTGAGAAAAACTGATTATAGCAGCATGCGTTAAAAAAAAAAAAAAAACAGATTTAGAAGACATTTTTAGAATCCCCAGAAGCAAAGACTTGAGTTATAAATGTTACAAATAAATATATATAGGCCTATTCAAAGATTTGCACAAATGTTCATGATTTTTCAAAAGAATTGCAAGATCTACAAGCTCATGAGCTTGTAGATCTGCTGTTTTTGAATAGCCAAGGTATGCGACAATGATTGAAGTGGTTAAAATTTAAAATGACTTTTAAATTTTTTAAAAAATATATGCTTTCCCGGTCTTAATGGGTTAATGGAAAATAAAGCTTTATCTCCGCAGCCACTGTGCTTTTCATTAAATGAGCTGCTCCCCTCCTAAGCCCTCCATCTCTCTCATCCCCACACAGAGCCACAGTATACCTGCTCCTTTCCCCCCTCATCCGTCTATTAGCCACTTTCAACCTGACGGGGCCTATTTCCGGGGGGATGTCATTAATACATTGGTTCTCAAAGTAGGGCCTGGGGACCCCCAAGGACCAGTGGGTCCCCAGCTAAATAAGTGAATACAGCGTCACATTCATTTTAACCACTTTAACCATTATTGTATACTTTGGCTAAAATAGCAGATATACAAGCTCATAGCGCGGCACTCGGTGCCGCGCTATGAGCTTGTATATCTGCTATTCTTGTTTTTTTATCGTGAAAATGTGCGCACATCTTTGAATATACCTGTATATATAAAGCCAACATTTGTAACTCAAATCTTTGATTCTGGGGGGTCCCTGGACCAAAATATTTTGAGATGGGGGGTCCGTGGCCAAACACATATATTTTTGGGGGTCCTTCACATGAAAACGTTCGAGCACCACTGCATTAATACACAGTCGGCCAATCCACAATCGGCCAACACTCATGTGTTTAAAAACAATCAACATTTCAACAATTCAACATTTTCCAAGATCCATGTACAAGATCTAGACATCCAAGTTAAGTATATCTGCTATTTTTGAATAGCCAAAAAATAAATAAGTGGTTTAAGATTATTGTGATGCTGTATTAACTGATTTTGCCCCCCCCCCATCCCCCACAAGAGGAAAGCATGGGCCATATGTAATCTATCCACATCCTTTGGGTCAAAGCCCAGAACGTTTGAAACACAATGTGTTCTCTGCTTTCAAAGCAAAGCAATACAATCCTGTCCTCTTTTGTTAAAACTCAATGTTTTGTTTTTTGTGTTCCGTTGACAACTCTCAAAACCCGCTGCCTCTTGGACAGATTACTGCACAGCTATGCTGTTTAGAATGTGTTGCTGTCGGGCAGAAAACCTCTCATCTCCTTATTCTAACCTTTTCTGTTTTTTTTCCCCCATAAATTAACGCCCTACTTGATCATACGACAGTGTCACACAAAAGCATCAAAAGTAGCAGATACAGTACGTAGCAGAAAAGTAGCAGATACGTAGCAGAAAAGTAGCAGATACGTAGCAGAAAAGTAGCAGATACGTAGCAGAAAAGTAGCAGATATGTGGCAGAAACGTAGCAGATACGTAGTAGGAACAAGGTAAAAAAACGGTTAAAAAGGAAATTGACGAAGGCCTACCGCGTACTACCGCCATTATTTCCATAAAATTATACCAAACGCTGATGTTTTGTTTTCATTATGATTACCCCTCGCACTCATAGATCAAAATTAAATCAATTCTCGCGCTCTCTGATGACGTCAGTGGCGCTTGGGTGGCGATGCAAGTGACGTATGGGTATGGCAACAATCTGACATAGGCTGGATTTGGATTGCCTGTCTAAACGGAGCCTGTCTGTCTGTCTGTCTGTCTGTCTGTCTGTCTGTCTGTCTGTCTGTCTGTCTGTCTGACTGACCCGCAGCACACGCTAAGTCTAGCAATCTTGCTGCTATGAGTGACGTGTTGACAGCTTCAACTGAATTAAATCCAGCATTCTTTCCCCCCAGTCAGGGCAGCACTGCACTGTAGAGGCCTAGAGTTCCAAGGATTTGTGTAGGCATGTGCATTCTAATATGACACAGGCATTATGCACAATCAGGACTCCATCGCACACATGGATGCTTACACGCACCCACCCACCCACCCACCCACCCACCCACCCACCCACCCACACACACACACACACACACACACACACACACACACACACACACACACACACACACACACACACACACACACACACACACACACACACACACACACACACACATCTTAAGACTGCACATAACCATCTGCTTCCGTGCTGTATCCACGAGCTGTTTGAGTCTAGAGAGAGTAGGTATAACCTAAGGGGATTTAGTATTTTTAAGGGGACCACGGCAAGAACAAATAAAAAAAGGTAGATGCATAAGTGTCAGAAGGGGTGATACTTTGGAATGGCTTTGGACGATGAACTAAAAATAGTGTAGATCCATAAATACATTTAAAAGAATGTATAAATCTAAAATAATAGATAAAGATAGAAAATGTATGTGAATTATTAATACTGGAAGGAATATTGGCTTTGTAAGGTTATCTTATTAATTAGATCTTAATTACATATCAATTATGCATTATAAAGTATTATTCATCTCGATCTCCTTTACGTATTTTTATTTTTATTGTGTGAAAAGGATAGGCAAAATAAGCCATTGGCTTCAGCCTACACCTTTTTGGTCTAAACCATATGATATATGATATGATATGATATGATGAATAAATTGTTTTTTTTTCCTGACCAAAATAAATGACTACTACTTCTACTACTGCCATGTTATAGAGAGTAGGCTATATCCCGTCTTTTTTTTCTGCAAATAGCGAACGTAGCCGTATATTGTTCATTTTGACTGAATAGTGTTGGAGACATTGTGCAGCCGTTCAACTGAGGAAAATACCCGTTCAAGTCGCATATAGCGTTAAGGAGAAGTCCTTTACGCCATGATGGATCAGAGCTATAGCCTCCACAACCTAGCCGTGCAGTTTCCTTTCTTTCTTTTCTTTTTTTTCTCTTACAGTTCACGTTCTCTGTTCTGTAATGCAGTCCAATTGTTCTCCATTTGAACCCAATAACCGCCAACACATTTGTATGTATTCCACACACGGCCCCAACATAATCTACACCTCTGCCTTCAGTCCGTCCGCTGGGAAATCAAACCATGCGGAAACTCCCAATCCCAACACCACCGCCGCCTATTATGGTCCGGGGGGGTTGGGGGGAGGGGGGGTTGGAGGGGGGGGCGTACGAACATAAACAACAGCAACCTGTGAAGTCAGAGAGGTGAACGGAGGGGTTTAGATGATGATGGCAGTGGTGCAAAGCAACTAAGTACATTTACTCAAGTACAGTACTTAACTTGAGTACAATTTTGACGTACGTTTTACTTCACTGGAGTATTTCCAGTGTTCAGTACTTCTACTACCACTACATCTCAGAGGCAAATATTGTACTTTTTACTCCACTGCAATTCATTTGAAAACTTTAGTTACTAGTTAGATTGTAGATTTTGATTATTATTACAAAACATACAATAACTACTTTTTTGGCCATTTGAAAATAGCAGATCTACAAGCTCACAGTGCGTCGCGATGCGACGCACTGTGAGCTTGTAGATCTGCTATTTTCAAAGGATTTTCACACAATTTACACATTTGGAAACGTGTGGAATGGAACATTCTGCATAATGAGTACTCTCAGCTTAAATGTTGACACCAACACGTCTGTACTCATATCAAGTAAATTCGAAATTCAGACTTTTACTTGTAACAGAGTATGTCTACATTGCGGTGTTGATACGTATATACCTACTTTAAAACAATACCCCCACTGGAGGATGGGGGGGGGGGCGGGGTCTAGGGGGGTTAGGGGGGGTGTACGTACATAAACAACAGAGACCTGTGAAGTCAGAGAGGTGAACAGAGGGGTTTAGATGATAGCAGTGACTCGGGAGAGAGAGAGGAGAGAGGGGGAGAGGGGGAGAGGGTGGGGGGGGTGAGGTGGCTATTACATTACAGGGATGGAGAGGTTATGGAAAGAGGGAGGGTAAAAGGGGCAACCGGGGACGCGGAGGTACTGGGAGCGAGGGATGAAAGAGAGGAAAGGATATGTATGTGTGTATGTGTGTGTGTGTGTGTGTGTGTGTGTGTGTGTGTGTGTGTGTGTGTGTGTGTGTGTGTGTGTGTGTGTGTGTGTGTGTGTGTGTGTGTGTGTGTGTGTGTGTGTGTGTGTGTGTGTGTGCGTGCGTGCGTGTGTATATATATATATATATATATATATATTTATCATATACATATGGGCTGGGAATCGATTAAAATATTTGACCTGAGAAGCATTTTTCTTCAATTAAAACGGATTTAAGTTTAAGCAACAAAATACAGTTGTTGTTTTTTATCAAGGTGGTACTAAACAGATCAGTGATAAGTTTTACCATAAAGTGCAGCAATTGTACAGTAGTAATATATTCAGAGATTCAGGTAGCCTACAGCAGTGGTCCTCAAACATGTTTGGCGCAGGGCACCCCTGTAAACAACTTTTTCATCCACGGCACCCCTGAATTACATTGTTACTTTACTTTTCACATGTATGTCATATTACGGTACGTAAATATGTAAATCTTTCTCCCTAAGATGCAGTAGCCTAAGTCACGAGGAAAACCCTTATAGGACAGATTGAAAATAACTTTCTATTTGACCACAGCATCCCCATTCTGATGGGAAACTTTCGCCAAAAATAGCCGATCTACAAGCTCACAACGCGTCACAACGTGACGCGTTGTGAGCTTGTAGATCTGCTATTTGTGGCGAAGAGTTTAGGTGCAGACTGAAAAAGAACGCACCAGGTACGGTGCAACTCAGGTCCGTTTTACAAAATCTAATGTGATCAAAGTATTCCGCGGCACCCCTGGACTTGCGTCACGGCCCCCTACCCACTTTGAGAAACCCTGGCCTACAGTATATAAATTCAAGGACCTTCTGTAAACGCAAGCACAAGTAAAACACAATACTTTCAAGTACCTTCCAGAACAGTGGAAACCCTGACCATTATAGGAGAAATAACAAATAAAGATGTCTTGATTGACCTTATAGTCCAATATTCTGTATGAACAAACCAGACTAAACAAAAACAAAACTCTCTGTTGCTTCAAAGGCCATAACACTACCAACAATTTAGTTAGTCCATATCGATTTAAAACATCAAATACAATAGACCCAGTCCAACTCTCCCTCAATATCCTCGGCCAGAATAATAAACAGACCAACAATTCAACATAAAGTGGTGGAGTGTGGGTTGGGTGTGGGTCCTTGTACTCCTACTAGGAGTGACAAAAACTCAAATATACTATACTACAAATTATGGGATAACAACATACAACTAGCCTATTATGAATGCACATCACCATGCGTAACAACATTTTCAAAAAAGGTATTGCGTATTCAGAAAATAGAATAGCCTACTAACAAACAAACAAAAACAAAACACACCATAATAGAGCTATTAACCTCATGACTGGTACCCTGTATGTTTTAAGCAGTGGCCAAACAGCCACCCTGCCACAAGGTATTACTGTTCCTTCAACATCAGCCACAACACAACATACAGCCGCCCTGTCACAACATATTACTGTTCCTTCAACATCAGCCACAACACAACATACAGCCGCCCTGTCACAACATATTACTGTTCCTTCAACATCAGCCACAACACAACATACAGCCGCCCTGTCACAACATATTACTGTTCCTTCAACATCAGCCACAACACAACATACAGCCGCCCTGTCACAACGTATTACTGTTCCTTCAACATCAGCCACAACACAACATACAGCCGCCCTGTCACAACATATTACTGTTCCTTCAACATCAGCCACAACACAACATACAGCCGCCCTGTCACAACATATTACTGTTCCTTCAACATCAGCCACAACACAACATACAGCCGCCCTGTCACAACATATTACTGTTCCTTCAACATCAGCCACAACACAACATACAGCCGCCCTGTCACAACATATTACTGTTCCTTCAACATCAGCCACAACACAACAGACACACTGGCCCTCATTTATCAACGCAGCGTATAAACCGGCGTATATTTTTCCATATATTCGGCCGTACACCAACGTCGAAGTCACATTTATCAAAGGATCCTATAGACTCCGGGCAAAAGGCGTGGCCAAGCTTAGGCTGAAGTAGTTACGGTGGCCATATTAAGGGAGCTCCATAACAACAGCTAGTATCAACAACATTGACAGTTACCCACGAGTCACGACGTGTCCTGAACTACAGCGAATTTATTGGTAAAGGACAGAAGATGGACCTGGCAATGCGTGACAGAGAGTTACCATACAGAGAGAAGCTGAATGCAGACGCAAAGGCACGCTACCTGCGATCAGTGTTGCCATATTTTGCGAGAGAAATAAGCAACCAGGTCTATGAAAACAAGCCCAAAAGAAGTGGCTTAGATACATCGACTACTTGAAAATAGCCGATCTACAAGCTCACGTGAGCTTGTACATAGGTTATTAAAAAAAACTCTTGCAATAAAATAAAGAACATTTGGAATATTTTTTAAAACATTCTAACAACACAAATGCTCCCTGGCACAAAACATTTTCATGAAAAGATTTGAGAACCACTAGTTTAATTTTTTTTGTTTTAAAAAAAAAGCCTAAATAAGCAAGCACCTAAATAAGCCTAAATAAGCAAGTACACTTTATAAATAAGCCATACAAAACTACTAATTTTACAAGCAACTTCACATAAAAAGAAGCCCAAAGTCGCTTATAATAAGCCGACATGGCAACGCTGATGCTGATCCTAACCTCGCCTCCAACAGATGTTTATATGTTTGATTGTGTGCTGTCATGCTCGTTTGAGCTGTGTTTGGGAATGTTGTTGAAGGTTATGTTATTTCGTCAGCTGACACCCAAGCCATACTACATTTATTTGATATCTCCGACGTCTGAACACTTGCTGACAGACAGACAGCTGTTTACTCAGCCACCGTGACCGTGAGCCACCCACGTTAGACCCACGTTAGACTACGTTTCTCAGACTGGACACATAGAGAAACACAATTTAGCTGTTAGCTCAATCTCATTGTATGTAAGATACCCATTTGTATTTAAGATACCCATGCCAAGCCGTTTCTTTGATATCTCCGACATCTGATCTCCAACAGCTTTTCCTCCAGGTTGGAAATGTGTGCAATTTAACTTTTTTAATTTAACGTCTGAAACCTTGGCATTGCATCCGATAATGCAGCACTGTCGTACCATTGCTAAATTAGAGCAACAGACAAGTTAGAGATAGATAATAATGTACACCGTCTACTTGCTGGACAACAAACACAGGACTACAGACTACACTACACTACTCTACACTTGTGGCAGCTGTCAATCTACTCCCTCAAGATGGCGGCGGAAGTGGCACGATTTAAGGGCGTGGCGACCATGTTACGTCGCTATGCCCGGAGTCTATACAGCCGATCCTAGCGTACATCAGGTCGGAGCTTTGATAAATCTCACGTCTGAAAACGAGCGTCATTTAAATAACACGCCCTTAAATATTCTCAAAACGCCAATAAGAAACACACGCACACGCACACGCCTTCCCAGCTGTGTTTCTCATGTAATCCGTACCGTAGCAGTACAATCTTTATTGTCACGTAGGCTTGTAGCCTACATGAATGACATATTATGATACCAATCGCATCGCCATGAATGGAATACGTTTGTATATTAATTTATTTAACCCATACCGAGCAGTGCACGTTCGAGTTACACTAAAATAAAGCCGCCATGTAGGCTATTCCCATTTCCCAGTGAGACTCGGACCGTCGGACGGGCAAATCCCGTCCCGCTCCGTATTAATGAGAGATAGCCTGGAGAGAACATTAATGAATGAAGGCTGGTGTGTGTTGGACCATGCGTTAAATGTCTGATCTTGGCCAGGATTGGAACTACCACGCTATTAACAAAAAGGAAACTCACGCTGATTTTAAGAGATTGTATGATTTGAAGAACGAAAAACAACAGAAAAAGAAAACACAGCTTATTGTAACTAAAGCTCCACTGGCTAAGAGAAACGATCCACAGATCGTATAAAACAATTAAAAGAACACTTTTTGAAACGCTTCCGTCTTCCGGTGAAAACAAATGGAATTCTGGGTAGCGCAGTAATAAACAAACGGCCTGCAGTGGCGGTAATGACCAGGAGAGGCTGCTAAAAATCGTTTCTTTGAAATTTGCACTGTACAACTTTAATGTAAAACATTACTTTCCAAAAAGTACTTTTTCCAACTCTGGTCATTGGGTCCGAATATGACAGCAATAGTACAACAGGTTGAATTCACATTAGTATATAAACACACAGCATACAACACAAGCAGCAGCAGCAGTAGCCCTAGAATGCCTGTGATCTTACATACATTTCATGTATTCCAAATACACAGTCATAGAACACTCTGGACGACAAGCTGTGTAGCTCACGATCTGCGCGGGGGTAAAAGTGCTCTAAACTCAGTCTGTACTCACCCAATAATTAATTCCTAAGACTTGGAGTCAGATACTGTCCTCTAGTTTCATATCCATTTGAAAGTTCTGCCAGAAAACGTGTGTTTGGTCAAATATCTCCACTTTTCTACCAGCTGCACACGGACGACTTCCTGTACGGGCGAGGGGCGTGACTTGAGTGAAGAACCAAATTTATCTAAACTTCCTCTGATCACCACAAACGTCATCACAAATTGACACAGGGAAGCACAAACTAACGGGGCACACAATTGACAGGTGCGTTGTGATTGGTGCGGGGTAATGAATCACATCACCTGCCAATTGTGTGCCCCAAACATTTGTGCGTCCTAAAGGAAGTTTAAAAAACAACAAGCACCAGCAGCAGCAACAACAAAAAACAACAACAACAAGCAGCAGCAGCAGCAACAAAAACAACAACAAAGCACCAGCAGCAGCAACAAAAAACAACAACAACAAGCAGCAGCAGCAACAAAAACAACAACAAAGCACCAGCAGCAGCAACAAAAATCAAAAACAACAAGCAGTAGCAGTAACAAAAACAACAAAAAAGCACCAGCAGCAGCAACAAAAACAACAACAACAGCAAGCAGCAGCAGCAACAAAAAACAACAACAACAAGCAGCAGCAGCAACAAAATCAACAACAAAGCACCAGCAGCAGCAACAAAAACAACAACAACAAGCAGCAGCAGCAGCAACAAAAACAACAACAAAGCACCAGCAGCAGCAACAAAAAACACACATGGTTCCTACCTTAAGCCGTATTCTACTTGACTTCATGAGTTGTATAAGTGATGTCCAGGGTCAAACTGTGGAACCCATGGATAGTTCATCCTCTCTAGTTCATCCTCAAATGAGTCCTCCAGCGGTGTCTCCACTCATCTCCATCCTCCATACATCATGGATAATATCTCTCCACTACTTCCCTCCTCTGCTGGGAGAGCTCCCTGTTTGTTGTCAAAGGCAGTGACAGACAGGCTTCATTCTCCTGGCTGCCATCTTCTGACTCAGCCAGATGCTTGTTGGCAATGGGTTTCCTGTTTACCAGTGTTGCCATGTCTGCCTATAATAAGCAATTTGGTTCTTTTTTTTTTGTGTAGTTGCTGAATTTTGTTTCCCTTCTAATGTTTTTCAACCAGTGGTTCTCACATTTTGTTTCATGTCAAGGACCCCCAGATGAATATGTAATTGTCCGCAGAGTCGCAGGCTTCCATCTGAAAAGGCGTGGTGCCAGGGACCCCCATACAAGATTGTTGTTATTAAATTATTTAACTTGTTTCCCAATATTTTTTGAAAATAGCAGATCTACAAGCTCACAGCGTGTCGTGACGTGACACATTGTAAGCTTGTTGATCTGCTATTTTCAAATAGTCGATGTAAAGTGGTAACATTGAGCCTATAGTTGCTTCATTTTGGGCTTGTTTTCATAGACCTGGCCGCTTGTTTATTTTGCTAAACCTGGCAACACACTGATTACCTGCATTACACCTGCAGTAGCCTACAGGGAGGAAGTGAGCACATATGGAATGAAGCAGCACATAGAGAACAACTCAATGGCGCCCCCTGTAAGAGGCAATGGCAACAGGACTGAGCATGGGGGGGGGGGGGGGGGGGGGGGGTTGCTGAATGTCGTGCAGCCACGCCCTGGTCTCATGGTCCCACTTCAAAGAGGCCGGCCTCCGATGGTGGTCCGAACAGGGGACAGGTGGTGATGATCGGCCGTGGTGGAAAAAATATATTTTACTTAATACGTAAAAGTATCAATACTGCAATGTAGAAGTACTCTGTTACAATTAAAATGCTGGTGTTAAAAATGTACTAAATGTACTAAAGTACCAAAAGTAAAAGTACTGAAATGTTTGAAAATAGCAGATCTACAAGCTCACAACGCGACGCGTTGTGAGCTTGTAGATCGGCAATTTTCAAATAGCCTATGTATAAAATAGGACAAAAGTGGTTAATGTATGTTTCATAATGTAATAATTTGTATCTGCAAAATAACTAGTAACTAAAGTTTTCAAATAACTGTAGTGGAGTAAAAGTACAATATTTGCCTCTGAGATGTTGTGGAGTAGAAGTAAAAGTATTGGAAATTGGAAATACTCAAGTAAAGTATAAATAGCTCAAAATCGTACAGTAGTACAAGTACAGTATACTTGAGTAAATGTACTTTACACCATTGGTGGCCGGCAGTCTGCTCAAGGCTCCCAACAGACTGAGCAGACTCCAGGCCCCTCTTCTTCTCCTTCATAGGTTTTTGAAGCAGCTCAGCCTGCAGGGTCCAGCATGGTCCAGCAGGGGCTAGAGTTCTAAACGGGCCTGAAAATTAAGGCTTGGCCCTAACTGGGCCCGACTGGGCCGGCCCGAGGCTCGGCCCGAACCCGAGTATTACTGTCATGTTGGGCCCGAAAGCCCGAAAAAAACAGAGAAAAACAAAAAAACAAAAGATCTTTTATTATTTTTATAATTTAAAAAAATATATTATTCTGTTCTGAATGTGTATTTATTACCATCGGAACGCTCGCCCAGAATATTTTTTTTTACTCTCTCTCGCTTTGCTGCCTGAGCCCTGAGCTGGGAGGAGGAGGGGCGCGGGGTGGGGGCGGGCACACAGATCGGTAAACCAATGGGAGCCACCGGTTGTTTTCACAGGAGATTTTGAATCCGCCCCTCTAGACCAGCTATCAGTCGAGCTGGGGCAGGCTATAGGGCCCAGCTGCCTGGGGCAGGCTATAGGCCCAGCTATAGGGCCCAGCTATAGGCCCAGCTATAGGGCCCAGCTTACTCCCACTCCTGCTTCCAGGATGCCTCCATCCATGCCTTTGTAGACAGGTCCTCAGGGACCTGGAACTGAGCAACTCCTGTGACACGTGTGTGTGTGTGTGTGTGTGTGTGTGTGTGTGTGTGTGTGTGTGTGTGTGTGTGTGTGTGTGTGTGTGTGTGTGTGTGTGTGTGTGTGTGTGTGTGTGTGTGTGTGTGTGTTTACTTTGCGCACACACACACACACACACACACACACACACACACACACACACACGTACGTGCGCACACGCACATGCCCTGTGTCTTTGTGATTTTGGTGGAAAACACTAAATAGGGCAACCCAAATGACCTAAAAAAATGCTTGTTCCCTATATTCTGTCTGACTCTCCCCCTCTCTCTCCCCCCCTCCTCTCT
Organism: Gymnoscopelus microlampas; assembly: GCF_963454915.1. Lineage (NCBI taxonomy): Eukaryota > Metazoa > Chordata > Actinopteri > Myctophiformes > Myctophidae > Gymnoscopelus > Gymnoscopelus microlampas. The sequence goes on from NC_139955.1 coordinate 45,349,903, forward strand.
CTCTCTCTCTCTCTCTCTAGTCTACAAGTATTAATAGTAGACTACTATATTTGTGGGATATTTGGTCCTTGAAAGTATACACAGGCGCGCGCGCACACACACACACACACACACACACACACACACACACACACACACACACACACACACGTCCTTTATCCTGCTGCGTTTGAAATTGGGATTGACTTCCCTGTGCCGTAGCTACTTATTCATCATGTCTCTCCCTCCCTCTCTCTCCCCCTCCCTCTCCCTCTCCCTCCCTCTCCCTCTCTCTCTCTCTCTCAAACAGCAACATTATTCAGTGTGGGAATGACAGAGAGACAGAGAGAGAGTGAGAGAGAGAGAGAGAGAGAGAGAGAGAGAGAGAGAGAGAGAGAGAGACAGAGAGCGAACGAACGGGCGAGGCCTTGTGGGTTAATCCATCTTCTTTATCTACCAATCACAGCGGTGCCCTGCCCCCTTATCTCCGTGCCCCAGTTGGGCGGAGGAGCTGTCCGTCAAACTGCATCAGGCTGCGTGTCGTCTGGCTGGTCGGGTTGGATAACCTTGTATGTCCAAAAAAAACGTTCCTTTTATCGTTTCAAAAACTGTTTTATTTAATTTCTTACCCATTAACCCCTTAAGACCGGGAACGCATCTGTGTGTCATTTTTAGATTTCTTTGGACTTTGCAAAAATAGCAGATCTACAAACCCATAGCGCGGCACCGAGTGCCGCGCTATGGGTTTGTAGATCTGCTATTTTTTGGGGAAATCATGGAAAATCTGTGAACATTTTTTTAAAGTAAACATTTGTAACTTTTCTGCTGGGGATTCTACAAATGTCTTCTAAGTCAGTTTTTCTAACAGTTTTTTGAAAAAAAACATATGTCGCTATAATTAGTGGTTCTCAAAACGTATGTATTTGGCCACGGACCCCCATCTCAAAATATATTGTTCCAGGGACCCCCAGAAGACACGATTTGAGTTAAACAATGTTTGCTTTAAAAATATAAATATTCAAAGATTTGCACACGTTTTTCACGATTTTTCAAAAAGCAGATCTACAAGCTCATAGCGCGGCACTCGGTGCCGCGCTATGAGCTTGTAGATCTGCTATTTTTGAATAGCCAAATTATAAAATAATGATTAAAGTGGTTACACAGATGCGTTCCCCGGTCTTATAGAGAACAGTACTGCAATGTAGAAATACTCTGTTACAAGTAAAAGTCCGGAATTCTAAATTTACTTGAGTAAAAGTACAAAAGGATTGGTATCAAAATCTACTTAAAGTACCAAAAGTGAAAGTACTAAAAATGGCCAATCTACAAGCTCACTACAAGCTTGTAGATCGGCTATATTTTCAAACAGCCTGTGTATAATATAGGGCTAAAGTGGTTAATGTGTGTTTTATAATGTAATGTTCGCTACTTTTATGTGACTCTCTTGTGTGATTTTTGGGGGGGAAATGTGGTTGATGCGAGGTTTCTGCCCGACAACAGCGGAGATGTGATTGTGTATGCAGGGTGGCATGTCCTGCAACACCCTCTCCATCTCAATACACACACACACACACACACACACACATTCAGTCATTCACTTCACGCAGTGTGCATTGTGTGTGTGTGTGTGTGTGTGTGTGTGTGTGTGTGTGTGTGTGTGTGTGTGTGTGTGTGTGTGTGTGTGTGTGTGTGTGTGTGTGTGTGTGTGTGTGTGTGTGTGTGTGTGTGTGTGTAATGCAGATAGGAACACTTAGGTACGCATATACTTGTATACTACACACACGCACGCATGCACTTACACACACACTAAAGTTGCCTGTGAAAGGGACGCTAACGAGTATGTGTCATTGAGAAGGATGAACAAGCCAACACACACACACACACACACACACACACACACACACACACACACACACACACACACACACACACACACACACACACACACACACACACACACACACAATTTCCCGCCAGGCACGGGCCCCATTTGACCTTAGTCAATGCAGCCATAGAACACCTATTGATTTATGCATACATATGTAGTGTGTTTGTGTGTTTGTGTGTGTGTGCGTGTGTGCGTGTGTGCGTGTGTGTGTGTGTGTGTGTGTGTGTGTGTGTGTGTGTGGTTAATGACAATACAGTAGGTTAGAAAGAAGGAGAAGAGAAGAAAAGAGAAGAGAAGAGAAGAGAAGAGAAGAGAAGTTACATTTCGTTCCTATAGAGTACAGAAGTCCTGACGTCACTTTGGTCATTTCTCTATGGAGAATAACATTGGGTCACCTTAGAATCGTCTCATATAAGAATTGTGGTCCAAAAATAAACGAACTGTCTCGGCGATATTGTCAGGGAGGAGGTTCTGTATCGTTTATGATAGTCAGTCACTCATATTTGATACAGTCTGTTTCTGGAGAAAATGTAATTAATTCGACGGAAGTAACATTATCGTTCGTATTTGACGCTATATTAAACACGTCAATGGGAATTCATAATGGGGGGGGGGGGGAACGCGACCCAGGTAGGATGCGTAAATTACGTCAGACTACGGTGCTCTATACTACTATAATACTCTATACTGTACTTCCACACCTTTAGATCTTGTAGATCGGCTATTTATCGGCAGGTTTTTTCATGTCAAGGACCCCAAATTGATATGTATTTGGCCTGGAGACCACCCCCATCCCTCATCTGAGAATGATTCTTGCCGGGGCCCTCATTCATTCAATGCCACTTTGACTACGCCCGCACCTCTTAGTCGTCTAACATTTCAATGTCACTACAGACCTCCCTAAAATAAACTGATTTGACCATGTCTCTGCCTAAAGCCCACAACAAGTGTTGCCAGATTCTGTGAGCGAAACAAGCAACCAGGTCTAGGAAAACCAGCCCAAAAGAAGCGATTATGGGCCACATGAGCACTTTAACACATACATCAGCTATTTGAAAATAGCCGATCTACAAGCTCAAAACGCGTCGCATCGCGACGCGTTATGAGCTATTTTCAAAGTAGATCTGGCAACCCTGACCACAACCCACATGATTCCAACATATTGTTCTAGTCTTAGGCTAGAAAGATATGTTGGAATATGTCTAAATGAAATGATGTTCTCGTCTATCAAACCAGTTTGTTTTAGGGAGGTCTGATTTGTAGTCTGTAGTGACATTGAGATGTATTAGAAAACCTTCACTGAGTTGGTCAGGTATGAGGGCATTGAGGGCACTTTGACTATCTTAAATACCAATCGCATTTGTATTTGCTTAACCCTGTCTTGTACCCTGAGCCATCCCAGATAGTCCACGTGTCAAATGAAATGAAGTTGAAATATGTTTGATAGTCTGGGATGGCTCAGGGTAGAAGACAAGGTTAAGCAAATACAAATGGGATTGGTATTTAAGATATATAGTCAAAGTGCCCTCACAATGCCCTAATACCTGAGGGCATTGTGAGTTGTGAGAGGGCAAAGTTGCTCCGCGACCCAAACGTGGGTCCCGACCCACGGTTTGGGAAACAGTAGTTTAGACCCTGTCTGGTTTGCATTGATACCACGGGGCGTACTTTAAAATGAATGAATGAATGAAGTGGCCTTTTGTAACAGTGTGGAGTTGAGTACACTACTCGACCGCACTGACTGTATTTTAAAGTGGAATTTGAGTACACTGCCAGAGAGAATGCTGTCATTTCAAGAGAGACAGAGATACTGTATTTTATTTATATACTAGAGTTTCGGGGGGCTACGCCCCCCTCAACCCCAGCCGCGCACGGGGCCCAGCGTGGCCGCGAGCGTTGGCGGCGTAGAAGCATGTGTGTGTGTGAGTGTGTGTGCTGTGTGTGTGTGGAGAAGGGACGTTGTGCCGACTGTATGCAGTGGCGTGGTGGTGAGGAAGAGGGGGTGGAGGGAGGGGTGTTGGTGTTGCCAGGTGAGCGTGTTGTAAGCGCGGCGGGCGCGAGTTTCAGCGAGGTGTAAGTGAGGCATGTAGGGAGAGAATGTAATAGTTATGCAGGGGGTCCGCGGTCAGCCCGCTGGTGGCCGGACCCCCTATAAGTGTAGGGGCGCGTGGGGACCCCCGTAGAAGAGGGCGGGGCCCTTGGGATGGGTGTTGTTTGTTTGATGTAGGTGGTTGCTTCTTTCTGGCGCTGGCTGTGCAAACCTGGCAACCCAGCGCATGCTGGCGGTGGCGTTACACCAGAAATGGTTCCTGGAGAAAATGGTGACCAAAAAAACATTTTGGAAAAAAAGGAAAAAACCCCGCACCGGCTGCCTGCTGTTGTGGTGATTAGGTCGTGCGCACGGTAAACGGTACGAAGCTGCCTCCCCTTCCGTTTTGTCCGACATTTGGTGAGTAGAATTAATTATGTTGCGCGGTGGAAAAGGTGTAGTGAGCAATGAGATGTCCCCTACGCGAGGCGTAAATTCAGCGCGGCCGCCGTGGCGAGTCAGTTGGCGACATGTGGTCTGGCGGTGCGTTGTTTATTCAATAACAGAGCTGTGGGGTGTCCCCACCGAGGGTGCGGAAGTCGGTCGCCATTTATATAGTTAGATATATATGTAGAGAGAGAGAGAGAGAGAGAGAGAGAGAGAGAGAGAGAGAGAGAGAGAGAGAGAGAGAGAGAGAGAGAGAGAGAGAGTAAATGTGCACAGAAAGTGGTGGAAAAAGTACTCACATTTTGTACTACAAGTAAAAGTCCGGAATTCAAAATTTGCTTGAGTAAATGTACAAAGGTATTTGTATCAAAATGTACTTAAAGTACCAAAAGTAGAAAGTACTAATTCTGCAGAATGTCCCATTTCAGAACTTTTCAAATGTATAAAATGTAAAATAAATCTTTTGAAAATAGCCGATCTACAAGCTCAGTGTGAGCTTGTAGATCCGCTATTTTCAAATGGCCGAAATGCATATAGGGCTGAAGTGGTTAATGTACTGTATGTTTAGTAATAATAATCAAAATCTACAAAGTAACTAGTAACTAAAGTTTTCAAATAATTGTGGTAGAGTAAAAGTATAATATTTGCCTCTGAGATGTAGTGGAGTAGAAGTAAAAGTAAAAATTGGAAATACTCCAGTGAAGTAAAAAAAAAAATACCTAAGTAATACCTTGTACCTCAGTACAGTACTTCAGTATTTATACTCAGTTACTTTACACCACTGGCAGAAAGGGATCTGGTATCAGGGCTTTGTCAGACATGCCAAGGCTGGTTGCAGAATATTACAGTATGGTGGCTTAGAGGTAATTACCCTTATAGCACGCACTACACTAGATCTGCTATTTTCTAAATCG
>NC_139955.1:45360159-45380007 GCF_963454915.1 Gymnoscopelus microlampas
CATGCCATTTGGCTGCTTCCAACAGCTGTGTGCCGTACGTGTGATCAGACAGAGGATTAGGAATTTGTTCCCCCCAAAAATAGGGTCTCAGATCTCGCTTTCATGCATAGTTGCCAAATAAATATCCTCTTTACCAGTGGTGTAAAGTAACTAAGTACATCTATTCAAGTACTGTACTTAAGTACATTTTTGAGGTACTTGTACTTTACTGGAGTATTTCCAATTGTCTATACCTTTACTTCAACGCCACTAAATCTCAGAGGCAAATATTGTACTTTCACTCCACTACAATTATTTGAAAACTTTAGTTACTAGTTACTTTGCTGATATAAACGATTACACCATAAAACATACATTAACCGCTTTAGCTATGTTTTATACCTAGGCTATTTGAAAATATGCTCTTTACCCCCCTACCTTTTTCCTTTTTTCTTTCTCCTAGAAAACAACAAAACAAACAAACAAAGATCAAAAGTTACATAGTGCAGCTTTAAGTAAAACATTGAGTACTTATGTCCACCACCGAGTAAAACCGACTCATCTCTGAAGAGTCTGTTTTACTACTTTAGCTTAGAGATAAAGCATATCACATTCACAACCATTTCATTAATTGGTGCGATGTGTTGTCTTTAAACTATAGAGTGGCCCCGGCAGCACTTGTCCAGGTATTACGTTACATAGGAGATCTACCGCAAACGCACGTGCACGCACACGCACACACACACACACACACACACACACACACACACACACACACACACTACAAAGGCTACAAGATATGCCTGGCAGAACACAAGCAACACCCGAGGAGTTGGAAGTCTTGACCATGATCACATTTTAAACCAGCCATTCACACAACCTATAGTAGTTGGGGGTTAGTCGTAGGGGGTCCCCAGCAAAATGTGTTAAAATAGCCTCACAATCATTTTAACCACTTTAACCATACTCTATGCTATTTTTTGAAACATCTTAATACTTTGTTCAACTGTAGCTGAAAGCAAACATTTTTTAACTCAAATCTCTGCCTCGAGTTCTGTGTACTGAAGCAGAATTTTGAGGTACTTTCACTTTACTGGAGTATGTCCAATTGTCTATACTTTTACTTTTACTCCACTACAGCTCAGAGGCATACCCATCATTTTTGGGGGTCCTTGACATGAAAAGGTTTGAGAACCCACTCCCGTAAATAATTAAAAAAACAAAACAACATCCATTGAGGAAACAAAGCGCAGAACTTTGTCCAACTTGATTGAGTCTTCTACCTTTTCTCCACAACAGACTCCGTCCACTGTTCATGGCTTGAGATTTATACACTGGCAATGCCACCGGAGGAGACAATTTCATCACTCAGACAAAGCAAAAATGATTTCCCTCGGGAGGAAATAAAGAAAGAAAGAAAGGACTGTTATTTCTTATTTATCTCCCTGACAGTTATTTCCAGTGGTGGAAAAAAGTACTGATCTCTTTTTACTTAAGTAAAAGTATCAATACCACAACGTATAAGTATTATATTATATTAGTCAATGGTAAATGGTGCATTTACATAGGGCTTTTATCCAAAGCGCTTTAGATTGTGCATTACATTCACACACACATTCATACACCGATGGTGGAGGAAACCATGCAAGGCACCAACCTGCTCATCGGGAGCAATTAGGGGTTCAGTATCTTGCTTTTCGACACTAACTCTTCTGGGGGAGCCCGGGATCGAACTGGAAACCTCACGGTTACCACTGACGCCCCGAGTAAAAGGCCTGTGTTCAAAATGTTACTTGAGTAAAACTACAAAACTAATGCCATCAAAATATATTTGTACCAAAAGTAAAAGTACTAAATGTTTGAAAATCGCAGATCTACAAGCTCACAGCGATGCGATGCGACGCGTTGTGAGCTTGTAGATCGGCTATTTTCAGATGTAGTGGAGTAGAAGTAAAAGTACTGTAAAAAATCCTCAAAAGTGTACTTAAGTACAGTACTTGAGTAAATGTAGCCACTGTATGTAGCCAATAGTCACTGCATGTATTCCCACAGGCTGGGGGGGACATCTGTCAGCAGGGAGTGTTAGGCGGGAGGAGTAGGATGAAGGCTCTACGTCCTCCCAGTGGGGGCTCCTGAGTCAGTAGGATATAACAGCAGTGACAACACATAGATGTGTGTGGGGAGGAATCAATTGGAATAACGACTAAATTAGGGTAAAAAAAAAAGGGGGGGGGGGGGAAATTATTGGATACTCAATTTTTTTTTTTTATTGAAAAAAAAACTGCAGTGTTTTTTACTAATAATGAAAATCTACAAAGTAACTAGTAACTGTAAAATAATTTCAAACAATTGTAGTGGAGTAAAAAGTACAATAATTGCCTTTGAGATATAGTGGAGTAGACATAAGTACAGTACTTGGAGTGAGTATACTTAAATAAACGTACCTCCACCACTGACAATTGGTAGCTAATGAAATATTAAACCACAGCAGGCAGAGTCCCTTTCAGCGCCAGAACCCAGTAACAACACAGTAAGCAGTAAATCCCCAGCATGGAGAGAGAGGTTTTTTTATTCCGCTGCCTTCAGCAGACTGTGCTGTTCTCCTTATTACCTACAGTAAGACTGTGCTGTTCTCCTTATTACCTACAGTAAGACTGTGCTGTTCTCCTTATTACAAACAGTAAGACTGTGCTGTTCTCCTTATTACCTACAGTAAGACTGTGTGTTCTCCTTATTACCTACAGTAAGACTGTGTGTTCTCCTTATTACCTACAGTAAGCTAACTGTGCTGTTCTCCTTATTACCTGAGGTAAGCTAAGCCTTGTGTCCTTCAGGGAGCAATTCATTAGCCCACCGACCGGACCAACCAATCAATCAATCACCATGCTTCAGCAAAACATTACAGCACACATCATATCTACACCATGGAGGGATTACATACAGAGAGAGAGAGAGAGAGAGAGAGAGAGAGAGAGAGAGAGAGAGAGAGAGAGAGAGAGAGAGAGAGAGAGAGAGATCGATCGATCTGCTATTTTTGAAAAATCATGAAAATGTTTGTAAATCTTCAAATCTCTCTCTCTCTTTTTTTCAAAGGCGAACGTTTTTAACAAAAGTCTTTGCTTCCGGGGGTCCCTGGCACAACGTATTTTCAGGTGGGGGTCCGCGGCCACATACATATCCATTTGGGGGTCATTGGAATGACAACGTTTGAGAACCACTGAGATAGATAGATAGATAGATAGATAGATAGATAGATAGATAGATAGATAGATAGCTAGATCAGGGGTCCTCAACGTTTTCAGGCCAAGGACCCCCTAGCTGAGAGAGAGAGATGAAGCAGGGACCCCATATTGCATAAAATTGTGTATCAGATGACTTTTTTTTTTTACTTAGTCTATCTATTTTTACCCTCTACACCTATAGCCTCTTTGCCAAAAATAGCCGATCTACAAGCTCTCAACGCCTCGCAGCGCGAGGCGTTGAGAGCTTGTAGATCGGCTATTTTCGGCTAATGTTCCCCTCAGAAAAGGAATTCTAGGGTTCAAGTGGTTCATGTAAACAAACTAAATCCTATCACACAAAGAATTTGGCGGACCCCCTATAGTAGCTCTGAGGACCCCCTAGGGGTCCCAGACCCCCTGTTGAAGACCACTGAGATAGATAGATAGATTGATAGATAGATAGATACGATAAATACGATGGATAGATGGATAGATGGATAGATGGATAGACAGATGGATAGATAGAAAAAAATAAAGACAGACAGACAGCGGTAGAGTCAATATTTGCCCTTTCTGTTAAATAGTAGATGTACCAGCTCACACAACATCTGATGTATGGTGAGCGTGTACATCAGCAATTTTCAAACAGGGCCTAAAGTGTTCTTCATTTTGCTGGGGATCCCCCCCCTCCCCGGCACACCCCTCGAGGACCCCTGGGGGCCACTGGACGGACCCCACTTGGAGAATGCTCTAAGAATAATCTCCTTTGTGTGTGTGATTGCTCCCTGGCCTGCATTGATGGCTAGAACAGATTGACATGATGAAATGGGAACAGGTGTAGGCTGGCACCCGGGGGAAATGGCACCGCATTAATCACACCACCTATGTTTAGAAACCTCATTCAGCACACGTGCAAGCACACGCGTGCGCACACACACACACACGTGTGTATGCACGTACACGCGAGCACTCACACATACACACACACACACACGTGTGTGAGCACGCACGCACACACGCGCGCGCACACACGCGCACACACACACACACACACACACACACACACACACACACACACACACACACACACACACACACACACACACACACACACACACACACACACACACACACACACACACACACACACACACACACACACACACACACACACACACACACACACACACACACACACAGGATTCCCATGGTAAATGAGTAGCTTTTAACAATGATTTTCAGGGCTTTGACTGTAAAGGGGTTTCAGACTCTCAAACTACACAAACTTCTTTTTAAAAAAAAGAGAGAGTTTCAGTCGATTATTTCTCCCCGTCAATAATACCAGCCTGATTGGTCACCTTTACAAGCAGTGTATCGCTTGCAAGGATCGTGCATTCGTGGAATGAGCAACACAGCTTAACGTGTGGGTAAAATTGGCTTTGAGAGGAGAGAGAGAGAGAGAGACAGGTGAGCATCTCATCTTTTAAACATCCTACAAGTGCAAGCAACCATTTGCAACAAAATGGAGGGTGTCTCTCGCTCGCTCGCTCGCTCACACTCTCTCACTCTCTCACTCACACACACACACACACACACACACACACACACACACACACACACACACACACACACACACACACACACACACACACACACACACACACACACACACACACACACACACACACACACACACACACACACACACAATATTTGGCACATACTGTAGCACTGTAGCATGTTAGAGTCCAGGTGGAACACATGTGAACTTTGTTCTCATAAAAAAAAAAAAACATCCAGCATTCTTTCTTCTTCTTTGTCACATGTAAACTCAATGTCACGTATCTGCAAGGGATACAGGATAGGTGGGCACTAGGGACATCTGGGCACCTGAATGTAAAATTGGCTATTTTGTCCAAAATGTAAAAAAAATATATACATTCAACCCTAACCCTAAAGCAGTGGTTCTCAAACTTTTTTGTGTCAAGGACCCCCAAATTAACACTTATTAGCCCGCGGACCCCCATTTGAAAAGATAAGCCAGGGACCCCCATAAGAGAAGAGTTTTACGGCTCTCTAGCAGTGATTCTCAACCATTTTAATTTCAAGGACCCCCAGTTTGACATGCATTAGGCTACGGACCCCCATTTAATGGCATGTATGTCTCTGGGACCCCAATTCATATTGTAAAAGCAATGTTAATGTAACTGTGAGAGTGTACAAATGGAACCAAATGGACCCGTTAGGGTCCATTTGGTTCCATTTGTACACTCTCAGAGTTACACACCCATAAGGGTCCATTTGGTTCCTGTCCATCATTTAGCTGGGGACCCCCTGGAACCCCCTCAAGTACCCCTGGGGGTCCCCGGACCCCACTTTGAGAACCAATGCCCTAAAGTATACATGATGTGAACATGCACGGTACATCATTATCAGACGTAATGGTATCCTTCAACTTCTTGTTTATGCTCCAAAATGACAAATTGTCAAATGTTTAAGCATGTTCTGATCATGTATACTTTAAAAATATTTTCCAAATATTTTATTTTATAGCATTTTTGGGGAAAATAATAGCCAATTGAACACCGAGGTGCCCTCTCTTCCTTGGTGCCCACCTATCCTGTTTCCTTCTGTAAGAAATGTCTCAATAAAGGTCCATTGTGTTTTCATTCTCTCAGAGTTACAGACCTGTTATGGTCATTCAGGGCTAGCTCTTTATGTGTTTTTGGTAATATTATCATCCACTAATTGTGTATGTCCGTGGCAAAAATGGAATTTAGACAAAAATGTCCACCACACGCCATCGCCATGATGAACCCTGAAAAAGCAGCAGGTGACATCAACAATACAGGAACTATGCACACTGCCAGCTCACAGGGTACAAGATATCGCCAAATACAATCAATACAATACAATACAATACAATACAATTAAATTCAACTCAGCTCAACTCAATTCAATTCATGCCAATTCTATTCAACCAGTGGTATCAAGTAACTAAGTGCATTTACTCTGTACTTACTCTGTACTGTACGCTTTTGACGAATTCTTACTTTACTGGACTATTTCCAATGTTGTTGTACTTTTACTTCTACTCCACTACATCTCAGAGGCTAATATTGTACTTTTTACTTGAATACAATTATTTGAAAACTTCAGTAACTATGTTACTTTGTAGATATTGATTATCATTACAAAACAGGCACTAACCACTTCAGCCCTAAATACTTGAGCCATTTGAAAATAGCCGATCTACAAGCTCACAACCGAGCTCCTCGATCTGCTATTTTTAAAGGATTTTCATACATTTGGAAATGGGACATTCTGCAACAATGAGTACTTTTACTTTCAGTCATTTTGAATGCTGAACTTTTACATGTAACATAGTATTTCTACATTGGTACGTTTACTTAAGTACAAAATGTCTCTTACAACTCAACTCAACTCAATTAAATTCAACCTTTGTAGGAAAAACAAATGCCCGAAAAGCACTTAAAAAGGGAAAGCATTCCGGTGCCTCTCCTCTCCTCTCCTCTGTGTCCCAGACCTGCTTGTATTCTGGTCTGGTATCGCGTGTATTTTTACCCACATCCCTTAAAAAGAACAAGTGGAAAAAAACGTGTGTTTGTTCAAGACATTCTGAGCCCCAGAATAGCGCTCACTGCTCACTGCATGCAGCCTCATTGCTTTTGCTCTCGCTGCCATTGCACAGAATGTAGCTCGAGAGCTCCCCCAGTGGCTGGCTCCCCCCGCCCGCACACACTTTTGAAGGACTTTGCTATGCTTTGGAGGACTGGCCCTGTGCCAGTCTTTACAGAGAGGGGAGAAAGCTTGGCTGAGAATCACCAACAAACAAAAAAAAAAAGAAGAAAAACAAAAAGGGGGACAAAATGTAGCTGATTGCTTCTGTCCGTTCTCTTACAGTCAGCTGGACTTTCATTATTTGTGAATTATCGACTCGCCCATTGTTGGCGTTCCATATGGAATGAGAATTATGACCGGGAAGATGAGAGTAACAGGAGCGATAATGAGACAGACAGACAGACAGACAGACAGACAGACAGACAGACAGACAGACACAGACACAGACACACACACACACACACACACACACACACACACACACACACACACACACACACACACACACACACACACACACACACACACACACGCACACACACACAGAGGGAGAAAGAGAGTGAGACAGAGGCTGAGGCAGTGACACAGAGAGGGAGAAAGACAGAGATAGAGAGACAGACAGAGGCACAGACAGACAGACAGACAGACAGACAGACAGACAGACAGACAGACAGACAGACAGACAGACAGACAGACAGACAGAGAAAGAGAGTGAGACAGTGAGACAGACAGACAGACAGACAGACAGACAGACAGACAGACAGACAGACAGACAGACAGACTCCCATTCAATGCATTGATAGCATCCGAATGGGGTGGAGACAGACAGAGGCACAGACAGACAGACAGAGAGAGAGAGTGAGACAGAGAGAGTGAGACAGACAGACAGACAGACAGACAGACAGACAGACAGACAGACAGACAGACAGACAGACAGACAGACAGACAGACTCTCATTCAATGCAATGATAGCATCCGAATGGGGTGGAGACAGAGAAAGAGAGACAGACAGACATACAGACAGAGTGGGCGTGTCTGTCAGAGGTCAAAGGTGGTGGACTGTTGTAGAACAGGTGCAGTCATAATTGATGAGGGTGTCACTCAGCCTCTTGTGTCCTAATGAATGACTCACAACTTTACATAAAGTCCTTTACATAAGACCTGTGTTCTGTGCTCCATCAACTTTCTCTCTCTCTCTCTCTCTCTCTTTCTTTCGAGGGATTATTCCACTTTCAAACATGGTTACATTTGGAGTTTGAAGTTACAATGGGTTTGTATAGGAAGGGGGCGTAAAATATCTAAATACGGAATAAAGCAACTTGAGCTTGATCTGTGTGTCATTTTAAGATGTATTTGGCCATTCAAAAATAGCAGATCTACAAGAACATAGCGCGGCACCTATGAGCTTGTAGATCTGCTATCTTTTTTTTTTTAATGAAAATGTATATATCTTATATAAATATATATCTATCTTATATATATATATTTTTTTTTTTTAAGCGAACAATTGTAACAAAAAATCTTTGCTTCTGGGTGTCCCTGGAAGAAAATATTTTGAGATGGGGGTCCGCCGGCCAAATACATATCATTTTGGGGGTCCTTGACATGAAAACATTTGAGAACCACTGGTACGAGGAACATCATCCCAAAATAATAATTATAACAATATCCCAAAACAGGCATTTAAGTTATGTCAATAAAAACAAACATCATTCGACACATAAACACTTGAAACCCTGGAACTCCTCTCGTGATAAAACTCCAAAAGAGACTCCGATCAGAAGATAGAGCGAGATTTGCGGATACGTATGCTCACTATCGGGCAGAAACCTTGTATATCTCCTTAATTTCCCTAGACTAAAATGTTATGGAGGGATTAGTGGAGAAGAGATCCAGTACTAAATGTTATGGAGGGATTAGTGGAGAAGAGATCTCGTAGAACTATGATAGGGAGGGATTAGTGGACAAGAGATCCAGTAGAACTAATTGTTAGGAAGGGACTAGTGGACAAGAGATCCAGTAGGACAAAGACAAGTCATTCTATGCTTGGCTGCGAGTGAGTGTCAAGCTCCATAAATAGCCGATCTACAAGCTCACAATGCGTCGCAGACACGTTGTCAGCTTGTAGATCGGCTATTTCCGGCACCCAGCTATAAGTAGTATATAAGTCTGGGGTCCGCTCATAATTCCAACATCCCATTATTCTGGCCGTTAGGTTAGTGTGAGGTTAAGGTTATACAATATGACAAAAAACTAAATGGATTTTTATTCAAATGACTATATGACTAAAACTACTGCAGATCTGCAAATCAACATTTGCTGATAAAATTAACCCTTGGTTCTATGTGGACACGGCACCAGTGAAAACAGTGAAGCAAAGAACCCTGTAGGCCATAGCAGTGGCGGCCATTTTGTGGTTCCACGGATATAAAGCCCATTCATTGTTTCCCTTATGTAGGCTCCTGGTGAATCATGACCATAAAACGTCTGATTCTGTGTAAAAAAATATATATATTATTTGAAAACCACAGAAAAAGTGTATTTATTAATTATAGTATATAATACAATTAAATATTAAAACATTTTTTGACACAGAATGAAATGATTTATGGTCATGATTCACTAGGAGCCTGGAAGGATTGGTTCCAGGCTTACACTAATTTATATAAATATTTTCGGAAATCTCCATGGGGAACAATGAATGGGCTTTATATCCGTGGAACCACAAAATGGCGCTACTGCTATGCCCTCCACCACTGAACAGAGAATAATAAGGTGAACACAGTGCAAAATAGGTGCTGAATTTAATACCTTCATGATTTCAACAGGATTATACAAGAGAAAACTAACCAATATACAGCGAGTTTCATGACCCATAGAAAATTGTAGTTTTTATTATTATACTTTTTTCCCAAGATACATTCTATTCATTTGTAATGCTCAATAAAACACTCATCATCTTTAACTTAACAATACTCTTTTTAAATAAAGGACCGGGAAGAAAATTAAGTTGATAAAAAAAAAATGAAATAGAAAATTCCCTTGACAATATAACCTCAAAAAATAAAAAATAAATACAATTAAAAGGAAAATGATTTGAAGCCATTTATGACCGAGCAGACTTTTTTTTTTACTAATATTGCACAAGGTGTTTATCGATATGATTCTGTTCCAAATTGGCATCTCACGAACAAAAAAAAAGAATGCTCTTTTATACCATAAGCATCATCCCCCACATCAACAATCCAGAACCATATCAAAGTTTAATGCACATTTATTTTGGTTGCATAATGTTAACAATAAGAAGGAAAAGAAAAAAAAACTGTTTGAACAAGATAATTGTGGGAAAGACGGAAGTAATCAGGGAACTGCTTTTTAGACCAGTGATACTCAACCGGTCCCGGACGAGGCCCCAATTTGAACGATCTCGAAAGTGTTCCACCCCTCTGATCACGTTAAACGGCAGCCGAAAGGCTGCCGTTTAACGTGGTCAGACGGGTGGAACACGTGCGTTTTCAGAGCGTGTTTCATTTAACGATCTATCAATCAATTGTAGTTCCGATTTGGTTCAATGGAACTAACGCAGTACACTTTAAGCTCCTATTTGATCGGCATCACAAACACATTCTTCAAAGGTTTCAAATAAAGAATGCCATGACATTTACGTATTTGATTTTCTAACCTTTTTTCATATTAACGTTATATTATCAATCATAGAACATCGTAGCGTTTTTTTTTGTTTTTTTTTTGCCAATTATTTGGATGCACGTGCAATACCCTCGCGACCCACCAGTGGTCGCCCCGGCGCCACAGGTTGAGAATCACTAGCTTTTCTTCTTTTTTTTTAGACAGGGGTCACAAACGGGTTTTTCAGGCCCTTCCGGCTTTGTCGTGCAAAAACACAATGGGTCAGCGTGGTCACAAAACTCCCTCCACTGCAGCCAAACAAACCTCCCTCCGGTTGTACCGACGTCCCGAGAGATAGAAAGTTCCTCCATCAAATGTATTCAAACAAAACAAAAAAAATAAACACCCAAATGGATCAATTTTGACAGTCACTTATTTTGGCGGCCCTGGTTAACAACGAGGCCATCACATTTTTCAAAGTTTTGATGCAATCAGTCTATTTTTAAGTCCTTTTGTAACTTTTTAATAATTATCATCTTTTTTTTTTTGTGTTTCTTTTTTTCTTTTTCTTTTTTAAATAGTACCAATAACTCTTTAAATAATCCTGCATAGAAAAATAAATTAATTATGTCATTAAATCTTTTTTTTTTCCTTTCTTTTTACTACGAATTGATAGCTGACGAGAGAGAATGGGGGAGGGAGAGGGAGGGGGGGACCGATCGGATGATATTTGCGCTCGTTTGATTGACAATTCTGAAATGTAGTAGTAGTCCCTTGGTGTGTGTGTGTGTGTGTGTGTGTGTGTGTGTGTGTGTGTGTGTGTGTGTGTGTGTGTGTGTGTGTGTGTGTGTGTGTGTGTGTGCGTGTGTGTGTGTGTGTGTGAGAGAGAGAGTGAGAGAGAGAGAGAGTTTGTCTTTCGTTGTAATTTACAAACCAGCCCCACAGATACAAATAATGTAAGACTTACAAAATAATCTCCAGGATACGCTTACATGGCAAGCAGCTCTTAATATATATATAGTTTTTTCTTGGGTTTTCACTTTTCAAAAAAAAAAAAAGAAAAAATAGTCCTCGGACAATGCATAATTATGCCGCAATAGTTTTCACCCAAAAACATACAGTTTTGAGTAGCAATTGTTAAGAGAAACACAACTCCATTCAGAAGACACTATATTGAACATGGCTCTTTACACAAAAAAATAAAAAATAAAATAACAAGTCGTGAAATCATTCCAAAGAGTTTCCGAGTGCCTTCCTTCTCCCCTCGTGTGGGGGGGGAAGCAAAAACGAAAACCTTTCAACCACTCAAACCCTAAGTTTTTTTGTTCCTTTCTCCAAATCTCGACGCCGAAAACAACAGCTCGACAAGCTCACGACACGACCGCGTTTTGCCGCGTCGAGAGCTCGCAGGCAGCACAACTGATATTCTCGGAAGAATCTTCGCCAACCAACAATGTTGTTCACACGGCTACGTTTTCTTTAGCCTCTCTTCAAACTCCAGCCACGAGAGCGATATCTCACACTCGGTCCGGACGGGATGGTGCACAGAGTGGACGGGATGGTGCAGAGAGAGGCCGCGTGTAGCTCCACAGATAGAGAGCTTCCCCCCTCAGCCACCGAAAAAAGAATGAATAGATATCCTCAAGAGTATAATCCACAGAGTCAGCACTTTGCCCGGTACCGAAATACCGCTGTGTGTGTGTGTGTGTGTGTGTGTGTGTGTGTGTGTGTGTGTGTGTGTGTGTGTGTGTGTGTGTGTGTGTGTGTGTGTGTGTGTGTGTGTGTGTGTGTGTGTGTGTGTGTGTGCGTGTGTGTGCGTGTGTGTGCAGTGGTGGAAAGTAACTAAGTGTATTTACTTAAATACTGTATATAAGTACAACGTTGAGGCACCTTGTAATTACCGGGGTATTTCCAAATTGTTTTCCACTTTTACTTTTACTCCAGCACATCTCAGAGTCAAATATAGTACTTGTTTTACTCCACTAGAAGTATTAGAAAACTGTACTTACTAGTTACTTTGTAGATTCAGATTATTATTACAAAACATACGTGTACCACTTTAGATCTATTTAAATTTTGGCTGTTTAAAAATAGCAGATGTACAAGGTCACAAACGCATCGCGAAAGCAACACGTTGTGAGCTTGTAGATCAGCTATTTTTAAACAGTGTGTGTGTGTGTGTGTGTGTGTGTGTGTGTGTGTGTGTGTGTGTGTGTGTGTGTGTGTGTGTGTGTGTGTGCGCGCAAAGGGGAACAAACCACATCATTGCCGCTGTTTCCTCTCCAAGAGTTTGTGACGGTCGAGGTATTCTCTCAAAGACTCAAAGAAAAAAAAAAGGAAAAAAGTACCCATTTCAATAGCAGCAAAAAGAAAAAAATACTACAACTGTCTGATTGTTTTGAGGGTGTTCCTTGTTCTGTTTTGTTTTTAAGTTCATTCATTTCCACGTGGGATTGTTGGGACATGTAGCAATGATGGCATGGATAATCCAAATGTATTTTACAGTGAAATATAGAATCCACGCCGATTCTTCCACTACTTAGCATTTTGTAGTGTGTGGAGCCATTTTGTCCGTCGCTGCATTGGTCATTAAGGATTTCCTGAAGGCACTTTTTTTGCTGTTGGTGATTGTGTGTGTGTGTGTGTGTGTGTGTGTGTGTGTGTGTGTGTGTGTGTGTGTGTGTGTGTGTGTGTGTGTGTGTGTGTGTGTGTGTGTGTGTGTGTGTGTGTGTGAGTGTTGAGTGTGAGTGTGTGAGAGAGAGAGAGAGAGATGGCCGTCTGCCCGCCTGTGCGTGTGTGTGCGTGTGTGTGCCTGCGTGTGCGTGTGCATGTGTGTGTGCGTGTGTGTGTGTGTGTATGTTACATCTTGCTGAGTGCAGTCTGCTCCTCCAGAACCTGCAGGTAGTCAGGTGTTCCCTGGAGCTTTGCCTTCAGCTCATAGTACTCAGTCTTCCGCTGCTCCACCACCATCTTACTGTGGTTGCCTCCTATCAGCGACACCTTCTTCGTCCGCTTGTCCGGCGGCTTCTCCGGGTAGCGGATCTCGAAGCCGCCCATGCTCCCCATGCCGCCCATGCCGCTCATGCTCCCCATGCCACCCATGCCGCCCATGCTGCCCATGCCGCCCATGCCGCCGAAGTCCCTCTTGCCGTCCAGGAAGTTCTGGATGAACATGTTGGACTCTCGCCCCGGCAGGAACTCCTCCAGCTCGTCGATGGTGCTGAGGCGCTTGTTGCGCTCCAGCGTGGCCATCAGCGCCGCCTCCTTCTCCTTGTCGGCGGCGCTGCGCAGGATGATTTTCTGCCGCTGCGACTCGCCGAACTTGAAGCCTCCGTCCGAGTCGGCGGAGGAGGAGGAGGAGCGGCCCATCATCATCATCCCGCAGGTGTGGCTCTTGCCGATGTGCTCGATGGTCTGCGGGATGAACGGCTCGCCCCCCAGGTCGTCCCCCGGGACCGAGCCCTTCTTGCCGGACTTGTGGCCGTGCCGCCGCAGGTGCAGCGACATGGAGCTGCACTCCTGGCCGCCCCCCAGGCCCTCCTGCCGGCCCGCCGGCTTCTTGTTCCTCCTCAGGACGAACACCAGCAGGCAGAAGGCCACGAACACGGTGAGAATCAGGACCACCAGGATGCTGAGGATCATGATGGACAGCGGGACGGGGCCTCCCGGCGGGGCCTTGCCCACCCCGGCCGGCGACATGGAGGTCAACACCGGGGTGGCGCCGGTGAGTATGAACGGAGGCCGGGCGACCAGCTTGGGGCAGAGGATCTCGTTCTTCAGCAGGAGCAGCTCGATGTTGGCGAATTGCACGGGCGACGCGCACCGCACCTCGGTGGACACGCCCTTGCCCAGCTTCTCCAGCCAGAGCTTGAGGGCGACCAGGTCGCAGGAGCACTCCCACGGGTTGCCGTCCAGGTCGATGTGGATCAGCGAGCGCAGCTGGTCCAGGACGCCGCTCACCGGCAGAGTCATGAAGTGGTTGTTCTTCAGACTGAGCCGGGCCAAGGGGACGCCGGCGAAAATGTACACGGGGAGGCTCCTCAGCACGTTGTTGTTGAGATACAGGAGCTGCAGGTTTGGCATGGAGCCGAACGTGCCGGCTAGGATCTCCTTTATGGCATTGTATTCCAAATGTAGGTACTGCAAGTTCGTCAGGCCCAGAAACATCTCCGGGTGCAGCTGCTCCAGCTGGTTCCCGTTCAGAAACAGTCTCCTGAGGTTGGTCAGGTTCGTGAACACGCCCTTCGGGACGGTGACGATCTGGTTTGAGCCGAGGTGGAGCAGGTCCAGGCCCTCGAAGCCTTGGAAATCGGACGGGCTTATGTCGTGGATGGAGTTTCCGCTCAGGTGGAGCTTTTTGGCATTGGGCGGTTTGGGGATGAGGTCGGCAACGCTCTTAATCCTCTGCTCCTGGCACGTGAGGCTGATGCCAAAGTCCGACTGGTGGGCTTTGCACGTGCAGGGCTGCGGACACGCGAGCGGCGGCGTCCGCGTCTGAAAGGACACGATCTGCGTGTTTCTGCCGAAGGGCGGCAGACCGGCGGCCACAATGCCGTTGCCGTAGATCTTAGACGGGTCCGTGGTTTTGGAAGCTTTGGTGGCTACCGGGGACACGGTGGTCGTCGGCGACATGTCCGACGGCGACAGCCTGTTTTCGGGGTGCGCGGGCGGCATCCGCACGTCAAAGTCGCTCCCCGTTCCCATCGGACAAAGTTCCTGCTTGTTGGTCTCCTTCAGGAGCCTCCCGTACAGGTCGCTGGGCGTCTCGCAGACGGCCTCGCCGATGAATATGTTATAGGGCATGTTTTCCAACCACGCCTTGAAGGGCGCCAAGTCACAGGTACAATTCCACGGGTTGTCGTCCAGCTGCAGCTCCACGATGCGTCCGATGTGCTCCAGAACGCCCAGGTAGGGGAGCTTCTGGATCCGGTTGCCCCGTATGTCCAGGTGCGTGAGCGAGGCGAAGCGAAAGATGTTGTCCGGCAGCGCCTGCACGAGGTTGTCGTTGAGGATGAGAACCTTGAGCCTGTGCAGCTTGTTGAAGGCGCCCTTCTCGATGTACCTGATGAGGTTGTAGTCGGCCTGCAGGTACTCCAAGCTCTCGATGCCCTGGAAGGTGTCGGCGCGCAGCGACGTCAGCTCGTTGTTGTTGAGGTGCAGCTGCTTCAGCGCGCTCAGGCCGGCGAACGCGCCGCCCTCCACGCTCTGCAGCCTGTTGTTGCCCAGCTGCAGCGAGACGGCGTGGCTGAAGTTGAGGAAGGAGTTGGGGTAGAGGACGATCAGCGCGTTGTTCTGGAAGTTCAGGTGGTAGAGCTGCGAGGCCGGCGGCACCAGCTGCGTGGGCCGGTACACCGTGATCCTCTCGCAGTTGACGTACAGCACGTTCTCCACCGACATGCAGGAGCACGCGCTGCACGTCTCGGCCATCGGGAGATCCGAGGAGGAGGAGAGGGACGGGTAGGCCACGGGGTAGCCCTCCTCCGATGAGTAGGGGGAGGAGGAGGATGAGGAAGAGGAGGAGAGGGTGCCGGAGATGGATGAAGAAAAGGCTGCCAGCAGGACTACGAGCAGCATCTCGCCGGTTAGATATCCTCCTCCAGAAAACCATTTAGTGACCTTTACGGGAGACACGCAGACACGCACACACGCACACACGCACACACACACACACACACACACACACACACACAATCTTAGATCCGCTAATCGGGGACTTACCCACATACATGCAAACAAACACAGACACAAGCATGCCATATGTGTGCAAGCAAGTGCACACGCACACACGCACACACACAAACACACACACACACACACACACACACACACACACACACACACACACACACACACACACACACACACACACACACACACACACACACACACACACACACACACACACACACACACACACACGCGAGGCAAAAACACATTTGTCGTGTATAAATGCAGGGAATTATGCTCTATATCACATCTGGCATGCTGTGTGTGTTTTTATTTTATTGTAATTAAGCTATTTTTAACAGCTCACAGCAGCATTACGGGTGTTTCAGACGGGTGTTATGTATCATGCTAATGCTGTTAAACACACACCCCTCAGTGTGTAAGTGATCAACCAAGCACACTTAATTCCATTGTCAGCAGCCTTCCTTCATAATGCCCGTGTTGCAGTGAATGACACATCGGGCTTCAACTATAGACCCAGAATCATTCATGCTCCGCTGTAGCGCAACCTGAAAAACTCAAATTGCCGATCTACAAGCTGACTATGCATCGCGTCCCTCGATGCATCGTCAGCTTGTAGATCAGCTTTTTTTTTTTTTTTTTTTGCCCACCCCCGTGTGCGACTATACCGTCGGGCGACGCAGTATAAATCATAGGCTCAACAGTGGAGCAACACAGACAGCTGGCGGTGATCTGACTGGTTTAGAATATAGGAACTGTGACTATAGATTCTTCTTTATTTCAGTTGGAACTGAAGTATAGCTTATATAGATCGATATACATACATACACGCACGCACGCACACGCACACTCACACACACACACACGCACACGCGCACGCGCACACGCACACGCACACACACACACACACACACACACACACACACACACACACACACACACACACACACACACACGCACGCCTATATATCCAACAGAAATAAAGTCAAGTTCAGCAGGTTCCCGAATTCTTATCATTGGTCACCAGCATCACCACACCGCTACACTAGGCTATGATGGAGAGAGTAGGCATGTCGGGGTTAAAGAGAGAGAGGAGGGGGGGGGGGAGGGGGTGAGAGAGAGAGAGAGAGAGAGATAGGGGGGAGAGAGAGGTGGGGGAGACCCAATGCTGACATTACTGTGGTGGTTTCAGTTATAGACATGTCGCGCCCTGGGCGCTTTGCAAGCCCGCAATTGTGATTACAAAACTATATATATATATATATATATATATATATATATATATATATATATATATATATATATATATATATATATATATATATATATATATATATAATTTTTAGATGCACTGAATCGGGTGACTTACCCAAAGCGGAGATGGTGAGGAAGGCTCTTTGGCAACGCATTGAGACGGACGTGCGGAGCTGTGCGCAACAGAGAGAGAGAGAGAGAGAGAGAGAGAGAGAGAGAGAGAGAGAGAGAGAGAGAGAGAGAGAGAGGGGAAGAGAGAGAGAGAGAGAGAGGGGGGAAGAGAGAGAGAGGGGGAGAGAGAGAGAGAAAGAGCCTATACAGTAGGTACCGCGGACAGACAGACAGACAGACAGACGGACCGGACGGACGGGCTCCTCCGGCGCTCCGCTCCGGTTTCAGCAGATGATGCGGCGCTGCTTCTTGCCGACGGGCTCCTCTTGTTTGAGGGAGAAATCAGCCCTGTGCCTCCTCGGTCCTCCTCCTTGTCCCCAAGGCTGTCCTCCTCCTCCTCCTACCTCCATGAATGAGAGGAGAGGAGCGGAGCGTTCATTTAGCTTCTCCACCGACCGGCACAACCAGGAGGAAGGAAGAAAAGAGAGAGAGAGAGAGAGAGAGAGAGAGAGAGAGAGAGAGAGAGAGAGAGAGAGAGAGAGAGAGAGAGAGAGAGAGAGAGAGAGAGAGAGAGACCGGGCTACTACAGATCTTGCGTCCGATGGCTCCGCCGGCAGCAGCGCGTCAAAAGAAGAAGGATTGGGGGGCGAGAGGTGACGGTTGATCCGGCGGGACAACTCCGGTATTCCCGCGGAGGAGGAGAGGAGAGGAGGAGAGAAGGAGAGAAGGAGAGAAGGAGAGGAGCTGGCGATGCGAGGAGGGGGGGGGGAGAGGAAGAGAGAGAGGGAGAGGGAGGGAGGGGGAGAGGAGAAGAAGGGTGAGAACTATGCGTCTGCTATCGTCGCAGCAGCAGCAAAACCCCCCCAATGATCCAATAAAGAACGATGTGGTTTTTGTCGGGTTGAAACCCTGTATCTCCCCCCCCCCCCCCCCCGGGTAAAAATAAATAAATAACCTAAATCTCTTGATCAGGCTATCATCATCATTATTAAAATGAACAAATAATAAAATAATGAAAATAACAGATGTAGCCTATATATTATATATAGGCTATAGCCTACACAATCTCACAATGCCAGCTTTATAATTGCATGTATAAGATCGGCTGTTTCCACTCAGATCAAACGCGTTGCCACGCTGTGTGTCATGATCCATGAGACGGGGCTTTCATTTAGAGAGAGAAAGAATAACGATTTAAAAACATTAAAAAGTTGCAATACGGAGAAGATACGAGGTTTCTGCCCGACAACGGACAACCAGAGGAAATGCTCGGACTCACGCGAGTGGCTGGACCGAAAAGTGTCCTCCAGGGCCAAAGAAGAATAATGATGATTATTATTATTAGTATAATAAGTTCCCATAGGTTCCAGTACAGTGTTCCATCATCATGCTGTATCCACTCAGTCGAAAAAGACAGAAAGACAGAAAGAGACTCCAGTGGTTCAGTGTTAAACTCCTCGGTGTGAAATCAAGTTCATCCGTAGCTTTATATTATAACGTTATAATGATCGTTATAACCGTTATAACAACGCGGCAGCCGTTGCGCGATGTTGTCGTTGCAGATGATAATATATTCCAACATTTCCATTCCAACGAGGAGGAGAAAGAAGAGGAGGTGATGGGAAAAAACACACAGAAGACGGATGAAAAAAAAAGAGGATTCTCCTCTCTCTCTCTCTCTCTCTGCCTGTCTATCTCTCTCGCTCTGCTATAGAGGAGAAAAAACAGGACCGGTGCGTAAAAATAAATAAGTGAATGAATAATGTAGTTTTTTATTCAGCCTGGTAGGTCGTTATTATTGGTTCCGCAGCCTGAGGGAAGCCTCTGCAAACTCCAACAATTATTCAATCCATCATCCATGGTGCCGTTTCCCTTCTCCCAACAACATAAGATCTTTATGTTAGAATGATCAACATGTCCGCCCGAAATGTCATGTTAGTCTCTATGCATATTTTGTATAGATCCCCCCAAAAAACACCCGATCGGTTCGATTGCAGATCAATATGTATAAAGGTTTTTTTTTTCGTGTGTGTGTGCGCGTGCATGTATTTTTTTTTAATCCCAGAGCATGTGTGTGTTGATGCTCCTTCTGTCTGCAGCCCCGCATCCACTGGAGCCTCTGACCACACTGAATACTGTATACCGAGAGAGAGAGAGAGAAGAGAGAGAGAGAGAGAGAGAGAGAGAGAGAGAGAGGCAACCGAGCGAGAGAGAGAGGGGGATGGGAGAGAGAGAGTGGACGGGCTAGATAGAGATAGGGAGAGAGAGAGAGGGAGAGAGAGAGAGAGAGAGAGAGAGAGAGAATAGAGAGAAGAGAGAGAGAGAG
>NC_139955.1:45380207-45400207 GCF_963454915.1 Gymnoscopelus microlampas
ATCCAATAAAGAACGATGTGGTTTTGTGTGTGCGGGTTGGGAAGTACCCTTGTATCTCCCCCTCCCCCCCCGGGTAAAAATAAATAAATAACCTAAATCTCTTGATCAGGCTATCATCATCATTATTAAAATGAACAAATAATAAAATAATGAAAATAACAGATGTAGCCTATATATTATATATAGGCTATAGCCTACACAATCTCACAATGCCAGCTTTATAATTGCATGTATAAGATCGGCTGTTTCCACTCAGATCAAACGCGTTGCCACGCTGTGTGTCATGATCCATGAGACGGGGCTTTCATTTAGAGAGAGAAAGAATAACGATTTAAAACATTAAAAAGTTGCAATACGGAGAAGATACGAGGTTTCTGCCCGACAACCAGAGGAAATGCTCGGACTCACGCGAGTGGCTGGGACCGAAAGTGTCCTCCAGGGCCAAAGAAGAATAATGATAATTATTATTATTAGTATAATAAGTTCCCATAGGTTCCAGTACAGTGTTCCATCATCATGCTGTATCCACTCTGTAGGCTTAGAGAATTCACTCCCGAAAAAGACAGAAAGACAGAAAGAGACTCCAGTGGTTCAGTGTTAAACTCCTCGGTGTGAAATCAAGTTCATCCGTAGCTTTATATTATAACGTTATAATGATCGTTATAACCGTTATAATGACGCGGCAGCCGTTGCGCGATGTTGTCGTTGCAGATGATAATATATTCCAACATTTCCATTCCAACGAGGAGGAGAAAGAAGAGGTGGTGATGGGAAAAAACACAGAAGACGGATGAAAAAAAAAGAGGATTCTCCCTCTCTCTCCCTCTCTCTCTGCCTGTCTCTATCTCTCTCGCTCTGCTATAGAGGAGAAAAACAGGACCGGTGCGTAAAAATAAATAAGTGAATGAATAATGTAGTTTTTTATTCAGCCTGGTAGGTCGTTATTATTGGTTCCGCAGCCTGAGGGAAGCCTCTGCAAACTCCAACAATTATTCAATCCATCATCCATGGTGCCGTTTCCCTTCTCCCAACAACATAAGATCCTTTATGTTAGAATGATCAACATGTCCGCCCGAAATGTCATGTTAGTCTCTATGCATATTTTGTATAGATCCCCCCAAAAAACACCCGATCGGTTCGATTGCAGATCAATATGTATAAAGGTTTTTTTTTCGTGTGTGTGTGTGTGTGCGCGTGCATGTATTTTTTTTAATCCCAGAGCATGTGTGTGTTGATGCCTCCTTCTGTCTGCAGCCCCGCATCCACTGGAGCCTCTGACCACACTGAATACTGTATACCGAGAGAGAGAGAGAGAGAGAGAGAGAGAGAGAGAGAGAGAGAGAGAGAGAGAGAGAGAGAGAGAGAGCGCGCAAACGAGCGAGAGAGAGGGGGATGGGAGAGAGAGAGTGGACGGGCTAGATAGAGATAGGGAGAGAGAGAGAGAGAGAGAGAGAGAGAGAGAGAGAGAGAGAGAGAGAGAGAGAGAGAGAGAGAGAGAGAGAGAGCAGATCTGCAGAGAGAGAGAGAGAGAGAGAGAGAGAGAGAGAGAGAGAGAGAGAGAGAGAGAGAGAGAGAGAGAGAGAGCAGATCTGCAGAGAGAGAGAGAGAGAGAGAGAGAGAGAGAGAGAGAGAGAGAGAGAGAGAGAGAGAGCGATATTTCAAACCCGAAGATGCAAAACGTAAGACCTTGAGAAGAATCCGTTATTTCTTCTTCTTCTTATTATTATTTTAGGCTACATATATTTATTTGCTTGTTTATTTATTCATTCAATTATTTCATTTTGTATTCTATGTGTAAGCACATAAGGCTCTATTATATTATAATTGCAACATGCAGGGAATATATTTAATTCAGTATTTAATGTATTTATTTATATCATAACAGAGGACTGAGGGGTGAAAGTGCTTAGCTGTCAAAACCGTCGCAGTGTGTGTGGGTGCGTGCGTGTGTGTATATCACTATACTTGTGAGGACCAAATGTACCTATAGTAGAATGTGAAGCAGTGGTGAGGTACTCAGATGTTTTACTTAAGTAAAAGTATCAATACTGGAATGTAGAAGTACTCTATTACAAGTAAAAGATCAGAATAAAAAATGTACTTGAGTAAAAGTGCAGAAGTATTGGTATCAAAATGTACTTAAAGTACCAAAAGTAAAAGTAATACAATGTTCGAAAATAGCAGATCTACAAGCTCACAACACGTCGCGATGCGATGCTACACGTTGTGAGCTTGTAGATCTGCTATTTTCAAACAGCCTAGGTATAAAATAGTGGCTAAGTGGTTAATGTTGTATAATATAATAATCAAAACCTACAAAGTCACTAGTAACTAAAGTTTTCAAATAATTGTAATGGAGTAAAGTACAATATTTGCCTCTGAGATGTAGTGGAGTAGAAGTGAAAGTATTGGAAATTGAAAATACTCAAGTAAAGTACAAATACCTCAAAATTGTACTTAAGTACAGTACTTAAGTAAATGTACTTTCCACCACTGGAATATGATAAAAAATACATTGTGAGGAAGCATGTTCCTGGTTCCTCACAGGCATAATAAGCGTTTTATGGTCGAAAACATTTTTTTAAAGACACGTTTACAATTATGAAACTATTCATGTTGGGATTATGATTAGGATGAGACATTTAGAGGATAGCTTTAGGGTTTGGAATTAGAGTTAAACATGATGTATAGCTTAGTGCCAGTCAATTCAATTTTCTTTATTGACATGAACGTATACCAATTACAATATTGCGAAAGCATCAAGTAAAGTAAATACTGAACAAATAGTACAGCAGAAAACAATATCAAACATGCAGATAAAACATGAACTTATATACGGTAAAACAATATGCAAATACTGTCCTAATGGTCCAAATGTACAGCGTCGAACTGTGTATGTGCGTGTGTGTGTGTGTGTGTGTGTGTGTGTGTGTGTGTGTGTGTGTGTGTGTGTGTGTGTGTGTGTGTGTGTGTGTGTGTGTGTGTGTGTGTGTGTGTTGGGGGGGGGGGGGGGGGGTGTATCCCCGCCAGGTTGGGTCGGGCTCGCATGTGGTTACAAAAGACGAGCATATAGCTGTGGTGACGGGAATAGGAGTGACTGAGTGGCATACTAAAGAGAGAGAGAGAGAGAGAGAGAGAGAGAGAGAGAGAGAGAGAGAGAGAGAAAATTGAAAATACATTTATTAGCTTAAGGATCAATTCGCACAGTACTTAATGTAAAAGAAAAGGGTAGGATAATCAAAGCCATAGGACCATAACAACTAAATTGATCCATGCTGTTGTTGTTGTTTTGTCTTCTTAACAAGACAAACTATACAACAATACACAAGGCTTAGAATGCAACCTGCAGGGCGCCATCACAATCTCCTGTACACACTGTATGCCTCATCACCTATACACCACGGGTCTTCACCTTTTCAGGCCAAGGACCCCCTAGCTGAGATAGCTCTACATATTGTATAAAATTGTGTTGCAGATTAAACCTTTTCATAGATTTCATCATAGAGTGCATCAGTGCGTGAACTAATGTTTTTTTTTGCTTATTTGACCCACAATACTTAGTCATCTTGATCGTTGGCTCTGCACTTCATATGCTACTTTTTCCCTCTTCACCAAACCTCTTTGCCCAAAAACAGCGGATCTACAAGCTCACAACACAGCACGAGGCTTGAAAGAATCTTTCTTTCTATCTATCTATATATATATATCTTTATCTAGATTATATTATATAAATATATATATATAAAAATATAAACTATCTTTCTATCTATCTATATCTATAATATATATCTATATATTATAGAATAGGATAGGATTTCAAGAGCTGCAAGAATCTGCAAGCTTGTAGATCTGAGAGAGAGAGAGAGAGAGAGAGAGAGGAGAGAGAGAAGAGAGAGAGAGAGAGAGAGAGAGAGAGAGAGAGAGAGAGAGAGAGAGAGAGAGAGAGAGAGAGAGAGGGGAAGAGGGGGGGGGGGGAGAGGGGGGGAGAGAGAGAGACACAGACAGACACACAGAGAGAACAGGAAACTGGTCCTACTTGGACAGAGTGATGACACCTGACTACCGGCCTCACCCTGGTTTCCTTTGCCGACCAGGTGATGCAGAGTGACGCACTGACACAGGAAGTATGGATTACACCTGATCTGCCTGTCCTACCCATCCCTACACTGTAGCTGCTGCTGCTGTTGTTGTTGTTGTTGATGCTGTTGTTGTCGGCTGGGTATTTGTCGTGCAATTTGCACATAAGCTGAAATTGGAGCTGATGTGCATTTAGCCATCCTAACCGTTTAGTTGCAGCGGACGCCATTGCCTTAATACGGTGTAGGCTAGCCTACTACAGCATTATAAGACACGCACACGCACACACACACACACACACACACACACACACACACACACACACACACACACACACACACGCACGCGCGCATGCACACACACACACAAGAGAGAGAATATTGTTGCATTGCCATGTTATCAGCCACTATTTAAATACTTTACTTAAAAGTATCAATACTGCAATCAAGAAATACTCTGTTACCAGTAAAAGTCTGGAATTCAAAATGTACTTGAGTAAAAGCAAAAAGGTATTGGCATCAAAATGTACTTAAAATAACAAAAGTAAAAGTACTCATTATGCATGATGTCCCGTTGTTCTTGTATGGTTCAAAATAGAGACGTTTACAATTAGTACAAATATTCAGGTTGGGGTTAGGATTAGGAGTAGAACTTTAGAGGTTTAAGGGGTTGAAATTTGAGTAAAACATGATTTACACTTGTAGTTGCGTGCCAGTGTCATGCACCAACAGCTAATCTACAAGCTCACAGATCTTGTGAGCTTAGATATGCAATTTTTTTTGGCTCTAATAGGCTCATATGTAAAAAGAATGGCATTCATAAAATTAAAATACTAAAATGTTAATATCCTCACCAGGATAGTAATACCAAACGTGTGTGCGTGCGTGTGCGTGTGCGTGTGTGTGCGTGTGTGTGTGTGTGTGTGTGTGTGTGTGCGTGCGTGCGAGCGAGTGAATGCCCTTCAAGTGCTTCGTTTACAGCAATAATCACAATCTTAAGATATCTGTGGGTTTAAATTGCAGCTTTCCAATGATTGCTGCAATTGCATGGTTGAACAGACCCTCACACACAGTGTGTGTGTGTGTGTGTGTGTGTGTGTCTGTGTGTGTGTGTGTGTGTGTGTGTGTGTGTGTGTGTGTGTGTGTGTGTGTGTGTGTGTGTGTGTGTGTGTGTGTGTGTGTGTGTGTGTGTGTGTGTGTGTGTGTGTGTGTGTGTGTGTCACACACACAGTGAACATTATGTATGAGTCACCATGCTGATGATATACAGTACATATAGGCTGAACGCGCAGTGTGTTCGTTGTTGGCTTTTCTATTTTCATCATCTGATAAAAAAAAATAAAAAAAATAATCCCTTTTCAAAGCAATCAATGACACATTATGATGATGTGTCCTTCAGCTGATCTTCAGAGAATGGATGGACGGACGGACGGACGGACGGAAGGATGTTTTCTAAAAACAGATTTTTGGAAAAAATATAAAACATTTTTTACGATTTTCAAATCGTAAAAAAATGCCGCGCTATGAGCTTGTATATCTGCTATTTTTGAATAGCCAAATAAATCTAAAATGACACAGATGCGTTCCCGGTCTTGTCTGATAGTGATCACTGTGAATGGTGTTTGTTCGGTATAACAGCTCTCCAGCTCTCCTTTAGTAAACAGAAAATACGACTTCAGCGTGCGGGTGACCAATTTGATCATGGGTCTTCAACATGGGGTCCGGGGACCCCATAGGGGCTCCTCAGAGTTACAACAAGGGGGGTCTTTTTTTATGTACCACTTGAACCCTATAGCATTCCTATATCCTGGGGGGGAACATTACAGATCTACAAGCTGTGTGTAGATCTGCTATTTTCCGTACAGAGCTATATAAGGTCAAGCTTATAGTATTGACAGTTTTAAATGTCTGAAAATACACTGATGATATAGTGCTGCGTGTCAAACAAGTCTATGAAGTTCTATGAATTCTATGAAGTTTAAACTGCAACACAAGTTCATACAATATGTAGTGGTGGGGGTCCCTTCTTCATCTCTGTCTCAGCGAAGGGGTCCTTGGCCCGAAAATATTGAAGACCCCTGAGGTTTTAAGAGGTTATAACAGCTGTGAGGCAGTTGTTTTCTGTTTGTATTGTCAAGGGGAAAAGGTTTTTATTATGTCAAGGGAAAAGGCCACTTTCTCAATTGGTTTCAGTTTTGAACTGAAGGCCAGTGGTTTAAATTAACTAAGCACATGTACTCAAGTACTGTACTTTTTGAGGCAGTTTTCCACTTTTCAGTACTTTTACTTCTACTGCATTACATCTCAGAGTCATATAGTGTACTTTAGACTCCACTACAAATATTTGAATACTTTAGTTACTAGTTACTTCGTAGATTTTTATTATTATTACACAACAAACAGTAACCACTTCAGCCCTATATACATGTAGGCCATTTCAAAATAGCCGATCTACAAGCTCACAATGCGTCACATTGTGAGCTTGTAGATCTACAATTTTCAAAAAGATTTTTTTTATACATTTGGAAACTTGTGAAGTGGGACTTTCTGCATAATGAGTACTTTTCACTTTTGGTACTTCAAGTACATTTTGATACCAATACTATTGTACTTTTATTAAAGTACATTTTGAATCCCAGCCTTTTACTTGTAACAGAGTATTTGTACATTGCAGTATTGATACTTTTACTTAAGCAAAACATGTGAGTATACTTCTTCCACCACTGGGCAAAGCAGGGCTTTTGTGTGAAACAGTTTCAGACAGTGTTGATGTATCTGTCTGCAGCAAAGCGCCCCAGATAGACACACACCACCTGAACCACCAGAACATACACTTTATAGAATATCCCATTAAGACCCAGAACGCATCCGTGTCATTTTTAGATTTCTTTTGGCTATTCAAGAAATAGCAGATATACAAGCTCATAGCGCGGCACCGAGTTTGTAGATCTGCTATTTTTGAAAAATCTTGAAAATGTGTGCAAATCATTGAATATATATATTTTTTAATGCCAACATTTTTAACTCAAATCATTGCTTCATAGGAAGAAAACATTTGAGATGGGGGTCCTAAAAATGTTCTCTAAATACTAACAGTATGTTTCTATATCGGTGGTGCTTTCCATGTCAATGACCCCCCCAATATATGCTGTTCCAGGGACCCCCAGAAGCACAGATTGGAGTTTAAAATGTTCGCTTTGAAACACACATTTTCACGATTTCCCCCAAAAAATAGCAGATCTACAAGCTCATAGCCCGGCACTCGGTGCCGGGCTATGAGCTTGTATATCTGCTATTTTTTGAATAGCCAAAAAAATCTAAAAATGACACAAGATGCCTTGCCGGTCTAAATGGGATATATCTTTGCTGTCGGGGGCAGAAACCTCATCTCCATATTCTAACTTTGTGTTTTTTTCTTCATAAATGAACGCCCTACTTGATCCTGCAGCATCACAGAAAAGCATCAAAAGTGGCAGATCTACAAGCGCCATGTAGATCACCTGAAACTATGAGTTATAGGGCTTATAACAAGTAGTTCATTCATTATGTTGGTTAATTCATAATTCCCTTCCTAGAAATGTTGTGGAGTCAAGAAAATACAATGTTTGTCTTTGAAACATATAGTGGAATGAAAGCATAATATCCAAGTGTCCAACAATGATACAAATACTCAAGCACAGATACTCCAGATACTGTGTGTGTGTGTGTGTGTGTGTGTGTGTGTGTGTGTGTGTGTGTGTGTGTGTGTGTGTGTGTGTGTGTGTGTGTGTGTGTGCGTGCGTTCGGGTGCATGTTCGCGCACGCGTGTGTGTGTGTGTGTGTATGTGCGCGCGACCACGTGTCTGTCTGTCTGTCTGTCTGTCTGTCTGTCTGTCTGTCGTCTGTCTGTCTGTCTGTCTGTCTGTCTGTCTGTCTGTCTGTCTGTCTGTCTGTCTGTCTGTCTGTCTGTCTGTCTGTCTGTCTGTCTGTGTGTGTGTGTGTGTGTGTGTGTGTGTGTGTGCGTGCGTGCGTGCGTGCGTGCGTGCGTTGCGTGTGTGTGTGTGCGTGCATGTGTGCGCGCGCCATGGAAATGTTTCTAAACTGACTGTGAGAGTCTTGGGGGGGGCGGGATTGAGCAGAGCACAGCAAAGAAAAGAA
The DNA here is from genome assembly GCF_963454915.1 of Gymnoscopelus microlampas. Lineage (NCBI taxonomy): Eukaryota > Metazoa > Chordata > Actinopteri > Myctophiformes > Myctophidae > Gymnoscopelus > Gymnoscopelus microlampas. Next base: position 45,388,421 of record NC_139955.1, read on the forward strand.
AAGAGGCAGGACAGACAGGCAGACAGACCGACAGGCAGGTCAGGCAGACAGACAGACAGGCAGGTCAGACAGACAGACAGTTGGCAGGACACAGAGCCTCCGTCTCAGCTGTCATTGGTAGTCTGGCCATGTGGCCGTGACATCGCTTTCTAAGAAAGAGAAGAAAAAAAGACAAGAAAAGAAAAGAAAGAAACAACATGCACTGTATCTGAATCCAGAGCGCTAGCTAGCTGCCGGACTCAAACAGAGCTCTCAGAGATGCTTCCCTGCAAAGCTTTCAAATCCATTTTCAGCTTTTCTTCTAATCCTTTCACCCCCACAGCACAGCATAAATGACTGCTCCTTGTTGCTGAGGTTCATTGTATGTGTCGCCCTCGCCTGGTCACAAAGGCAACTGCAGCTCACGTACAAGACAGCTATTTTAAGCCAGCAGTGGTTCTCAGAGTGTGGTCCAGGGACCCCTAGGAGTCCTTGTGTGGGTTACAGGGGGTCCAAAGGCTAAATCATCGATAGTTAAAGGAGCATTTCACCCCTGGAAGAACTTACAGTCACTCAGTGTTAATAATATTTGTAGTAGATAACAGTAGCAAAATTTGAAATTTGCACCCTATGGCCAGAAAAATATAGAAGTCTGTGTGTTTGACTGATAAAACAGATAAAACACAAAAAACACCAAGGATCGTGTTTATGGGTCCCAGACCTAGATAAAATAGGGGTCTGATGCAAAATCGGCAAAATGTCCCTTTAACAAAACAGACCCTTGTGGGTTTGAAACTCTGAGAGCGTACAAATGGAACCAAATGGACCCGTAAGGGTCCATTTGGTTCCATTTGTACGCTCTCAGAGTTAAAGTAACATTGAGAATTTGACAGTGTATAGATCGGGGGTTCCAGAGATTTAACATGTTATCAAATAGGGGTCCGTGTTCTAATACTTAAAGTAGGGGTCCTTGAAAGTAAACATGTTTATAATCACTGCTATAGAACCACCCTATAGAAATCGTAACCATATATGGGGGTCCCTGGCATATTATTTTCAAATGGGGGTCCGCGGGCTAATTTTCTATCTGGGGGCACAATGTTAAAATGTATTCAAACAAATCTTTTGAAATTAACTGATCGATAAGCTCACAATGCGACGTTTCGCAACGTATTGTGAGCTTGTAGATCTGTAGATGTCTGAAGTGGTTACTGTGGGTTTTGTAATAATAATCAAAATCTACAAAGTAACTAGTAACTAAAGTTTTCATATAATCGTAGTGGAGTAAAAGTACAATATTTTCCTCTGAGATGTAGTGGGTAAAAATAAAAGGATTGAAAATTGTAAATACTGACGGAAGTAAACATTACCTCAACATTGTACTTAAGTACAATACTTGAGTACATGTACTTAGTTATTTTACACCACTGTGCATAACGTGGAGTCAGGATATGCTCTCATGCACAGTACATCTCTGCTGTCTGGAAGAAACCAGCTAAGTCTGAAATGTTCATTTTTCAGGAAATGAAATAAAGTGGAGTTAGGAGGTTTTGTTCATCATTGATAAGAACAGCTGAATGGACCTCCAAGCTCACAATGAGGTTGGAGGTCAAAAGGGGGTGGAGCCTGGAGTCAGCTAAATCAGCTAACTCCGGTGGAGTTAGCTGATTTAGCAGAACGTTTGAGGATCCAATGGAGTTTTGTCAGAAGCGCTTTTTAATACTTTTCATCGGTTCAATACTTTTTTTAATCAACACACAGACGTAAAGGGTGTTCAATGGACCTGATTTATGGAAAAAAGATGCAAGAGCGTCCAAATGGGGTTAGCTGGTTTCTGCCGGACAGCAACGTACGTGTGGCCAGTTGCCATGGTTTCTGTGGTGGGAAGAAGTATCGATACTACAACGTATGTAGAAATACCCTGTAACAGGGTTTTTGATATTTAGTGAAAGTACAACGGTATTGGCATCAAAATACACTTAAGATTACCAAAAGTTTAAAAAAAAGTACTCATTATGCAGAATGTCCCACATTTTTCAAATGTATGAAAAAAAAGAATAGATCTTTTCAAAGTTAGCGATCTACTCATCACTCATCACATAATCTTACAAGAACAGATTCAGAGCTGCGCTAACTGCATCTGTCGGGAGGGCCGTTATACTGTCTAAGTTTTATAAAGCTAAAAATTGTAACTTAAATCTTTGCTTCATGGGGATTCTACAAAATGTCTAAAAAATCCTAACATTAAACATATGTTGCTATAATATCAGTGGTTCTCAAACTTTTTCATGTCAAGCACCGCCAAAATTAAATGTATTTGGCCGCGGACTAGCTGTGACTCTGTCCATGGTGCTGAACTCGTGTTGTTGCATTGAGACTAGCTGTGACTCTGTCCATGGTGCTGAATTCATGTTGTAACATTGAGACTAGCTGTGACTCTGTCCATGGTGCTGAATTCATGTTGTAACATTGAGACTAGCTGTGACTCTGTCCATGGTGCTGAATTCATGTTGTAGCATTGAGACTAGCTGTGACTCTGTCCATGGTGCTGAATTCATGTTGTCGCATTGAGACTAGCTGTGACTCTGTCCATGGTGCTGAATTCATGTCGCATTGAGACTAGCTGTGACTCTCTCCATGGTGCTGAATTCATGTTGTTGCATTGAGACTATAGCTGTGACTCTTTCCATCCTAAAAGATAGCCAACACATAGCAGATCTGCAAGCTCAAAATCACTGCTCTCTGTGGAAGCGGCAGTTGAACAACACCCCCCCCACCCCACCCCTCAGGATTGGATTACTTGCATCATTTCTTACACATACATCCTTTCATTGATGTCCTTGTCTATTTAAATCAACAGTTATATTCATTACAGCTTTACCCCATTTGCATGTAATCAGATTAACGTCTAATCCTGTTACATGTAGCTATGCTATACTCCCGTATCCCGCTTTGAACTTTGGTACCACCAACCCCCCCCCCCCCCCCCCCCGACGTTTGATCATCTTCCAAACCCACAACCAGCTCGTGTGGTGCTGTTGTCATCATATTACCGCTGTCGTCGGGTGTAAACCTCATATATTTACGTAAAATAAGGTCCTACAAAAGTAGTGAAAATACAATCTACAACATACATGGGCAACTGCCGGCCCCCACCTTCATTTAATGCGGCCCACAGGTTAATATCAGAATACTGATATATTATTGATTTCAGCTGTTACAGTTCCTTTAATTACTTCAGTCTATATGAGTAGCTTAATGACTAGTATTAAAATGATATTGTCTTTTTTATGTCTAATGTATTTGTATTTAAGTTCATAAAGTTAACATAATAATGCATTTGAAATTAAATAAAAATGTTACTTTTCAGGATTCCAATTGAAGAATAGCAAAAATAAAATCAGGATTCCAATTCAAAAATAGCAAAAAATAGCAGATCTACAAGCTCAAAACGCGTCGCGCTGCGACGCGTTTTGAGCTTGTAGATCTGCTATTTTTGCGTAGCTACTTTCGTGTGACATAGAAAAAGTAAAAATACAGAGGTTTCTGTACAGTATATGTAATGTGGCCCTCTGGAGTGAGTGTTGAAATATAGTGGCCCTCTCCATCATCAAAGTTGCATCACCCCTGATCTACAAGCTCACGTCGCAATGCGTCGCGTTTCGCGCGTTGTCACTGCTGTCGTATCCTACTGACTCACCTGCCAGTGAGGAGCCCCCAGCGGGAGGATGTATGGCCTTCGTCCTACTCCTCCCACCCAGAACACTCCGCCCCCCAAAAAATACCTCAAATTGTTACTTGAGTAGTGAGTACAGTACTTGAGTTGATTTACTTAGTTACTTTACACCACTGCCATATTCATAATATCTCTCCCTCTCTCTCTCCTTCTCCCTCTCTCTCTCTCTCTCTCTCCCTCTCTCGCTCTCTCTCTCTCGCTCCCTCCATCTGAAAAGGCTTCAACGGTGTTATGATTTAGTGTCGTTTATTGTGTCCAAATTAAATTAACGTCCTCCCAAACTGCCTGCATAAGCTGTATCTGTGTGGCGTGCATGTGATGCACATCTGCCAGAGTTATAATTGCTTCAATCCCTCGCTGCCTCCATCTCACACCCACGCGCTTATTCAATACTGTTACACTGAAATCAAATTTATATCATCAATACAATAAAACAACCCCAATCTGTCTATGTCTGTCTCTCTCATTCTGTCCGTCTCTCTCATTATGTTCACGCAATACAGAGAGAGAGAGAGAGAGAGAGAGAGAGAGAGAGAGAGAGAAAGCGAGAGAGAGAGAGAGAGAGAGAGAGAGAGAGAGAGACAGAGACGAAGAGGAAGAGTTTGAAAACACTGAGGAAGAAAGAGCGATTAGAAACGTAGACAAAATAATGTCGGTTCATTTTATCGTTCTTGTGTTTGAAAGAGGTCTCTTAATGAGTGTCTCTGTTAGTTTTAAAGGAGTAGTTCACCCCCCCCAAAAAAAAGCCTTATTATCTAACAATTACACACCCCACGAAGCCTTGAATTCATGGAGATTTGTTGTTGCTTTTAGTGATCGAGTCTCTGGAGTCTCTTATGAGTAGGAGACTCCTACTGACCAATGACCCAGACATCAAATGATTGTCTCTCTCTGTACATGAATTCCTGTCCACATAGACGAGAGTACAAAAATGCCTGGTACAAAGGACATAAACACTGCCAGTGCAGTCAGACAAGTGCCTGTAAGGCCCCCAAGGGACCCCAAGAGTCAAACATGTTCACTTTGAAAATATACATCAACAATTTGCACACATTTTCAAAATGTTTGAATAGCCCGAAGTATAAAATAATGGTTTAAAGGGGTTCAGATCTACAATGACACAGATGTTTTCCAGGTTTTATTGGGTTAAGAGGAAGGAGAGTCATGCCTTGAGGGCGAGGGGGGTAGGGCTATAGCGTTAGCCTTGGTTAACCTTTGTAGTGGAAAACATAATGGAAGTCCATGATCCAGTACCACAGTATGGCCTGTCAGCGCGCGCGCACACACACACACACACACACACACACACACACACACAACCACCGACACACACACACACACACACACACACACACACACACACACACACACACACACCACACACACACACACACACACAGTGTCTTGGCTGTCCAGCGTACAGCACGGCTCTCTCGTCCTTCTGTATTCACTCCACAATGAACAGTGTCATTATGGCCTTTTAACGAGGTAAGATAAAGAGTGTACATCTATTCAACCTGGGTGGTCCTCTGCATCATAATCACACTGCTCTTCTCTCTCTGTCTCTCTCTCTCTGTCTCTCACTCCTCTCTTTCTCTCTCTAACTTCCATTTATTTCATCTCTCTCTCTCTCTCTCTCTCTCTCTCTCTCTCACTCTCTCTCTCTCTCTCTCTCTCTCTCTCTCTATCTCTCTCTCTCTCTATCTCTCTCTCTCTCTCTCTCTCTCTCTCTCTCCTCTCTCTCTCTCTCTCGTCTCTCTCTCTCTCTCTCTCTCTCTCTCTCTCTCTCTCTCTCTCTCTCTCTCTCTCTCTCTCAGCAGACATGGACATGTGTTATTTGTCCCCTAACCTACTATGTTTCAACCAACAATGATCATCAAAGACTGCATGCCTTGTCCATAATGATGGACAAGCCATGGTGTTGCTCGCCAAAAAAAAATTAAATACATATATATATATATATATATATATATATATATATATATATATAGAGAGAGAGAGAGAGAGAGAGAGAGGAGGGAGGGAGGGAGGGAGAGTGAGAGACACAAAGACGCAGACTGAGAGAGACGAAGAGGAAGAGTTTGAACATACTGAGGAAGAAAGACTGATTAGAAATGTACAAACCATCGACAGACTTGTATTATACCCACTCTAAATACTGTCGATACACATTTAAAGGTAATTTCATTTTAAAAAAAAATGTTGGGTCATTTTATGTCAACTCAGGCCTTTGTGAGCCCCCCAGACAGTTTTTAAGTTGCTTGATTCACTATTAGATATTTGATATTCATTTTATCAGACACGCCCCCTTCCTATACAAACCCATTATAACTTCAACTCCATTTTTAACATGTTAGATTCATCAAAAACACCCGTCCTTGGTTCTGGTGACTCATCCTGCCCTCCTAATACGCGAGGGGGCCGTGTTTTTTCAATCTCTTTTTTCATTTATATAATTACATTTTTGTATTGAATAAATGAAAAAAAGTAATTGAAAAAACAGCTTCTCCTCACATAATAGAAGGACGATATCAGTCACCAGAAAGAAGGACGGATGTTTCCGATAATTCTAACATGGTTAAAATAGAGATTGAAGTTAAAATGTGTTGCAGATGCGACCAATTCGGAATTTGGTTATTGTCCCCTCACCACCCTTCTTCTCTTCCCTCTCTCTCTCTCTCTCTCTCTCTCTCTTCACATCTGTCCATCCCTCTCTACCTCTCTAGGCGTGTTTACCTAAGTGGCTCTCGCTCCGTCAGTCAGTCCCGTCTCTTCGCTGACTAATGGCCGACAGCAAGTTCAGGATGCTGTGGATCTCTGTGCAGATTTACCACAGCCCAGAGAGAGAGAGAGGGCCGTTTGTTACGCTCATGAATCCAATTTAAATAAAACTAAGAAAACTAACGCAGGACTTCCTGAGGCTCTGATGCCAAAAAAACTAAAACAAATACTCTAGAACTAAACTTTCTTTGTGTGCAGCAGCTAGTGGACAAAGTATCTAGTAAATACTCAAGTATTCAACAATAGTACAAATTACGGAGTGCATTTCCCTTTTAATATCAGTGCATTGCTACTCTATATATCGGATGCAATTGATGATTTGTATGCCTGATTGGTAACATTTTGTATTCATCATGCTGTGTTTTCTGTGACCGTCTACCATCCGTCTATCACATGATTTTAGCTGGTGTGTAAATATAAGATATAATTATAGCTTGAAATGTTCAGGTCAACCCACATGAAAGCTTTAGTGCCAGTATGCTGGAGTGAATGACAATTGTAGATCTATACCCTCAACAGTGTGTCAAGACATGTTGTGAGTAGCCTGTAGATTAGCTGTTTTTGAGAATGAATGAACAAATTAATGTATTATCACCAAATGCATTTATTTGGTGATAAAAAGAAAGAGCACTTCAGCACTCCCACAACATATAGCAGACACAATATCACGAGGATAAAAAACAATAAAGCCCTGAGGCTTATTTCCATTGTGGAGAAGCTGAAGTCACAGAAGTTAAACTCATAGAGCCTGAACTCAAAGATTTGAAACTCAAAGATTCTAAAGTCACAGAGAACGTATTAAAATCCTTCCACTCAACATGCCCCGCTGACAGAGGTCGACATTCCTAGCCTGGGACCAGACGAATCTGCGAGTGCAAAAAAAAATTGCACTCTGTGACTTGGGTCTGGCACCGGTCCATAGAGAATCCACTTCCTGCTCCAGAAGACGTGGGTGACCAATCAGGGCCCAGTATTCAAATATGAGAGACTATGATTGGTAGTTTGTTGTAGGTCTAACCAATTGCGTTGAGGGCCATTGTTTTGATCCCGCCCCTTGGGAAAAAAAACGTCCTCATGGAAGCACCAGACTCATATCCACACAGTGATATAGTCTGGTAACGCAAGGCTACGACATTCCAACATTCCAACCCCTAGACCAGTGGGTTCTCAAACGTTTCAGGTCGCGACCCCCCCAAAATAATCATATTTGAACTGAGCCCCCCCCACCCTGCCAAGCACTTGGAAAGGTGGGAGTTGAGGCGTTACATTTAGTTTAGCCTCGATCTCCAGGCTTTTATTTTCCTTCGCGCTTTGCTAAAAAATAAGAGCCTGGACCAGCCTGTTGACGTTCCTGGCATAGGAAGTGGGAGTCAACCTTTCATTTCCCCAACCAACCAGAGTGCAGTGGGCGTCACTCCAAATTTCGTGACGTCAGGGCTCTCAACGCTGCACATTGGGGGAGGAGGAGAGGCGTGGGGCGGGGCGGGGGCTGACGGACAGATCGGTGAACCAATGGGATCCCACAGAAAATGTTCTCCGAAGATTTTGAACCCGCCCCTCTAGACCAGATATCAGACGCGCGCTGGGGCAGCCTACATTTAGTTTGACTCGGTTCCACCAAGCCCCCAGAACCCAGTGGTTGCATTGAAGCGCATCGGACATACTGGCCATTCGTATGTACTGCAGCTTAAAACGGCCTGATGGGGCCACTAACACGAACGAGCGGAAACGGTTTCGACCAATGGGCGGAGCTTGCGCACGAGCTTGCTCACAGGGCTGTCACACCGACGTAGTCTCGCGTAGCCATGACAACTATTCCACAATCTCTGAATGCTATACAGAGTCTGGAACTACAACTCCCCAAATCTGAGAGAGGAAACTGGCACTTCCGTTCACGAAAATGTATTTAAGAATATCTTTACATTTTACTTTCGCCAGAGTATTTTCATAAAGTACTCCCCCAGTGCCAGCGATTTGCGTGATTTTTAATGTTTTAATTTTGTCATTTCATTTTTCATTCAAATAAATTCTCTAACTGCAATTTTAAACTCAGCACAATTCTACCAGTAGAGAGCAGTAGATAGACAGCTTGATCACCCCGATGACTCCAACCCCCCCCCCCCCACCCCTCTATGACACAAACAGTCATTACGTCATGAACCGGATGTGACGTTTTCGACGATCCCTGATCGCCGTTAAAACGATGTGATACACTAATACGATGACTGATCGTCACCCGGACCAAAGAAAATAGAAGGGGAGGTCTCCGTTAGTCTTTTACACCGTGTGAAAAACCGTGTTTTTCCCTATTCTGGCCGAAAATGACAGAGGAAAAATAATTTGACCCGGAAGTGAAATCTCCGTTCTGCATCCGGTTCCGTGTGAGTCTCAAGGAATCAGGAAGCCAAAATAATGATGAAAAATAAACATTATAGCGCGATCAAAGATTAAACAATGAACACGACGGCCAACTGGACAAACTAGCAATTGACGCGTTATCGAGTCAACGGCATTCAAAGAGTTAATTTCCATTTCTGCTAAGCAGCAAGCTAAATACACTTGGATGATTTGTATTTATATTAGGATAAATTTGCGCGATTGTAAGGAGGAAACGGAAGTGGGGAGGAGGCTTCACATCCGGTTTGAATTCTTCTCATTATCAGAGCTTCTGAGTCCCAGACTGTATGACCGGAAACATTTGAAAATTGTGGGAGGCAACAGTCTGGCCACGCGAGACTAACACCGAGGTGACACAAAACGCGGAAGCCCCCAAATAGGCCCCCGCCCGTCCGTCCCATTTCCCAACCCGGAAGAAGGGGTGATTTGGGCCCATGTGCTGGGTGAGCGACTCAATGCAAGTGGATGGGAGGGGATTTCCGGTGCCGTGACCTCTCTATTATTTTAAACTCTATGGGTTCCACAGATAAATATTGTGACAAATAGCTGATCTACAAGTTCACCGTCGTACGCAAATCATCTGGGACCCCCCTCCAGCCATACATACATCCATCCATGTATGAAGTCCCACATTAGGGATGTGTGGTTGAACCCATGCTTAATGGCTGTGTGTGTAGTGTTACTTACCACACACACACACACACACACACACACACACACAGTTATCAGTGTTAATGGTGTGATTACACAGGAGAGGAGAGCAAATGAAGGCAGCCAGGGGTTTAATTATCCATGGTGCGAGAGCGTGTGTGCGTGCGTGCGTGCAGCGGAGTAAAGTAACTAATTACATTTACTCAAGTACTGTACTTCAGTACAATTTTGAGTTATTTTTTTACTTTATTGGAATATTTTAAATGTTCAATACTTTTACTTTTACTACTCCACTACATCTCAGAGGCAAATATTGCACTTTTACTCCACTACAGTTATTTGAAAACTTCTGTTACTAGTTACTTTGTAGATTTTGAATATTATTACAAAACATAAAATAACCATCTTCCGTCCAATATACATTTCGGCCATTTGAAAATAGCCGATCTATAAGCTCACAGTGCGTCGCGATGTGACTTATTGTGAGCTTATAGATCTGCTACTTTCAAAGGTATTTTATACATATGAAAACTTGTGAAATGGGACATTCTGCATAATGAGCACTTACTACTTTTGGTTCTTTAATACTTTTGTACATTTTCTCAATTCAAATTTGAATTCCCGACATTTACTTGTAACAGAGTATTTCATCATTGCAGTATCGATACTTTTACTAGTACAAAAGTACAACATGTGAGTACTTTTTCCACCACTGCGTGCGTGCCGTGCCGTGCGAGGCCTAGCGTAGCGCTTCAACATTAGCCCTGATTGTACGGCCAGAATGGAATGGAGGTACGAGCATGAATAATTGAGCCTCCTTTAGATACAGGAGAAGTGAAGGAGGAGATGTGGGGGTGTTTGTTTCGCTGTACAGCAGACACACAGAGACACTAGTTTAGTGGTTGTTGTTTCCAGCTGGACGAAAAGTATTGAAAACTTTAGCTACTAGTTACTTTGTAGATTTTGATTATTATTACGAAACATAAATGAGCCACTTCAGCCCTATATACATTTCGGCCATTTAAAAATAGCCGATCTACAAGCTCACAATGCGTCGCATCGCGACGCATTGTGAGCTTGTAGATCTGCTATTTTTTTATTTTCAAAAGATTTGTATACATTTGAAAACATTGTGAAACGGGACATTCTGCATAATGAGTACTTTTACTTTTGTACTTTAAGTACATTGTGATACCAATACTTTTGTACTTTACTTTTACACAAGTAAAAAAATTGAATTCCGGACTTTCTCTTGTAACAGAGTACTTCTATATTGCAGTATCGATACTTTTACTTAAGTAAAAAAAAAAATGTGATTACTTTTTTCCACCCCTGCTCCCAGGCGCCCTGGCGGTTCTGCCAGAGTTTAATTAGAATGCGTTTTAAATATTGATGCTCAGCGCGGTCGTCCCTCTGTACTGTACGGATGGGAGGGAAACCGGAGAGACCCAGAGAGAAGAAACCTGACGAGAGAGAGAACACACCACCTGACAGCTCTGTGCAACACACAAGACCTGTCCATTAATTACTACCAGATGGATGGAAAGATACAGAGAGAGAGAGAGAGAGAGGGGGGGAGAGAGAGGGAGAGAGAGAGGGAGAGGGAGAGGGAGAGGGAGGGAGAGAGAGAGAGAGGGAGGGAGGGGAGAGATAGAGAGGGGGGAGAGAGGGAGAGAAGGAGAGAGAGAGTAGGAGAGGGAGGGAGGGAGGGAGGGAGAGAGAGAGTAAGAGAGGGAGGGAGGGAGAGGGAGGGAGAGGGAGAGGGGGCAGGAGGGAGGGAGAGAGGGAGAGAGAGAGGGACGGCGGAGAGAGAGAGGGAGAGAGAGAGAGAGAGAGAGAGAGAGAGAGAGAGAGAGAGAGAGAGAGAGAGAGAGAGAGAGAGAGATGCATAAACTGTCAGGCAGAAACCACTTATCTCTATGTTTTACCTTTTTTTTGTGTACATTAACGTCCTACTTGATCATATTACAACGTCACACAAAAGCATCAAAAGTAGCAGATCTACAAGCTTGAAACGTGGGGCAAAGTGATACCACTTTTGAATTTGAATCCTGGAAAGTTTGTTTTGGACATAATGCGGTTTCCACCCGACAGAGACCATAAGATGGATAGATAGTGTTCATTCAGTCAACTAAAACTATGATGAAAAGAATGTTCGTCGACTACCTTTTCCTCACTGCCGAAAACGGAATAAAAAGGACTATAAAAACTAAGCCACGACGACTAAAACTGTGACTAAATAT
>NC_139955.1:45405207-45410207 GCF_963454915.1 Gymnoscopelus microlampas
AATTATTGAGTGCTTAATGCAGAACTAATGGCATCGCTATTACTAATATAGAGTGCAGCTAAAACCAGCTCATTATGAAGACAGAGAACGTCTTTGTCTTCTTCGGTCAAGGGTCGCAGCCCCAAAAAAATAGCAGATATACAAGCTCGTAGAGCGGTACATCTGCTATTTGTTTTTTTCTACGTGTTTCGTCTTTTCTGGGAATCCCTGGCACAAAACGTGTTCAGACGGGGGTCCTTTGGCACAAACACTATTGATTTAGAAGGCATTTGTAGAATCGGCGTCAGGTCTTAACCCATTAAGACCTGGAACGCATCCGAGTCACTTTTTCATTTGAACGAAAAAGCATTATTTGACACTTTGGGCTATTCAAAAATAGCAGATCTACAAGCTCATAGCGCGCTACGAGCTTGTAGATCTGCTATTTTTGAAAAATCGTGAAAATATGTGCAAATCTTTGAATATATATTGTTTAAAGCGAACATTTTTAACTATTCTTTGCTTCTGGGGGTTGCTGGAAAAAAACACATTTTGAGATGTGGGTTGGCGGCCAAATACATATCATTTTGGGGGTCCTTGACATGAAAAAGTTTGAGCACCACTGATATGGAAACATACGTTTTTTTCAGAATACTGTTGGGATTTAGGTCTTAAAGGTCTTAAAGGAGTAGTTCACCCAGAAAACCAATCCTAAAAAAGCACAATGAAATCGTTAATCGCAATATTTTGAGTGAGAATTAATCGTCAGGTAAAATGTCATAGTCGTGACATTGTCCTAACCATCGCACGGCGAAAGTATGGATGTGGCTCAGTTGTGACTTTCAGCCAACTCTTCTTCAAGCCAACAAGTTCTCTGTCCTGGAATGTTTCTACTCATCTCTCTCTCTCTCTCTCTCTCTCTCTCTCTCTCTCTCTCTCTCTCTCTCTCTCTCTCTCTCTCTCTCTCTCTCTCTCTCTCTCTCTCTCTCTCTCTCTCTCTCTCTCTCTCTCTCTCTCTCTCTCTCTCTCTCTCTACCTCTCTCTCTACCTCTCTCTCTCTCTCTCTCTACTGGATGATTTCTGTCTCCTAAAAACAACTTTAAACATCATTCTGAGAGAGAGAAAAGTCTTCTCTTTTTGTTTTGTTCCCAAACACTTATTCCTCCTTCCTTGTCACTTCTGACACTTGTTTTTTCTTTCACATTTCCTGCCTGTGTAATATCTCTCTCCCTCCCTTCCTCTCTCACCCCCCCCCCTCTCTCTCTCTAAATTCACGTTCTGGATATTGTGTGACCGTTGTCAACGATGTCAGCCGTACGCCACTTCAAACCAGAGTTGCCATGTCCACTTATTATAAGCGACCGTGGGCTTGCTCTTAAGTTCCTTGTAAATATGGTAGTTTTGGTTTGATTTTTTTGTTTTGGGCTTGTGTAGTTGCTTATTTGGTCTTCTTTCCTAATACTGTTTAAACCAGTGGTTCTCAAACATTTTCATGTCAAGGACCCCCAGATTAATGTGTTTGACCTTGGATCTGTACTTGATCTGCTTTTTTCCCCCTACACCAAACCTCTTAGCCGGAAAATAACCGATCTACAAAGCCCCCAATGTGTGGGCTTTTAGTTTTTATGTTTGCCCGGGACCCAAGCAGCTCACAAGCTTGCAGATCTGCTATTTTCACTACTCCTCAAACCTTTTATTTATTGATCTATGGAAATTTGATTATTTTAATCTAATTAAATTCGATTGTTTTTTAAGTTGAAGTTGTGATTATTTTTGGATGCTAACTTTTGTGCTGAACCTTTTCAAGGGGAGCGTCATGTCATGATTGTCGTCACATTGATTGATTCTGAAGTCTCGCATCACGTCTGCCTTGTTGACAACTTTTGCAACAACAATTCTGTGACATTGAGAACTTTCCAAAGTATTCCAGTCACGCCAAGGTGTAATAATTGCTCTAATGGAGGCGGCCTGCTCTTCTGAAATCAGTCGCATGTCACTCAACGAGCCATCTTGACTGAGATGCTGAGGATGACACAGGCTTTCTAATGATAGCCTGTATTATTTTGGAACTGAAACATGTCTGTCACACCAAGGTGTAAAGTATATCAGCACATTTACTCAAGTACTATAATTAAGTACAATTTTGAGGTGTTTTCACTATGGAGTATTTCCAGTTTTCATTACTTTTGCGTCTACTCCACTACATCTCAGAGGCAAATATTGTACTTTTACTAATTATTTGAAAACGTTAGTTACCTCATAGATTTTGATTATTATTACAAAACATGCATTAACCACTTCAGCCCGATATACATTCCGGCCATTTGAAAATAGCCGATCTACAAGCTCACAATGTGTCGCATCGCGACGCATTGTGAGCTTGTAGATCTGCTGTTTTCTAAAGATTTGTATACATTTGAAAACCTGTGAAATGGGACTGTCTGCATAATCAGTACTTTTGGTATATTTTGATACCAATACTTTTGTACTTTTACTTTTACTTAAGTAAAACATTTGAGCACTTTTTCCACCGCTGTGCACATCCAGGGCATGGAACTTTAGCCCACATGTAACTTTGTTGCCGTACGATTTTAATTGTTACTACGTCGCTTATTTCTAACCTACAATGTTTTCAGATACATATTTTAGTATACTGTTTAATGTAGGGTAAGTGATTTTCTGTGGTTAAAATAAGTCATAAATATCTCTATATTCTGACAGTACTGATTGATACAGAGTGCTTGTACAGTAACAGGAGGAGTCTACTTGTCTCTCCAGCTATTTATTAAACACAAAATGCATTTTCAGGTGAGGATTCCAATTTCATCCAATCAGGATAGAGAACTCAGACAAAATACAGATTGAAGAAGTCAAATTGGAAGTGATGACTCCCGATGCACGATGCCCTTCTACAGTCCTAATGATTTACAATGTATGCATTTATCAGACACTCTGAATCCAGAGCGATTTACAGTAAGCAAGGTTAAACACGAGGTAATACATGAAATGCATAGAAATAGTCATCAAGGATCACCAGGAACCTATCATCAGTCTAAACCAGTGGTTCTCAAACTTTTTCATGTCAAGGACCCCCAAATTGACACTTATTAGCCCGCGGACCCCCATTCGAAAAGATAAGCCAGGGACCCCCCATAAGAGAAGATTTTTACGGCTCTCTAGCAGTGATTCTCAACCATTTTAATTTCAAGGACCCCCAGTTTGACATGCATTAGGCTACGGACCCCCATTTAATGGCATTTCTATCTCTGGGACCCCAATTCATATTGTAAAATCAATGTTAATTTAACTCTGAGAGTGTACAAATGGAACCAAATGGACCCGTTAGGGTCCATTTGGTTCCATTTGTACACTCTCAGAGTTACACACCCATAAGGGTCCATTTGGTTCCTATCCATCATTTAGCTGGGGACCCCCTGGAACTCCCCCAAGTACCCCTGGGGGTCCCCGGACCCCACTTTGAGAACAGATGGTCTAAACAGTATAATATTAAAAAAAGAAATCTATAATCTGCACAATGAAACTATACACACTATAGGATGCCAGCTCTACAAATGAACATGGCATCTGTCTAAATAACATGCTCTACATCTAAATGACTTTTTAGCCTTTGCATAAGCCTGCAAAGTGCTACGGGCTGAGGTGTAGTCTGAAGAGGTGAGTCTGAAGATTACGGCAGAAGATTGGGAGTGAGTCTGCAGTTCTAACTGCAATGGGGAGTTCGTTCCGCCGTTTGGGAGTCAGATAAACTGGCAGGATATAAACATGCACTTAAAATGTACAAATAATCACTATGCGCACGTGCACGCACGCACGCACGCACGCACGCACGCACGCACGCACGCACGCACGCACGCACGCACACACACTCTCCTCTGTCTGTCTTTCATCAAGTTTAATCTCTCTCTCTCCCCTCAACTCAACACATTCACATATTCTCCTGTCCTCTGTCACTGTTTAATCTCTCTGTCGGCTCTGGAAGTCGTCACACTTTCCAGTGAATCACTTTTTACTTCCTGTGTGTGTGTGTGTGTGTGCGTGCGTGCGTGCGTGCGAGTGTGTAAAAAGTACTCAACATTTTTACTTAAGTAAAAGTATCAATACTGCAATATAGAAATACTTTGTTACAAGTAAAAGTCCAGAATTTGAGATGTACTTGAGTAAAAGTACAAATGTATTGGCATCAAAATGTACTTAAAGTACTGATTATGCAGAATGTCCCATTTAGAGTTTTCAAATGTATAAAAATCTTTCACAATGCGTCGCATTGTGACGCATTGTGAGCTTGTAAATCAGTTATTTTCAAATGGCTGAAATGTGTATAGGGCTGAAGTGGTTAATGTATGTTTTAAAAATAATAATCAATCTACAAAGTAACTAGTAACTAATGTTTTCAAATCATTAGTGGAGTAAAAGTATAATATTTGCCTCTGAGATGTATTGGAGTGCAAGTAAAAGTATAGACAAAAGTATAGACAACTAAGTACTTGAGTAAATGTACTTAGTTACTTTACACCACTGCCTATTATAGGTCTGCTATTATCTGACCCTTTCGGCACGCCAAACCCGTCATGAGACGAAGCATTAACCCATTAATACCTGGGACGCATCTGTGTCACTTTTTGATTTGAGCTAAAAAGCATTATTTTACACTTTGACTATTCAAAAATAGCAGATCTACAAGCTCATAGCGCGGCACCGAGTGCCACGCTCTGACCTTGTAGATCTGCTATTTTTGAAAAATCATGAAAATGTGTTCAAATAGATTTTGAATAGATATATTTTAAAGAGAACATTTGTAACTCAAATCTTTGCTTCTAAGGGGTCCCTGGAACAACATATTTTGAGATGGGGGGTCCTCGGCCAAATACATATAATTTTGGGGGTCCTTGACATGAAAAAGTTTGAGAACCACTGACATAGTAACACACGTTTTTTTCCAAAAAAGGATTTAGAAGACATTTTGTAGAATCGGCCTCTTAATTAGTCCAGGCGTTTCGGGC
>NC_139955.1:45420207-45442707 GCF_963454915.1 Gymnoscopelus microlampas
ATCAGGGATCTCCATATACGAGCATAAAAGGGGAACAGACAGACAGACGGGTACAATGGGTATTGCATAAATGGGTGGGGCACGTATTCCCAACCTGCACCTGTTCCCGACTGACAAATCAAAGTCATTTTAAGGGTCATTTTATTCTTCATGTAAACATTACGCCAACCTTTCAAACAACTAAAGGATTCCCCACGGAAACACACTGCCCAGCCAGGGGTGATACCATATTTGGGCATCGATGGTGATGTCACTCCACGCCACGACGATCGTTACGTAGCGAACACCACGGAGCGCTACATGATGTCACTCCACGTCACCACGATCTTTATGTAGCGAACGCCGCAAAGCGCTAAATGCATTCACGCAACAGATGAGGCCGAGTCAACTTCACCGTACGCCATAAGCGAGAGGAGACGATTTTGCACAAGAGCCTCTGAACGGCAACAAGACCACAAGCATATTGACCAGAAATGGCCTGGCAAGAGACATCGCTGGACACTGTGCGACAACAACACACATTTCACGTCAGGACCATCCGGAGGGACCTCTGCGGACCACCGGCCCGGGGGGGTCCTCACCCTCCCATCGCCTCATACGACCAGCCCAGCGAGGACGAGGAGGAGGACGAGGAGCACTATTGGTCGGACCCCGAGCTGGAGGGCCTGGGCCTCCGGATCTACTCCTGTACCAGGGATCCAGAGGAAGCGATCTACTCCTGTACCAGGGATCCAGAGGATGCAATCTACTCCGGTAACAGGGATCCAGAGGAAGGAATCTACCCCTGTGACACGGATTCTGAGGAAGGTATCTACACCTATGCCAGGGATCCTGAGGAAGGTATCTACCTCTATGCCAGGGATCCTGAGGAAGGGATCTACCCCTGTGCCAGGGATCCTGAGGAAGGGAGCTACCCCTGTGCCAGGGATCCAGAGGAAGGGATCTACCCCTGTGCCAGGGATCCTGAGGAAGTGATCTACTCCTGTACCAGGGATCCAGAGGAAGGGATCTACTCCTGTGACAGGGATCCTGAGGAGGAGACACGTCTGTGGTTGACCTTCTCTGCTCAGTGTGGAGATGATGAGCTCCAAGACAGCAGCAGTAGCAGCAGCAACAGCAGCAGCAGGCAAAGAGCAACGACCTCTGGGAGGGAGGAGGACGACTTCAACGACTGGCAAAGAGCAACGACCTCTGGGAGGGAGGGCGACGACTTCAGCGACTGGGAGGTTTTGACGTTAGAGAGACGCCGCATCGGGAGCAGCTTGGAGACGCTGTCGAGGCTCGATCGCGGCGAGGAAGAGGAGGAGGCGGAGGAGGAGCATGTCCGTTACTCAGATCTATTGTACTCCTTCCCGTGGGAGGAGGACAACAACATGAGCGACGCGGA
This sequence comes from Gymnoscopelus microlampas, assembly GCF_963454915.1. Lineage (NCBI taxonomy): Eukaryota > Metazoa > Chordata > Actinopteri > Myctophiformes > Myctophidae > Gymnoscopelus > Gymnoscopelus microlampas. The sequence goes on from NC_139955.1 coordinate 45,421,595, forward strand.
CGACGAATCCAGCGAATCCGGCGAGTTTGACTCTGAGCTAGACGACGTGGACGCGAGGTTGTCGATGGCAGGCGATGGCAGAATCGAGCAGAAGTCATCGTACCGCGTCGGCGAGCCTCATCAGCTCCGGACGTTCGCGTTTCTGGAGGCCAGGCTGGACGCGTCCCTGGAAGCCAGGCTGGCGCAGGCCATGGAGCAGAGGCACGCGTCGCTGGAGGCCCGGCTGGCGCAGGCCATGGAGCAGAGGTTGGCCCTGGAGCAGCAGCTGGCCGAGGCCCGGGAGCAGCAGAGGCAGCTGGCGCAGGCCAGCCAGGAGAGGATGCGAAGGGAGCAGAGGCTGGCGCAGGAGAGGCTGGCGGACACCCTGGAGGCCCTGGAGGCCATGGAGACCGCCGAGGCGCTCGCCCACTACCTGCCCCCCGGCGCGGAGCTCCAGGACCAGGCTTCTCCCCCGGCCAGCGAGGACCTGATACACCGTCTGCCACACATTACCATCCAGGACGGGGTGCATTGGGAGGAGTCCTGTCCGATCTGCTGCAGCGAGTACGTTGGAGGAGAGGTGTACACCAGTCTGCCGTGTAAACATGGTTTCCACAGACAGTGCGTCACCCTGTGGCTCCAGAAGTCTGGCACGTGCCCGGTGTGTCGCCACGTCCTGAGCCCACTCCCGGGCACACCCCCTCATCATATTGTTCCTTGATTTCTGATGTCCCCTTTTTTTACCCTCTGGCGTCTGGCATTTTGTTTTAAAATGAAAAATGACTTTTTCTTCACCAGTGCGGCCCAGTTAACCCATATCTAAACCCTACGGGCTCTGCATGGGCTTGCCCAGTTAGCCCAAAAAACACATGGGACCCACTTCAAGCCCACGACCACTTGGTACCCAAGTAGCCCAGGTAGGCATGCTGGCTGGGATGAGACTCCAAAGGTCTCTTCATTGCAAGGTTTTCCTCATCGACTTCCAGGCAATTGTTTATGTTCATTACATTGAAGTAATAATACATAATAAATACATTTAGAAATATAAAAGTGGCAGAGATGTCAAGTCTATAAAGATTTACAATGAAATAATGAAATGATGATAAATAATGAAACAATAGAAACAAAGTCATGTTGTAAGCTTGTAGATCTGCTTATTTTCGCTATTCTTAAGTGTTTTGATTTAACATATTTGTTTTTCTTATTATTTTATTTTCTTTCTTTTTTTATATTCTTCTGAAATGTTTTCTTTTGTAATTTCCAGGGGACATATTTTTGAAATAATATTTTACAAATTAGATCACACTACAAGATAATCGGGGTGAATCTGGGTCTGAAACAAATCTCCTAAGGTATCGGGGGAGGCGCTCCGTACCCCAGCCTAGATCGGGGGCGAATGTCAGGCATGATTAGCCTCTAGTCTGAGAGGTTCAAAGATCCATTAGTAAACCCCCTCGGGTGTCTCACAAGCCATCGTAGGGCCGTTCCGACAATCTTCAAACACGTATCTGGATCGCTACTGTCCGAGTGGAATGGCACAGCGGGAGACACCGAGAGAAAGACAGTCTTCAAGGAGACTCGCTGTGAAGTGAAAGAGATAGACAGAGATAGACAGAGATAGACAGAACCAGGAGTCGGTTCCATCACATTTGGAACAGTTTCTGGAACCGTTTTTTTTTATCACACTGTCAAGGCTGGCCGTGTGGACCTCATGTCCGCTACTCAAACTTTTAAATGTCGAGGACCACCATAACTCCCAGAGTTACAGACCTATAAGGGTCCATTTGGAACCCCCTATAGGAGTCGTTAAACCCTAGTTGGACAGCTGAGGAGTGTAGAAATGTGTCAAGAAACACTGTCTATAACGTGTCTTCTCAGACATAAGAAACACCGTCTATAACGTGTACATAATATAATATACGAGGCACTCACTCAGGCAATGCAATCAGGCACTCTTATCCAGAGCGACTTACTGTGCAATAGGCAAGGTAAATACATACATCAAATGTAGAGAGACAGTGTAGTAGCCTCAGTAAACTATAGGATCACAGCTAAACCAAGAACCTAGCATCTGTCTAAATAACATGCCATCAAAATGACATTCTTCACATTGTGGTCAAGAAACGTCACTCTGACAAAGATAACCATAAACCATAAACAAAACTCATGCACCCACATAGGCAAGTCACTATGACTCAGACATAACCATAAACAAACCTGATAAGCCCATCATATACTAATGAGATCAGGGATCTCCATATATGGGCACAAAAGGGACACAGACTCAGACATATGGGCGGTGCAACAAACTCTAGGTTATACAAACTCTAGTTTATTAAAAAAAGAACGACACACACACTTAAAAAATCTAAAATAGCAAAAATAGCAAAAACTGCCGATAGGCTGTTTTTACTACTTGTGTGTGTGTCACTGTATTGCATTATGAAGACGTACGTAGGTCATACACTTACGAACATACGGTACATATAATTAAGTTGAAATGCGGGGATATGAGGTTTCTGCCCCACAGCGACGATATATATACAACTGTAGAGGTCACACAGACACAAAGACATAGACATAGAAGACATGAGTCATGACATGATAGTAAGTAAGCTTGACAGGGCAGGACATTGAAGTGGCGTGATGAAGAGAATGATACATGCGTACAGTACAGTACATGTGTGTATGTCATACACGGGCAACTAGCGGCCCGGGGACCACATGCGGCCCCCACCTTCACTTAATGAGGCCCGCAGGTTAATATCGGATTACTGATGTATTATTGATTTCAGCTGTTTACAATTCCAAACATGCAAACATGACCCACTTTAATTACTTCTGTCTATATTAGTAGCTTAATGACTAGTATCAAAATTGTCTTTTTTTATGTCCAGTGTATTTGAGTTCATACAGTTAACATAAGTATAACTAAATGCATTTGAAATAAAATACAATTCAAAATGCAAAAATAGCCGATCTACAAGCTCAAAACGCGGCGCGCTGCAGCGCGTTTTGAGCTTGTAGATCGGCTATTTTTGCTACTTAGTATGTGTGACAAAGAATGGCTAAAAAAGTTAAAATGCGGTGAGACAATATATGCAATGTGTCCCCCTGGAGTGTGGAAATATAGTGGCCCTCTCAATCATCAAAGTTGCCCACCCCTGGTCTATGTGATGTTTTAACAAGCAAGATGAGATGTGCTTCAACAGTGACATCTCATGTTACCCTATGTTAGGACCCTGTGGTGTATCTGACCCGATCACCATTTCATCTTTGTCGCGTGGAAACCTCAAAACTATAAAGTCAATTTTGATTACCGGACTTGTACTTGTAAAAGACTATTTCCACAATAGGGTATTGATACTTTTACTTAAAGAGGTGGTGCCATGGTTTTGCACTTTTTCTGTTTTTCATGTGTCTATGAGGTTGATAGAACTTCATTAAGCCCCCTGGTGGTGTGTTTATGGTGTTTTATGTCTTCTCTGACTATTTTGAGTTTCTACCTGGAGGCTGAAACCTTGAGGGTCAAACGTGCCAATAGAAAAACCCTTTAGTGACATAGTAAAATTGTACCCTCCTCCTCATAACACAACAGGTGTGGGCATGAGGAGGAGGAGGGACTAGGACAGGTGGGTGGTGCTAAGGTGGTGGAGGAGGTGCTAAGGTGAGAACCAGGTACTGTATACTTAATGAACTGGAGGCGTGTCCACATAAGAACAACTTTAACAATTTCTGTACACTTTTTTGAAAAAAATCTTCCTCCTAGTATAACCATAATACCTGATGATTATGTTTTAGGGGGGGGGGATCACTGAAAATCACGGCACCCCGTCTTTAAGCAAAACATGTGAGTAGACTTCTTCCATCACTGGAAGAGTGTGAACATGGTTATTTTCTCAAACTCTGTGTCTGTCTGACTGACTGAGCTCCACATTCCACAACTTTTCCACAGTCCACCTTGTCTCAGCAGTGGGACACACATCCGGAGCTGCACTTTTTAAATCATTAAAACAAAGTTTGAAACGACTGACATGGAGATCTGCCAAAACAGGCGATTACATTGTTGGAATATAGTCTGTTGTTATTATTTCTTATCCCTGTGCTCATTATCATGAATACAAGTTATAATGAGAGTCACTCAGAGGTAACTTGCAAGCAACACCATTTCACTATTTTTCAAAAATAGCAGGTCCACAAGCTCGTGGCGCGGCACTCGGTGCCGCGCCATGAGCTTGTAGATCTGCTATTTTTGAATAGTCAAAGTATGAAATAATGGTTAAAGTGGTTACACAGATGCGTTCCCGGCTTTACTGGGTTAAAAGTAGGATAAGTGATATTTTTTGGTTCAAACAAAAAGTATTTTGTTAAAAGGTTAAAGCACTATATTCTGATAGTAATCATTGCTACAGAGTGTTTGTTCAGTAACAGGAGTCTCTCCAGCTCTTTAGTAAACAGAAAATACATTTTTCCGGTAGGTGTCAAAATCTCAGCCAATCAGGAGAAAGTACCCATTTTTAAGATTCATTTTTATAGTGTTCCAGTTCCAATGTTGTCTGCTCATTTCTTAGTGTCATCACTTCCAATTTCACTTGTTTAATCTATATCCTGATTGAGTTCTGTATCCTGATTGGATAAAATTGGAAATGAAACTGAAACTGAAACAAAAATGCATTTTCTGTTTATTAAAGAGCTGGAGAGACAAGGAGACTCCTTTTACTGAACAAACACTCTATAGCAATGAGTACTATCAGAATATAGAGCTATTTAACACTTATTTTAACCAAAGAAAATCATTTACCCTACCTTTAAGGTTAACAGTGACTCACAACAACACACGTGACCCCAAAGGTCCTTGAAGTGTCATGCACAACCAAGGGGCCAGCTTGAGTTGTACATTGAGTCTATATAGGAAGTGAGTTCAAGCGACGGTTCATATGAATGGCCTGTAGTTTAGCCGTTTTACCCCTGCTGGTGTCGGAAATAATTTCTCTCAATGCAAGCGGATGGGTTTTTGACGAACTTTAGACTTGATTTTCTCACCAAAATACACATTGTCATAAATACTATACGCTTCCAGTCTCTAGTTTAAAGTCTTCTGTCAATCACCATGATATGCTTTTTGCTAAATTATGGTCACATTTATTTTAAAATTGACGATAAAGTAGGGTATGCTCTAGGAGGGGCGGGATGATTTGATTGACAAGCTACACAACCAATAGCATTCATTCCCCGCCACTCAGTGCCGCGCTACGAGCTTGTAGATCTGCTATTTTTGAAAAATCTTGAAAATGTGTGCAAATCTTTGAATATATATAGTTCTTTAAAGCGAACATTTTTAACTCAAATGTTTGCTTCTGGGGAGTCCCTGGAACAACATTTTGGTGGTCCTTGACATGAAAAAAGTTTGAGAACCACTGATATTATAGCAACATTAAAATCCTGCAATGATGTAGCCTGGCGTCATTTTTTTTTTCACTCGCAGATTCGTCTGGTCCCAGGCTAGCAATGATGAGCCTGCACAACTAAGACTTTCAGCCACCTTATACTTGTAATGTGACGTGACAATACAGATTGATTCTTCTATTCTGATTCTGCTCAAGGACACTTTGACACGTGGCCAGGAATCAAACCTGCAGGACCCTTCGGATTCCAAGACGGCCGCTCTACCTCCTGAGCCACTGCCGCCAGGTGGTGGATTTGCCCTCCTTCATCTCCATATGAAAGACTCATCCATCCACCCTGCTAGTGCTACACCTCTCTCTCTCTCTCTCTCTCTCTCTCTCTCTCTCTCTCTCTCTCTCTCTCTCTCTCTCTCTCTCTCTCTCTCTCTCTCTCTCTCTCTCTCTCTCTCTCTCTCTCTCTCTCTCTCTCTCTCTCTCTCTCTCTCTCTCTCTCTCTCTCTCTACCTCCATTTATTTCCTGTCCCAGAGCCAATCATTAATCTCCATTTGAGGTGACATGAAGTTGAGCCCCGCCTACACTTACCCCCCCCCCCCTCTCTCTCTCGCTCTCTCTCTCTCTCTGACCAGTAGTGAGAGTGCTGTGAGTTAATCAACTAATAGCCAGAGAACCCAGAGCCAATCAGGATGGAGAGAGAGAGAGAGAGAGAGAGAGAGAGAGAGAGAGAGAGAGAGAGAGAGAGAGAGAGAGAGAGAGAGAGAGAGAGAGAGAGAGAGAGAGAGAGAGGGGGATGATGGATGGGTGGGGTGAAAATAGAGTAAGTAAAGAGATGGATGAACCAGGATTGAGGGGTGTGTGTGCGCGCGCGTGTGTGTGTGTGTGTGTGTGTGTGTGTGTGTGTGTGTGTGTGTGTGTGCGCACGCACGTGCGTGTTTGATCATTTCTTTGTGTTGTTCATGGAAGTGCATTTCCTCTCCGCTCCACAAGGAGACGCTATAAGTGACGGTCCAGCGTACCTGCGGTAGCACCACTCAGTAACTATAGGTATATGAGCTCATGACGCCGCTATGAAGCCCTATGAGCATGGTGGACAACATGCACTGATGTCAGACACAAACTGTTGCCTTTACAACCCAGACACAGTGGTGGGAAAAGTACTAAATACTAGTTACTTATACTTATGTAAAAATAAAAACAACGTTATACAAGCAAAAGTCCTGTATTAAAAATTTACTTCAGTAAAAGTACATAAGTATTGGCAACAAAACGTACTTAAAGTAGAAGTACTCGTTATGCAGAATGTCCCGTTTCACAAGTTATCATTATGCCTCCCGCAAAAATTGTCCGACATAAATAGATTGATGAATCAGACACGTAACGTAGGGATTTTGGTAAATGCCGGTACGTTCAAAATATGGGCGTAAACAGCTTAGTGAATCGGCCCCATTGTGTGTTTGTTTACATGGTTGCCATGTTGGATACGGCACAAAAATCAAGTACTCTGAGACAGCGGTCTGTTATTGAGCTCAGTGGTCATTATCCAGAAATAACACACTGCTGCATTCAGTGATTGACTAATCAGGCATTCAACCAAGCCGCAGTGGTGGAACAAGTAGACTACTCTGATATTTTACCTAAGTAAAAGTAGCAATACTACAATATAAAAATACTCTGTTACAAGTAAAAAGCCTAGCTGTGTTCAAAATGTTACTTGAGTAAAAGTACTAAAGTATTGGCATCAAAATATACTTAAATTCAATCAGAAACACTCTTGTCTTAGTAGATTAAGATCACCATTTATTGCCACAAATGGAATACAGTTAAGCTTGGCGTTAAAGCTCCACTCTTGGGAGAATATTCACTGAATTTTGTCGAAGCAGCCTGCTAAGCATATATTCAGAGAATGCTTAAGCAAATCCCCATAGGGGTACAATATGAACAACAAGCAGTATATTGACATATAGATAATTCAGCATATACATGATGAACAGCAGAATTTTTGCCAATGTATACTTTAAAGAAGCAGATATACATGATAATCACCAGTATTTTTGCCAATGCAGACTTTAAACAAGCAGATATACATGATAATCACAAGTATTATAGCCTATGCCAGACTATAATCAAAAAGGTGGAGGCTGGGGTGGAGGAGGCAGCTTAGCAGAGTGGTCAGACAGCAAGACCAGGAGCGCCTAGAGAATTCGAACCGTATTTAAAGGAACCTTGTTGCTAATGTGTGAGCTGTGATTGGAGTATGAATGAGTGACGTAATGACCAGCTGAGCTGTGAATGAGGAATAGAAAGCTGATGTTCACATCAGCTGACTGACCGCTGGTTACGCTTTGGCGTGCACGACTTCCGTGTCCTGCATGAACTAACGCTATGCTTCATGTATCAAAAGTAAAAGTAGTAAAATGTTTGAAAATAGCAGATCTATATAAGCTCTGAGATCGGCTATTCTTCAAATAGCGTAGGTATAAAATAGGGCTGAAGTGGTTAATATATGTTTTATAATACAAAAATGTATATCTGCAAATAAACTTGTAGCTAAAGTTTTCAAATAATTGTAGTGGAGTAAAAGTGCAATATTTGCCTCTGAGATGTAGTGGAGTAGAAGTATAAAGTATTGAAAATTGGAAATACTCCAGTAAAGTAAAAGTACCTCAGAATTGTACTTAATTGAGTACATGTACTTAGTTGCCAAGCCGTGTGATAACATGCATTATGTTAACCTGACACACTGGTAAACGTGAACACAGCGGCACGTGTGACGTGTTAAACTGTCACACCATGTGTCAGTTAACCACTTACACTCTCTAAGGCCCCATTATGTAGGCGTAACGTGACACCTGCAGTGGTGTACAGTAACTAAGTACATTTACTCAAGTACTGTATACTTAAGTACACGTGGGGGGAACTTTAACTTTACTGGAGTATTTCCAATTGTCAATACTTTTACTTCTACTCCACTACATCTCAGAGGCAAATATTGTACTTTTTGCTCCACTACAATTATTTGAAAACTTAATTACTTTGTAGATTTTGATTTTGATTACAAAATATGCACTAACCACTTCAGCCCTATGCAGACTTAGACTATTTGAAAACAACAGATATACAGATGTGCCATTTCAAAACTTCAAATGTCCTGCCATCGGCAAGACAGTAAATGTTCAGGGGATTCCCAGGGCAATAAGAGGGACAAAGAAGGACATTTAAAATGCTGAATTATTTTGATGATCACTGCTTTTATGATGCTAATTAATTTGAGCAACTGGTCAAGGACCTCTTCAAATCACCTTTCGCCTCATAATGAGTCTGACACCTTCTTCAACACACATTATTTTGTTCTCATGTATATGGATGTCTGTTGAAGGGAAAAACGGGGGTGTGTAGTGACAACTTCTTTTCAGGGGCAAAACAGTGCATTTTTAAGGGCAGAACAGGGAGGAAAAAAATGCATTTTCAGGGCACTTTCAGGGAAAGAACAGTAACGTGTGAAATCTGTTTTAGTGGCACATCTGTACAAGCTCACAACGCGTCGCAAGAGCTTGTAGATCTGCTATTTTCCAAGCATTTCTATACATTTGGAAACATTCTGCAAAGTTAGCACTTTTACTTTCAATACTTAATGACATTTTCATGTGAATACTTGTGTACTTTTAGTCAAGTCCGTTTTGAATACCAGACTTTCATTTTGTAACAGAGTATTTCTACATTGTGGTTTTGGTACTTTTACTTAAGTACAAAATGTGAGTACTTCTTCCACCACTGAACACCTGGCGTTATGTCTTGCGGTGTCTTGTCTCCCAGCGCTATTTTGCCGCCAGACACAACACGGTCCTGTATTATTCATAGGTGTGGTTTGGGGCGTTAAATAAGAGTCCAGGCTGCTATTGCCATTGACTGATTGAATACTTTATTAGTCAGTATAAATGTACACAGCACGAGGTACAGTTAGACACAGTGGCGTGCACAGACATTTTGAGGGGCAGGTGCTCAAGTAAATTATACTTTTTTTTGTTGACTTGGTCTGCTCTTTTTTCCCTCTACACCTATACCACTTTGCCAAAAATAGCCGATCTACAAGCCCACAACGCCTCGCAGCGCGAGGCGTTGTGGGCTTGTAGATCTGCTATTTTTGGCTAAAGTTCTCCTCAGAAAAGGGATGCTAGGTTTCGAGTGGTTATGGTAAAAAGAAAAATCATATCACATAAAGAATTGGCGGACCCCCTGTAGTAACTCTGAGGACCCCCTAGGGGTCCCGGACCCCCTGTTGAAGACGCCTGCTGTAAACTGAAAAAAAAGGGCACTTCTGGTCAAGAGGGCAAAGGGCAGGTGCTCTAGCACCACCTAGAGTCTATCTGTGCACGTCCCTGGTTAGACATTAAGGCTATAAAAGGATAACAGAAAAAAAAGTCCTGTAACATTCTCGGTTACTGCATTGTCTCTCGCTTCAAATGTTTTCATAAACATGCTTGAGAGCGATGTTTGATTGTAAATGACATTGTGTGTGTGTTTACATGGACGTCTTGTAAGATACGGTAGCCTGGTTCCATACCATAGACCCCGCCCACTCTCTGAGTGGACTGCCTCTTGGTCTGGAGTTGTAAATGTGAACCTAAGACTTCTCCGGTACAACATGCATTGTCCAATGAGAGGCGGAGGTGGGCGTGGGGATCCCTTAGGATTGGTTTAGGGATTTTCTAATCACCACAACATCAAGCAGCGCAGCAGCTGTTCTGAGTCTTTGATTAGACAGCGGTCTGTTATAGAGCTCATTGGTCATTATCCAGAAATAACACGCCACGCATTCAGTGATTGACCAATCAGAATCAAGCATTCAACCAAGCTGTGTAATAATCAGAGATAATTGCCTCTCTCTCTCTCTGTCTGTCTCACACACACACACAACCTGTGGGTATACTGTATCATGTTATACAGTATCACGGGTCTTAACCCAGCTGTCATTGTATACTGTAGGTCTTTAAGACTCGGATACTGTATCCCACCCCGACACACACACACACAAACACACACACACACACACACACACACACACACACACACACACACACACACGCTTGTGGTGGTACATAGAATCCTGCAGCTGTTGTCATGACTGATTTGGTTTGGTTAAAGCTGGCGTAGAGCCAGGCTCCAGAGTTAAGGTCACCTGACACGTGGAGGTCTTACAAGTCATTAAATTGTAACTTTAGGAATGCGCAGATACCCTGTATAGACTTATACTGTATGTACTCAAGTACTGTACTACTTAAGTACAATTTTGAGGTATTTTTACTTTACTGGAGTATTTCAAATTTTCAGTAGCCTACTTTTACTTCTACTCCACTACATCTCAGAGGCAAATATTATACTTTTACTCTACTACAATTATTTTCAAGCTTTAGTCACTAGTTACTTGTACTTGTAGTTACTTGTAGATGTTGATTATTATTACAAAACCACTTCAGCCCTATATACATTTTGGCCATTTGGAAGTAGCTGATCTACAAGCTCACAATGTGTCGCCAAGCGACGCATTGTGAGCTTGTAGATCTGCTATTTTCAAATGATTTTTATGCATTTTTAAAACTTTGTGAAATGGGACATTCTGAATTATGAATACTTTTGGTACTTTAAGTACATTTTGATCCCAATAATGTTTTACTTTTACTCAAGTACATTTAATGAATGAATTCCGGACTTTTACTTGTAACAGAGTATTTCTACATTGCAGTATTGACACTTTTACTTAAGTAAAAAACTAATGTAATTTTTCCATCACTGCTGGATAGTCTACATAACCTGCTATCTAAATTACATTTAGTCTTTGCATAAGCCTGCAGGGTCGTCAAGGCTACGGTAAGTGCTACGGGCTATATAGCCATGGATCCTTTTAACTAATTATGCTGGGGACCCCCTGGAACCCCCCAAAGACTATAATTACACTCACACGAGCGCGCGCACACACACACACACACACACACACGCACACGCACACGCACACGCACACGCACACACAGGCCACGTGGCATATATTATTCAGGCAAATCGTTCCTGATTAAAGTTTAATTGAGCAATTTAAACGTGGCTCATTGTGTACAGTACAGTAAGTACATGAGATTGACTGACTATCATTCATTATGAAGTCAGGCTTCACTGCTGAGAAAGAAAGAAAGAAAGAAAGAAAGAAAGAAAGAAAGAAAGAAAGAAAGAAAGAAAGAAAGAAAGAAAGAAAGAAAGAAGATTGATTGATTGATTGATTGATTGATTGATTGACTAATTAGTGGACTGTGGACAGTTCAGAAACCTGCCTACCAGTGACATCATCGATGGGGAATCCAAGCTATAGAATAGAGCAGCCTTTCTATTCCTGGAAAGTTAAAGCCACTGTTCTTGCACTTAAAAAATCTCTGTCTTCAACAGGGGGTCCGGGACCCTTAGGGGATCCTTGGAGCTACCTTAGGGGGTCCGCCATATCTTTGTGTGACAGGAATTTTCTTTCTCACATTAACCACTTAAACCCTATAGCATCCCTTTTCTGAGGAGAACTTCAGCCAAAAATAGCCGATCTACAAGCTCACAACGCCTCGCAGCGCGAGGCGTTGTGAGCTTGTAGATCAGCTATTTTTTGGCAAAGAGGTATAGGTGTAGAGGGAAAAAAGAGCAGACCAAGTAAAAAATTAAGTTGAATCTGCAACTCAATTTGACAATATGTAGGGCGGGGTCCCGGCTTCATTTCGCTCTCTCAGCTAGGGGGTCCTTGGCCTGAAAACGTTGAAGACCCCTGGGTTAAGTGACTACCCTGACACACACAGGATGAGTCAGGGTATCGTTTCAGTCAGACAGAAGAAGCGTTGTATGAATATTTAACCGATGAAAAGTATTGACAAAAGCCTGTGACTAAATGATTAGATTTGGTATAATTAGAAATTGGATCATTTGGAACGCAAGCAGGCTCTCCCATTCTGCTGAAAAGTAAGTGTGTGTGTGTGTGTGTGTGTGTGTGTGTGTGTGTGTGTGTGTGTGTGTGTGTGTGTGTGTGTGTGTGTGTGTGTGTGTGTGTGTACTGTGTGTGTGTGTGTGTGTGGTGTGTGTGTGTGTGTGTGTGTGTGTGTACTGTGTACAGTGGAAATGTCACAAGGTGTCTCGGTCCCTCAGCCTCATTTTCCAATCAATAATTGATGCAGAAACAAGTCCAGCAGCTGAACTGGACATGGCAGTGTGGAATGAAAGCCGTCGGTACGAGACGGCGCTCTTCTAAAATGCACCCTCATTAAAAATGTACCGCCGCTAATGAGCCCAGACACGGACAATAACTGACGTCTGCACGGAACATCCCGAGGACTTATACTCAATACGAGATATTATGAAATAAAATAAGATAGAACAATGTTCTCTCTTATAGTTAACTCTTTGCCTGCCATCGACCAGATTTCTTGTCAGCTTCCATGCTAAGGCACAGCCTGCCACTGACGACTTTGACGGGGTTTTTTTTTTCTTTTTTTTTCTTTGCTGTGTACTGCATGGTACCTTGTTTGACCATGCAGGCACATTTTATGGTGTGTTTCGACTACTATGTATTTTGTGTTGTGAAGTGCACAGAGACCCCTTGGGGTGATGTTGCACTATAAATAAAAATAAACTGAAACTGAACTGAGATTTGACGACTTTAACAAGATGTGTGTTTTCAGTGGTTTCCCACAGGAGCGTGATTTGTTTATACGGTGATCCAGCATAATCTGTAGCCGAACGAGGGGAAGGGGAGCGCTTGTTTTCCTCACAAGCCCCGGCCGTGCGGGGCAACTAAGCACCGCCCGTGTAAGACGGCGAGTGACCGAGGGGCTTCGGGCGGGGCTGGTAAGGAAAACAAGCGATCCCCCCATCCCTCGCATAACCATCCGTGCTGGAAGGCTGAGTAGCTAGGCTAGCAGTTTACACAGGAAGCTCACAGACTTAGTAGTTAAATCTGGCTTAAAAAAAGATTTCTATCGAATATCTTAGTTACAATGAGATTGAGCTAACAGTTAATTGAGTAAAAGTACAAAAGTATTGGCATCAAACTGTACTTAAAGTACCAAAAATGTTTGAAAATAGCAGATCTACAAGCTCACAACCTGTCGCGACGTGTTGTGAGCTTGTAGATCTGCTATTTTCAAATAGCCTATGTAAGCTAAAGTGGTTAATTTAAGTTTGATGATATCATAATTTATTTCTAAAAGTAAGTAGAAGTAAAAGTACTGAAAATGGGAAATACTCCAGTAAAGTAAAACATCCTCAAAAGTACAGTACTTGAGTAAATGTACTTACTGTAGTTACTTTACACCACTGCGTCTTAACACACAGGCTGGCTGGACTGGCTGAGTAAACCAGACACTCGTCTCTATCAGGAGGAAGTTGATCTTCTGGGAAATACTGTCTTGTAGAAGTTGTAGTGATTTTTTTTTAAACTTTACTGAATTTTGTTATTAGGACGTGTCTATGATTTTCAGGTTGCCATATTTGTAACCTCTTTAGAAAAGCAATACGCCACACAAGTTTACCTCTGTTTTATAAGGGAGTCACTCCACTCGCACATCATGCCTCACTGCACCCCTCAACCTTTATAATTATTGTAAGTCTAAATCCTCATACCATGCAATAACTGTACCGTCTGACACACCCAAAGAACCACACACACGGATACTGCTAATTACTTTGCTATTGTTGCTCAGGTTGCTGTCGTTTCTTTCTTCTTTCTGTGATTTTGAAATTATTAATCACATCTTTCATTGTTATTATTGTTTCTCCATGTATACAGAGGTAGAGGGGGAAAGCAAGAAAAAGGGAAAACAAAATGTACACCTGTACTTCCAACTATGTACTGTACTTATACATTTCCCTAATACAAATATAATGCATACAAAATTGTATCAGCTTATTTGGGGTTAAGTGATATCTTTTTTCATATATTGACCGGTCAATATTAAAGTTTAGTTTAGGCTTAACGAGGGCTTAGCAACAACAGCCCTCCCCATCTCTGATATCCCATCGACCACAGCCTGTCAGCAGGTACAATACCATTATAATACCATTAGCCCCCATTAGCCATTTCACTGACTGACAGTGAGTGTGTGTAAGAGAGATACAGAGATACTGTAGATATTGGGAGAGAGAGAGAGAGAGAGAGAGAGAGAGAGAGAGAGAGAGAGAGAGAGAGAGAGAGAGAGAGAGAGAGAGAGAGAGAGAGAGAGAGAGAGAGAGAGAGAGATAGAGAGATAGAGAGAGACGGAGACGGAGACGGAGACGGAGACGGAGACAGAGACAGAGACAGAGACAGAGACAGAGACAGACAGACAGCAGAGACATACAGTAGAGACACAGAGAGAGATGGATACAGAGACGGAGAGAGAGAGGAGAGAGAGAGAGAGAGAGAGAGAGAGAGAGAGAGAGAGAGAGAGAGAGAGAGAGAGAGAGAGAGAGAGAGAGACTAATACGTATAGGCTAATCCTCTCCTCTTCCCTGTGCTAGCTGTCTCTCCATCGGCGTCTATCTCCCGGACACAGCAGATTACAGCAGGTTTTCCATTGTCCTGTCAGAGTAAACGTCCTTGGCTATACGGGGGGCTAATTCCCAGGAGGGGACCTGGAATGACCCGTGTTCTGTTTAATCACAGGCACTACACCGGGGGCCAAAAAACGCAAAGCCAGCGGATAAATGAGATTCAGCCGTGTCGGGATTTCAATTCAACACAAAACAATGCATTTTTAACGAGCCCAAAGCACCCGCATCAGTCTCGTCGCGTATTTGTCTAACGAGAGAGGGACAACAATGCTCTCTTTGTTTTGGGCTCAGCAGATTAAGATATGTGCCGCGACTGTAATGTCACTCACGTGTGATTGTTTGTTTGGCTGAATGCATGCACATATTTTGTATTCACACATTTAAAAAAAAAAACATCTGTGAGTCATTTTTAGATTCCAGATAGCAGATATACAAGCTCATAGCGCAGCATCGCGTGCCACACACACACACACAGACACACACACACACACACACACACACACACACACACACACACACACACACACACACACACACACACACACACACACACACACACACACACACACACACACACACACACACAGGGTGCCCCCCCCTCACTCAGAGATTTACAACTGCAATAATAACAGACAGGTTGCACCTGTCTCTCTGCTCAACCCGGAGAGAGAGAGCGAGAGAGAGCGAGAGAGAGAGAGAGAGAGAGAGAGAGAGAGAGAGAGAGAGAGAGAGAGAGAGAGAGAGAGAGAGAGAGAGAGAGAGAGAGAGAGAGAGAGAGAGAGAGACAGACAGGGAGAGTGATATACAATCAGCAGGGTTTTACTGAGGATAAGGTTAGAAATAAGTTTAGCGTTAGCCATAGTTTTACTGAGGTTACGTCTAGGAATAAGGTTAGGTTTAGGCATAGTTTTACTGAGGTTACGTTTAGGAATAAGGTTAGGTTTAGGCATAGTTTTACTGAGGTTACGTTTAGGAATAAGGTTAGGTTTAGGCATAGTTTTACTGAGGTTACGTTTAGGAATAAGGTTAGGTTTAGGCATAGTTTTACTGAGGTTACGTACGTTTAGGAATAAGGTTAGGTTTAGGCATAGTTTTACTGAGGTTACGTACGTTTAGGAAGAAGGTTAGGTTTAGGCATAGTTTACTGAGGTTACGTTTAGGAATACCAGGTGAATACCGCCAGATTTGCCCCGGGGTGACTGTGCTTTGGGGCAAGCTTTTTTTAGTGTTCATCAGAAGCAGTGCCAGGTAGTAGGAGTAGACTAAAATGTCAGGAACTAGTGGAGAACAGATCCAGTAGAACTAACACAAGTCATTCTATGCTTGGCTGTGGACAGGTGTCATGCTCCAAAAACAGAGACGCGTTGTGAGCTTGTAGATCCGAAGTTAGAAGCACCTTTTAATACTTTTCATTGCATGGTTCAATATTTGTAAAACCCACAAGCAGACGTAAAGGGTGTTCAATAGCACTGATTTATCAAAAAATCACACCCAGTGTGAAGTGGGCGGTGTGGTCACAGTGGTCATCACAGTGATGGAAGTGATTCACTTAAAAAAAAACATAAAAGTGTTTTTTTTTAAGTGCATAGTCCTATTTATAGGGCTATGCACATGTGTCATGTGTTTCTAGCCAATCACAGTCCTGAATAGAGTCATGGTGGCCAATCACGGTGCAGGGTTAGGGGGGTACACTGGTGGCCAATCACAGCGCAGGGTTGGGGGGGTGCAATTTGGATCCATGTCCAAACCTCACTTATAGGGGCGGTTGCACCGCCCAACAATTAAACATAAAGTAGAAAAATGGATAAATACATTGCAGTCGACTAAATCAACTGTAGATTTAGTTATTTACAGCAGTGGTTCTCAACCTTTTTCAGATCAAGGACCATTATTTACTGGGCATGTGAGCCAAGGACCACCATTTGATGAGATTTAGACTCTCAGACGCAAAACTTATAAGAATATTTTGTTGTCGTTGGATAAGATCAAAATAGCAATTCTTCTACATTCTCTGATTGTGTAGACTTCATGTAAATGAAGTTAAGTTAAGATGTTTAACAATAGTTTAACTCTTGAGAGCGTAAAATGAAACCAAATGGACCCGTGAGGGTCCATTTGGTTTCATTTTACGCTCTCAAGAGTTAAAGATCTATAAGGGCTAAATGTGGTTACCAACTCTCCATCATTTAGCTGGGGACCGCCTGGAACCCCCCTCAAGGACCACTGGTGGTCCCCGGACCACTGGTTGAGAACCACTGACGTATAGGTATATAATGCATGAAGGATGTAACATTTGACTTTGGGGATTCGGTTTACGCTGAACTTGATGTCTATGTGTCATCGGCGATGTTGATGTTTGTGCCATATAGCTATAAATACAGATACATACAGTAGCCTATAGACACACAGCACACACACAGTGTTAGAATGGAAACACGGACTGCATGCTGCCCATGGAAAACATTTCATTAAAACAAGGTATTTGTAGTGGTCCTCGGGGGAGGGGCTGGGTATTACAGTACTTCCGTGCATTTGTCCCATCGTATTAGGAGCAGTGTGTGCGGCCACCCCCCAGGGGAGCAGTTAATGGGTTAAAATGTACTGCTCATGTGGGGGCACTTCAACGTGACGCCGGGATCAAACCGAAGCCCCCCGCGGGCTCCCAGAAAAGAAAAGGCCTCCTGAGTCACTGCATGCCGGGCGGCCCCACAATTAATATTGCATCATCCAGCTCTAAGCGCAGAGATTTGTGTGTTTAAATAAAACAGTTACTGAACCAATACAGCTACATCAACACTGATAGGCAGTCACTGATAGAGTGTGAGTTTCTCTATGCGCGCACACGTGTGTGTGTGTGTGTGTGTGTGTGTGTGTGTGTGTGTGTGTGTGTGTGTGCGGTGTGTGTGTGTGTGTGTGTGTGTGTGTGTGTGTGTGTGAGCGCGAGAGAGTTTCTCTATGTGCGTATGCATGCATGCAGTGGTGGAAAGTAACTAAGTACATTTACTTAAGTACTGTACTTAAGTACAATTATTTGTACTTTACTTGAGTATTTCCAATTTCCAATACTTTCACTTCTACTCCACTACATCTCAGAGGCAAATATTGTACTTTTACTCCACTACATTTATTTGAAAACTTTAGTTACTAGTTACTTTGCAGATATAAATTATTACATTATAAAACATACATTAACCACTTTAGCCCTATTTTATACCTAGGCTATTTGAAAATAGCTGATCTACAAGCTCACAATGCGTCGCGATGCGACGCATTGTGAGCTTGTAGATCTGCTATTTTCAGATATTTTAGTACTTTCACTTTTGGTACTTTAAGTACATTTTGATGCCAATACTTTTGTACTTTTACTTAAGTACATTTTGAATTCCGGACTTTCACTTGTAACGGAGTATTTCTATATTGCGGTATTGATACTTTTACTTAACTAAAACATCTGAGTACTTTTTCCACCACTGCATGCATGTATGCATGTATGTAAAACCTCCTAACTCCGAAGATGCAGTTCGGAGGTTTGACCGACAGTTAGAAGATCC
This sequence comes from Gymnoscopelus microlampas, assembly GCF_963454915.1. Lineage (NCBI taxonomy): Eukaryota > Metazoa > Chordata > Actinopteri > Myctophiformes > Myctophidae > Gymnoscopelus > Gymnoscopelus microlampas. The sequence goes on from NC_139955.1 coordinate 45,440,074, forward strand.
AATGGAGTCTAGTCAGAAGCGCTTTGTAATACTTTTCATTGGTTCAATATTTGTAAAAACCCACAAGCTTTTGGGGTGCATTGACCTGAACATGTGCATCTCCTCTGTATACTTATGGTACATTATAGAGAGAGAGAGAGAGAGAGAGAGAGAGAGAGAGAGAGAGAGAGAGAGAGAGAGAGAGAGAGAGAGAGAGAGAGAGAGAGAGAGAGAGAGAGAGACTGTGTGTGCGTGCTCAAAGGACAATTACTTACACTCATGCTTGACGGAGCTGGGCTGTATATTTGAACATGGATTTTACAGTCATGCAAATGGCAGTTTGTGTTCTGCAAACATCATGTTCATTTCACACGGTGTACAGTTGTCACACACACACACACACACACACACACACACACACACACACACACACACACACACACACACACACACACACACACACACACACACACACACACACACACACATAATGATGTTATGTACACATAGGCTTGGTTAATTGCTAGGTGGTATGCATGTCATCCCTGTACTTCAGTATGGGGGGGGAGAGAGAGAGAGAGAGAGAGAGAGAGAGAGAGAGAGAGAGAGGGAGGAAGAGAGAGACAGACAGACAGACAGACAGAGAGATGTTCTACAGACTGAACGTGTGGCATTTAATGTGAGCATACCAGTGTAAAGTAAAATTAACCATTACCACAATGTAGAAATACTCTGTTAAAAAAAAGGCCTGCACTCAACCGAAGGCCTACAACACAGTAGGTCCCAAGTCCTTGTCAAAGTCGGGCAGTTGCTAAACTGCAGTAACAAAACCCAAGCATGGGAGAGAGACCCAGAAAGGCAGGGAGAGAGAGAGAGAGAGAGAGAGAGAGAGAGAGAGAGAGAGAGAGAGAGAGAGAGAGAGAGAGAGACACACAGAGAGACAGAGACAGACAGGGAGAGAGACAGGCAGACAGAGCGATAAACAATCAGTAGGGTTTTACTGAGGATAAGGTTAAAAATAAGTTTAGCGTTAGCCATAGTTTTACTGAGGTTACGTTTAGGAATAAGGTTAGGTTTAGGCATAGTTTTACTGAGGTTACGTTTAGGAATAAGGTTAGGTTTAGGCATAGTTTTACTGAGGTTACGTACGTTTAGGAATAAGGTTAGGTTTAGGCATAGTTTTACTGAGGTTACGTACGTTTAGGAAGAAGGTTAGGTTTAGGCATAGTTTTACTGAGGTTACGTACGTTTAGGAAGAAGGTTAGGTTTAGGCATAGTTTTACTGAGGTTACGTTTAGGAATACCAGGTGAATACCGCCAGATTTGCCCCGGGGCGACTGTGTTTTTAACTCAATGAGTTAATCTGTATACTGTCTGAATTCTCCATCCTGATTGGATAAAATTGGTATCCTGATCTGAAAATGCTTTTTTAAAGAGCTGGAGAGGCATGGAGACTCCCGTTACTGTAAAGACACTCTATAGCAATGAGTAGAGTCAAAATATAGAGCTATTTAACACTTATTTTAACCAAAGAAAATCACTTACCCTACCTTTATCTAACATCCCATCACTGTACTTTCTATGGAAAACACAGGCTTATCCTCTCTCTCTGAGAGGCGTGATATAAGCAGTGGTATCTGTTCATTTTTAAAGCCATCTCAGGAATGCTCCCCCCTTATATCTGTGCCACGTTGGATCAGAACCCTAGTCCCTGCCAGACACGCTCCAGTGACTTCCTGACGCTCAAGGTGCCATAATATACTCATACAGAGCTAGGCAAGGCAGCGTTCTCTGTCAGTGTTCCATCTGCTTGGAACGAGCTCCAGAAGTCCCTAAAAAATGTTTTAGTACTTTTTCGACCACTGGCTTTCCTTCTATTCAGGATATAAACAATGAACAGAGACAGACAGACAGAGATAGAGCTATCCAGTGCGATCCAAGTGTGGAGAAAAGAGGACATGGGGAGTGAAGCTGTCATTTTAGGATGGTGTCAGAGTCACAGCATTTTGCTGCGGAGGAAACTCACTTCATTCCCAACCCACAGAATACACACACGGCTTCATCAGTAATATAACACTCTGGTTGAGTTCTATCCTTTATGGACCGGTTTATGTCGTTGGCAAAACGTCCTCGCCGTCGGGTGGAAACCTCGTATGAATGAATATGTTTGAAAAAAGTTGAACGAATAGCCTACTTTGTTTTCGTGTCAGGACAATTTCTTGATCATCATCCCACATGGGATTATCAGACACATCAATTAAAACAAACATTCCAGTGTATATTACCCCACCAGCAACTCATAATACAACCTGAGTATAAACAGGAGTATAATATACAGTACATAAAGTCATACTGACCTGCACATAGAATATAAAGTTACAATGAAGTGAAAGTTCATCTATTGTAAGTCGCCCTTCTCCTCCTACCCCACGCTTTATGAAAAGACTCTGAAGATGCAAAAAACTGATCAAAAATAAATTCAATTAAAGCAACATTCTCACAATCTCATTCAAATTTAGATCAGGACTTTTTTAACACTTGAAGACCAAGAACACATCTGTGTCATTTTCAGATTTATTTGGCTATTGAAAAATAGCAGATATACAAGCTCATAGTGCGGCACCGAGTGCCGCACTATGAGCTTGTAGATCTGCT
>NC_139955.1:45445207-45515207 GCF_963454915.1 Gymnoscopelus microlampas
AATACCGCGGCAACAATGAAAGGCTATAATCACCTAATAAAACAGCCGACTAACCAGTGATTTACCAGCTCAATAAATGCCACAGCAGACCGGACGTGAACATAGAATGAAAGCATGTAGAAAGGACTGCTTTGCATGGGCTTTGGGAGCCGGGTTGATTAGACCCATCAAGACCTGAGGCCTGTTCTATAAATCGGTGTAGATTTCGTCGACTAAAACTATGACGAAAAATGTCTGTTGACTACCTTTCATCAAAAACTGAATAAAAAACAAAATGAAAACTAATAGACAGGGCAAAACCTATAACAATTCGATAAAAGGGTGTACCAAACTTTTCTCAGTTGATTCTTAAGTGTTTTTTCCCGTAGAATCCATTTCTGCCGAGTACTTTTTTGTATGTGCATATTTAATGAGATATTAGCATATTTGCCACATGGGCGGAAAATAACAGGGAAACCCTTATAACAATTTGATAAAAGCGTTTACCAAACTTTTCTCAGTTGATTCTCATCTGCTTTTTCTTGTAGAATCCATTTCTGCCATGTACATTTTTGTATTGTGCATAATTAATTAGACAATTAGCATATTTGACACATGGGCGGAAATAACAGGGAAAACCCTACAACAATTTGATAAAAGGGTTTACCAAACTTTTCTCAGTTGATTCTCATCTGCTTTTTCCTGTAGAATCCATTTCTGCCATTTACATTTTTGTATTGTGCATAATTAATTAGATAATTAGCATATTTGACACATGGGCGGAAATAACAGGGCAAACCCTATAGCAATTTGATAAAAGGGTTTACCAAACCTTTCTCAGTTGATCCTAATGCATTTTTCCTGAAGAATCCATTACTGCAATATAGATTTTTGTATTGCATATTTAATTGGATAATTAGCCTATTTGACACATGGGCGGATATAGTTGTACAACAAATTTGTGTGGATAATTTGGCAATAGGCAGACAGAATTATGTGTTTAGGCCACAGAACATTTACACTTGATCAAAATAATCTTATTTGTATCTAAAATGAAGTTTTTAGATTAGATTTGCAGAGCAAATATGCAAACTAGGCAATGAAGTGTATTCCTACATAAAGCAAACATTTGTGAGATAATGGTTATGCATAACAGACAGATCAACTGACAGGTCTTACTAAAAGTTATCTGAGTAATCACTCTGTCTGATGTATCTGGATCACTACTGGGTACAAAATCACTGTCACTCTCTGATGAGGAAGAAGGCATTTCTGAAGCAGATGTAAGATCATGTTCAGTGGATGTAGCATCTTTCGTTTTCCGCCTCTTTTTAGCAGGTTGACTCTTTGGTTTCTTTCTTTGACTTTCCGGTCTCTCATCATCACTCTCATCATCAGCTTCCTCTCTGCACTTTGATTTCCTGGGAGGTTTTATGCTCACGCTTGGTGGAAACTAATTGCAAGTGAACCAAACTGGGACAAGACCATTGTCTGTCTCTTGCCAGCCATTGTTATCTGGTGTGGGATAAACAATATCTTGCTCAGTACACTGTCTCCATATGTATGTTTGTAAGTTAGATCTCTTCAGATGTTCCTGTGAGCTATTTTTGTCAGGAAGAAGACCCAAACTTGATTTGATCCTCTGTTGCTCATACATTCTGACTTGTGTTTCCACATAGTCTTCACTCTCTTTTCCTGGATACATGACTGTGTGCATGAAGATGAGCATTTTCTCAACCTGAAATGAGACCGGAAGAATTCCTAATGAAGTCAGCAGGGTGAACTTGCTCTGTCCATTTTCTTGAGTGGTTTGACTTTTCCTACTTTGTAGGGATATGAGGTTGTATCACACCCTGTAACACTATGATAGGCAGGCAATACCTCAAATACTTCCTTCCAATAAGCTTTACAAACTTTGCTGATGTCCACATATCGCTCTCTGTCAATTTTCATGAACCATTTCTCAGCAGGATCACTGGCAAGGCATAGCAAAACAAATATATCAGTATCTGCAGCAACAACCACTACAGGTCTGTCAGATAAAGATGCGTGCCGAACAACTCTTGTATCTGCTTCATGGTGGTTGCATTGCTCTAAGAGCATAACTTCTTAAGATGTGATTGACCAAGCATTGTTGGATTCTGTAAAGACTAGTGGGATATCAAACCTTGATCTGACAGAGTCACTCTTGTAGTAATTAGCAAGGAAGTCGGTTCTGAATCAGTTCGGTCTTGTTTTCACTACTATGTAGAAACGTAGTCCAGTTTTGGCCCTGTGGCATAGATTGCCCCTTTTCAGTTATCACAACCTTACTTCCTGCTTGGCCCCTTCTCTTTTGTGTCAAGTTTTTGATTCTGTGTTCCCATAGGTATCCATGACTATCACTAGTTTTGTTGGATTCAACAGCTTTGGTGGCATTGCTTCTTTTGATCCTTGCCTCAGATCTTTATCTTCTGTGGAAAGGGCTAATGGTACAGAGCTCAAAGGATAGGAGTGAGCTTCCCTTGCACTGGTAGATTTGCCCACTAGACTGCCAAATGCCTGCTTTTCCTCTTTCAGTATGTTAATGACTCTTGGTGCTTTCTTTGTTTTTTCTAATCCAGTTTTGATTTTAGGATTCCGTATTGGTTTGAAAAAGCTAACACGATCTGCCCCTGTTCTTTTCAGCCTCTCCTCTATGAATTTCATCAGTGACGTCTCTCCTGTCTCTGTTGATTCATTCCAACAAGCCTTTCACAACTTCTTCCTTTATGGCTTGGCCAGTCTTGAAGTGGCTTGCCACACCTGGTGCAAATGGTTCCATGTACTTGGACATCTGGTCAACCAGGGCCTTGACTTGTTTTTCGTGTTCTTTTTTAGCACCTTGTGTCATTTCCTTGTGTTTTGAACTAGTCAGTATGCTTAAGTTTTCTTTCAGTGCTCTCCTCACTTTGGCCATCAGATGACTGGTTTTGATGAAGGCATCTTCTGCTTTGAGGGATGTACTGAATCCTCCTTGCATGGGACCACCCCTGACTTTGACCTCTCTGTTCACAGTTACCTCAGTGATAAAGTCCCCATGAACTGTGGAGAATGAACCCCCAGTAAGACTCCCTCCAAATCCATTCTCTTTAAGTTCTTTCCATCCTGCAGGATTTGTCTTTATCTAATTAAACATGCACAATACAAAAATCTATATTGCAGAAATGGATTCTACAGGAAAAATGCATTAGGATCAACTGAGAAAGGTTTGGTAAACCCTTTTATCAAATTGTTATAGGGTTTGCCCTGTTATTTCCGACCATGTGTCAAATATGCTAACTATCTAATTAATTATGCACAATACAAAAATGTACATGGCAGAAATGGATTCTACAGGAAAATGCAGATGAGAATCAACTGAGAAAAGTTGGTAAACACTTTTATCAAATTGTTATAGGGTTTTCCCTGTTATTTCCGCCCATGTGTCAAATATGCTAATTATCTAATTAATTATGCACAATACAAAAATGTACATGGCAGAAATGGATTCTACAGGAAAAAACACATAAGAATCAACTGTGAAAAGTTTGGTAAACCCTTTTATCAAATTGTTATAAGGGTTTCCCTGTTATTTTTCGCCCGTGTGGCAAATATGCTAATATCTCATTAAATATGCACATACAAAAAAGTACTCGGCAGAAATGGATTCTACGGGAAAAAACACATAAGAATCAACTGAGAAAAGTTTGGTACACCCTTTTATTGAATTGTTATAGGTTTTGCCCTGTCTATAAGCTATGATGACTAAAACTAAGACTATATATATTGACAATTTCGTCAACTTATAAAAAATAGACTAAAATGTTAGTGAGGGATCTAGTGGAGAAGAGATCCAGTAGAACTAAAAGACAAGTCATTTTATGTTTGGTTGCGCTCGGGTGTTGCGCTCTGAAAATAGCAGATCTAAGCTCTATATATTCTATATAGTTCCTCATACAGAGCAGCCTTGATGCATTGCTTCAATAAAACCCACAGCTCAGCCCTTCTCAAAACAAAGAATGTGTTAAATAACTGAAAACATAAATAAATAAATACATATGTTAGGAGGACCCATAAAGTATAAGCCAATGCAATCTATGCATCACAGCCTCAGTCAGCCCGGGGTTCATGGAATCCCCAAAGTACTCAACTCCAATACTTGAGTCGTGGTGTGTAGATACTCCACGTCAAATATTACTACTGCGACGGTGTGTGCGTGTTTGTTGCTCCCCCCCCCCCCCCCCCCCCCCCCCACAGCAAACCTCTTTGCCAAAAATAGAGCTACAAGCTCACGCAGAGCTTGTAGATATGCTATGTTTGGCTAAAGTTTTATTCAGAATAGGGATGCTAGGGTTCAAGTGGTTAATGTAAAAGATCCCATCACACAAAGATTTGTTGGCCCCCCTGTAGTAACTCTGAGGACCTTGGAAAAGTTTGGAACCCCCCTGTGCCTATAGTAGGAGAACAGCACCATAGAAAATGCTGTGGATTATTGTTGTGAAGATGATTTATCCGTTCAATAAAAGCCCCACTATGACCTTTATCAGGGCAAAGTACATGTTGATGAATTGCTCAGTGCGACCTGTGTGCTGGTGATAAACTGCTTTCTATACTGCCTTGCATTGTAGCTGTACTAAAGCTTCTTCCACAAGATCTCTGGAGGCTCTGCTTCCTAATTTCTCTTTCTTTCTAACTACCAGTGGTGGAAAAAGTACTCACATTTTTTACTTAAGTAAAAGTATCAATACTGCAATGTAAAAAGACGCTGCCTGTTACAAGTAAAAGTCTGGTAATCAAAATGTACTTAAAGTACCAAAAGTAAAAGTATACTCATTGTGCAGAATATCCCGTTTCATAAATTCAAAATGTATAAAAATCTTTTGAAAACAGCTGATCTACAAGCTCACAATGTGTCGCGATGCGACGCATTGTGAGCTTGTAGATCGGCTATTTTCGAATGGCCAAAATGCCAGGTCAGGTATGTTAGTGTGGGCCAGCAATGTTCAGAATTCACCAATCAGGCTGGAATGTGAACATTTGGTTGGATCGGACAGATCAGTCTTGATCACTTGACTAAAGAGATAATATGTGCCCATTTGAGTGATCTTTGGACAACATTTGTAGGAGTAATATAAAATGTCTTGCAAAAGTCGGACAATTTTTAGATGTCAATCTTAGCCAATCAGGATGGAATATGAAAAATCAAACAAATCCATCTTGATCACATGACTATAGAGATCGCGTGTGCCGATTTGCGTGAAACTTGGAAAAAATCTGTAGGAGTACTGTCAAAAAAAAAGATTTGCAAAAAGCGGCCTCCTGGTGGCACTATTAAAGGCCCATGTGAAAAATGTGGGGCAGAGGTTCTGAATTGGCATCCAGGGAGTGTGTGTGCACAGTTTGGCTGCGATCAAGTCAACATTGCCGGAGATTAGCTGTCCACAGACGGAGGGGACGACGGACACATGGACGGACGGGGTTCAAAACATAGCCTACGGCCTGGCGGAGACAAAAAGGTCTACAATTCAATTGTGTGCACGAGTATGTGCGGGTGCATGTGCGCGCACGCCCCACACACACACACACACACACACACACACACACACACACACACACACACACACACACACACACACACACACACACACACACACACACACACAATGGAAGCTCTGACTCATGGTATAAAATAACAGTAAACGTTTCAGTGAGAAAATAAAAGTGGCTCTTATAGACTTCAGAAGAATCAAAGCTAATCAGCTAGGTGCTTATTTTTCCTCTTTAAAAAAATAAATAACTAGGAGGACCGCTGAGGTCTTTAATGTTAAAGTGCAGTTACGTTTTGGACTTGTTTAATTTGTACTAGCTCGAGGCGCTTGGGTGGCGCAGTGGTTAAGGGACCTGGCCATCACCGGCTGAGGGTATGGGTTTGAATCCTTCGCGGTGCAATCCAGCTGTTCAGGGGAGAGAGGCCGGGTAGTATAGATAAAATAATACAGATATAAACATCTATTTAGTAAAGTGCTCACCAAAGGACATCGACAAACTACTAAGTGTTCTGAATAAAGATGCCAATCTAGAACATTGGTTCTCAAAGTGGGGTCCGGGGACCCTCAGGGGTACTTGAGGGGGTTCCAGGGGGTCCCCAGCTAAATGATGGATAGGAACCAAATGGACCCTTATGGGTGTGTAACTCTGAGAGTTAAATTAACTCATTCACTGCCAGAATTATTTCTGGCCGCGTTTGAACACTGCCAATATTTTTCATTGAAAAAAAAAGTACTCAGGAGCCGAGATACAGAATTTTTAAGTTTTAAGTTAACAAGGAAGTGGATGGGAGTCTATATCTTCGAAAAATCATATCTCCTTGGTCTTTGAGTCAAAAAAAAAAAAAAAATGTAAAAAAAAATATATATATTTTTAATTTTTTTAATTTTTTAAAAAGTCGTTTTAGTCGTTCTTGGCAGGCATGGCTTATGGACAGAAGTCGTTTTAGTCGTTCTAGGCAGTATATGAGTTAACATTGATTTTACAATGTAAATTGGGGTCCCAGATGTATAAATGCCATTAAATGGGGGTACGTAGCCTAATGCATGTTAAACAGGGGGTCCTTGAAATTAAAATGGTTGAGAACCACTGGTCTAGAACATTGTTACAAAACAGTGAAAAATGGTCTCAGAGAGAGAGAGCGAGAGCGAGAGAGCGAGAGCGAGAGCGAGAGCGAGAGAGAGAGAGAGAGAGAGAGCGAGAGCGAGAGCGAGAGCGAGAGCGAGAGAGAGAGAGAGAGCGGCAGCAGCAGCATGTTGTTTGGGCCAAGATTCAAACGCGGCTGGAAGTCTTAAGAGCAGCCAGCGTGTGGCCATTAGTGCAACGAGCGATAAAAGACACCTCATCAAAAAGGGGATGATAAACAGTGGTGGAAAGTAACTAAGTACATTTACTCAAGTGCTGTACTTAAAGGACGACTTCACCCAAGTCGGGTTGTATAAATAATACACAGATATAAACATCTGTTTAGTAAAGTGCTCTCCGAACGACATCGACACACTACTAAGTGTTCTGAATAAAGATGCTAATCTAGAACGTTGTTACAAAACAGTGAAAAATGCTCTCTCTGCAACAGAGAGAGAGAGAGAGAGAGAGAGAGAGAGAGAGAGAGAGAGAGAGAGAGAGAGAGAGAGAGAGAGAGACATCCTATAAGGATTAATGAAGAGGCCTATATGAGTCACAAAGCGCACGCAGAACGCTGTGCATTCCAACCGCCGCGCTGTGCTTTTTTTTTGCCACCGGGGGCTTTTGTGGCTTTTGTTCTCTCAATCACACAAACTCCTGTTTGATTCTATTTTTATATTTTCCTATTTCTTTTATCCCTGGAAAAGTCAGCGGAGCACGCGTTGAATGGCCTGCTTTTTACACTCACTCACTTATACGCAGTGTGAGTATAAAGCATAAATCAGACTTAAAATGTGAATAAATCATTTGAAGGGAATCCTGCTTTTGTAAAAAACACTTGAGCAACAAATACTCATTCTCCGATAATCATCAAATATCTCTGTTCCATCTCTATTATGCTTCCCCCTAACACAGGGGTCTTCAACAGGGGGTCCGGGACCCCCTAGGGGGTCCTCAGAGTTACTACAGGGGGTTCGGCAAATCTTTGTGTGATAGGATTTTTTATTTTACATTAACCACTTGAACCCTAGCATCCCTTTTCTGAGGAGAACTTTGGCCAACAATAGCAGATCTACAAGCTCACGCGAGGCGTTGTGAGCTTGTAGATCGGCTATTTGACGTGTCAGCCTGTGTCCCTTTTATGCCCATGTATGGACGAAAGGGGGACAGACGAGGTCTTTTTTGCCCATGTATGGACGAAAGAGGGACAAAGCCACATGTAGGCCGACCCCTTGGGTCTGGCAAAAAGAGCAGACCAAGTAAACAAAAAAGTTTCATCTAAAACGTAATTTTATACAATATGTAGTGGGGGTCCCTGCTTCATCTCTCTCTCTCAGCTAGGGGGTCCTTGGCCTGAAAACGTTGAAGACCCCTGCCCTAACACATAGAGTTGTTATTTAGTTCCTATCTATTTTTGTTTCTGTAAGTGTAACTTATATTATCCCATCATCTTTATTATTTGTCACTTATGTATTCTGAGTTTTTGACTTTCCAAGGAGTAGTGAATACAATGTACAGTAGGAGAGGACTTTATATCGTGGGCCAAAAAAAGTGTTCTACATAAGCTAAATACTGGATATCAGTACATTTTCTGTTGATGTGCAATGTACTTCTGGAGCCATAAGTGAATGACCTACTTGTTTCACTGTTGTGAATTGTTTACACAAAAAGGTCATTAATTTAAATTGTATTTTTATTACTTGAACTGCCATTTCAGAAAGTGCAGCTCTTCTTGAGCCATAAGCTTAACAAGTTAAATGTCGGGTTGTTAACACAAATAAGCTATTTCTATTCCAGCTAGCCTAAATGTTTGAATACGTACATACGTACAACAAAAGTACATGTTGGAATACTAAACTGAAACTTGGCTTTAAAAATATATATATTGTGAATCAAATAGCAATCGCAATATCAGTCAGAAAAATCGCATTACATTTTTTCTCAAAATCATTCAGCCCTAAATCGGACTTCCTCTAAAACGGGTTGGCTTTCAAAATAAGAGCATGTTGACTAATACGATTAGCACTGGTTTACGATTAGTCTACATACAGGAAGTAGATTAACTAACTAACATAAAGAGATGTATTAATTTTCAGGAATCAAATTCAAAAGCAGCAAAGGTATCAGCTCGACAAGCTCACAACGTGTCGCTTCGAGCCGCATTTCTAGCTGGCGGATCTGCTGCTTTTGAGCAGGGACGTGCACAGATAGACTCTAGGTGGTGCTAGAGCACCTGCCCTTTGCCCTCTTGACCAGAAGTGCCCTTTTGAAAAAAGAAACGTTTTTTTTTTTCCAGTTTACAGCAGGGGTCTTCAACAGGGGGTCCGGGACCCCTAGGGGGTCCTCAGAGTTACTACAGGGGGTCCGCCAAATCTTTATGTGATATGATTTTTCTTTTTACCATAACCACTCGAAACCTAGCATCCCTTTTCTGAGGAGAACTTTAGCCAAAAATAGCGAGGCGTTGTGGGCTTGTAGATCGGCTATTTTTGGCAAAAAGGTATAGGTGTAGAGGGAAAAAAGAGCAGACCAAGTAAACAAAAAAAAGTATAATTTACTTGAGAACCTGCCCCTCAAAATGTCTGTGCACGCCACTGTATAAACCTCAACCGCCCCCAGCCCCCAGGGCACATGGAAGGATGTCACTCACAGAGTGAGCGCTTGTCAGAGACAGAAGCATCGAGCGTTGCTTTTTTAACGAGGTTGATGAGGAGCTGTGGATGAGTCACGGGAGGAGAGTCAACGTTAACATATAGAAGGAGCCTGATATGGCACGTACAGTACAGTACAGTACGTTGCCTCAGGATGTGGATGAGTCAACGTTAACATATAGAACGGAGCCTGATCATGGCACGCTGCCTAGGGATCTGTGACTTCTTGTTAACCCCTCGCCACACACTGGGTTACTCACTGTACAGTATGGGAATAAATAAATTTTTACCTAACGCATTAAGACCGGGAACTAGGGGTGTGCCGATACACTCATTTCACAATGCGATACGATACGATATATGGCACTTTTTTATTATGAAAATATATGGGGGGGAGCTTATGAAAATATATGGGGGGTAAAAAAAGCAAATGCAAACACATACTTGTTTTTGCATTATTATCATTGCAAAAAAAAAGGTAAAAAAATTAAATATATATATATATGTATATATTTTGTGAAATCGTGAAAATGTGTGCACATCTTTGAATATATGCATTTTTTTTTTGCGAACATTTGTAGCTCAAATCTTTGCTTCTGGTGAATTCTACATATGTCTTCTAAATCCTAAAATTTTTTATTAAGAAACTTATGTTGCTATAATCAGTGGTTCTCAAACCTTTTCATGTCAAGGACCACCCAAAATGATATATGTATTTTGGTCACGGACCCCCAGCTCAAAATATGTTGTTCCAGGGGGGAAAAATACATATATATACATATATATTCACAATCTTTCTAGAATAGCCCAAGAAATTATAAAATGACACAAATGCGTTCCCGGATTGAATGAGTTAAGGGTGACGTTTTGTGTGTGTGTGTGTGTGTGTGTGTGTGTGTGTGTGTGTGTGTGTGTGTGTGTGTGTGTGTGTGTGTGTGTGTGTGTGTGTGTGTGTGTGTGTGTGTGTGTGTGTGCGTGCCCACATCACTATCATGGTGTAGTGGTGGTAGATGATTGCATGACACAGCAAGAATACATTACTTGTGAGATAAAGCGTTGCTACCTTTGCTAGAGCAGCCTGCACTCTGTTCTAAGTTTCTTTTTTTCTTCTTCCTGATAAGTAACTTGTGTGACTGTGTGGGTGACAGTGATGAATTAAAATGCCTGCATACAACCACTCCCTGGAACCTCAGAAGGGAGTGTTGAAAATCGGCGCTGTCGGATGGAAAGTGTGTGATGTGTATATATATAAGGTATTTAAAAATAGTGTATGTACATGCTCACAACGCATTGTGATGCAATGTATTGTAAGCTTGCAAAAAAAGTTTAATGTTTTTTTACATTCCCTCATTAAAAAAAAAATGTTGCACTTTTTTTTCCCTCCAAGACTGCTTTGAAAATAGCCAATCTACAATATCACAGCCCGTCGCAATGCGACACATTGTGAGCTTGTAGATCGGCTATCTTCGAAAGTTTAAACTTGTTTAATGTATCTTGATGCTGTGTGTTATGTGGCCAATAGTCACAATGTTAAAAGGGTGACATTTGTTCCTCACCGTAGTGCGAATTTGCGTGCAAAGTTTCACCGCAATCGGGCGCTGCGTTCATGATTTGAGGCATTTTGTTCAAAACTGAGTACTCCTGCAAACTTTGGAAGCCAATTTTAGCCAATCAGGATGGAATATGAAAAATCTGAAAGACCTGTTTTATTTAATGACTATAGATATATTGTGTATCGATTTGCAGGATTTTTGGACCAAATATGTAGGAGTACTGTCCAAAAATGTGTTTTGCACAAATCGGCCTCCTGGTGGCGCTATAACAGGCCCATGTGAAAAATTTGGGGCAGAGGTTCTGCTCTGGCATCCAGGGACTGTGTGTGCACAGTTTCGCTGCGATCAAGCCAACGGTGCCAGAGATTAGCTGTTCACAGACACACACACACACACGGACGGACAGACGGACGGACGGACGGACAGGGGGTAAAACATACTCTCTCGCCATGCCTTTCGGCCTGGCGGACACAATAATAAGTGTGTGTGTGTGTGTGTGTGTGTGTGTGTGTGTGTGTGTGTGTGTGTGTGTGTGTGTGTGTGTGTGTGTGTGTGTGTGTGTGTGTGTGTGTGTGTGTGTGTACACGGCTCACAGCAGCCATACTGTGCTGTGAATTTATATTCATCTGGCTTGTTGCACAACGAACAGTGGTGGAACTCGAGCAAAGTACTTGAGTCAAAGGTAGAGATACTACTGGTCAAATGCTACTCAACCATTGAATGTGTTTTCTTTTTTGAAAATGTCAAATTGTTTATTCAGTGAAGCACTGATAATAATAAAACAAAATTGGTACAGTACTTTTGAATAATAGTGTTTTTTTTTAAAGCAAGTACTCCAGGACTTTAATTCAACACATTTGACATAGCAACTTCACTTGTTATTGAGTATTGACCAGGATTATAAATTATAATAACAATAATTAAACCCTTGACAGAGGAAAGGAGAGAAGAGAAAGATGGATGTTTACACGACTGGGTGTAAGTAAATAGCCATAGCCAGATGATGCAAGGATAGCCAAGATCAGGAGAGTCCAAACATATCTCTCTCTCTCTCTCTCTCTCTCTCTCTCTCTCTCTCTCTCTCTCTCTCTCTCTCTCTCTCTCTCTCTCTCTCTCTCTCTCTCTCTCTCTCTCTCTCTCTCTCTCTCTCTCTCTCTCTCTCTCTCTCTCTCTGCTCCGCAACTTTGAGGAAGACCATTTCCAAATTGCGGTTCTTTTTGAGTTTCCAGTTAACTTCTGCTTTTGTTGTTTTGTCATACCTTTTGCAAAGTATTGGTATCAAAATATACTGAAAGTACAAAAGTAAAAGTACTCGTCATCATGCAGAAAGTCCCATTTCACATCCATTGAAAATAATTGCCTCTGAGATGTGGTGGAGTAAAAGTAAAAGTATTGGAAATTGGAAATACAGTAAAGTAAAGAAAAATGCCTCAAAATGCTTGAGTAAATGTATTAGTTACTTTACACCCCTGCGTCTCATCCATTTCAATGAGTCTCGCCCCCCGCTCCTCCCCCCCCCCCCCCCCCCCGTCCTTCTAATTTCTAATCTCCACCAGTTTCCCCTTTTTTTCTGAAGCTATTTCTCTTAGCTTTTTTTGAACTCTTTTTATCCGTGGTTTCCACTGTCACTGCTGCACCACCAAGGAGCCCTTCCCTTACAGCAAGGGGTCCTTCAACGTGTTCCAGACCAAGGACCCCTTACTTTACAGCAGGGGGTCCTTCAGCGTGTTCCACCACCAAGGACTCCTTACTTTACATTTCTTTGGCTATTCAAAAATAGCAGATCTCGCGCTATGAGTTGTAGATCTGCTATTTTTTGGAAAAAATCGTGGAAAATGTGTGCAAATCTTTTCTTAAGCGTTCCCGGTCTTGAAGGGTTAAGGCCACAGTCCAAACTAATGCAACTCCTTGCAACATGCAACTACTTTGCAATGTTGGCCTTATTTACACACTGTTGGGTGGAAACCCTGTAAGTCCATGAGCGCTTACTTTAGTGTTCAAATGGATCTAATATAGTTATTGTTTAGTCACAAGTTGTTGTTGTTGTTGTTGTTGTTGTTGTTGTTGTTGTTGTTGTTGACACTTTTCATTGGCTCAATATTCATAAACACACAATTTATTTGCTCTGATGAAGTAGGGCGTTAATTTACACAACAAACAAAGACAAGTTAAAACGCAGAGATAGGAGGTTTCTGCCCGACAGTGTGTAAATAAGGCCAGACCGCAACATTGTAACTCCTTGCAAACTGTCATTGAGGAAGATGGTTGCAAGTAGAGTTGCAAGTAGTTACATGTTGCAAGGAGTTGCCCGATGATATGACGCCTACATGTATTATAAGAAGCTCCTCAGTGTTCACACAGTTTGAACAACAAGACACGTCTCTGACTGACCTCTCTTCAACACTCTGACACAGGTATCTATGCTTTTATTTGATTGGCTTTATTATATGATCACTATCTTTATTATTATTATTATTTTATTTTCTATGATATTATTGTTATCTTTATGATTATGATTATTATCATAATTATTATTATTATTACAATTATTATTATGTATTGTTATTACTATTTTATTGTCTTTATTACATAGACATGCAATGATAGCTATCTAGAATATAGAGTTATTTAAGCCATTAAGACCTGCGGTCGATTCTACAAAATGTCTCCTATTCAGTAGCTCTCAAACTTTTTCCTGCCAAGGATTCCCCACAATGATACGTATTTGGCCACGGACCGACCCCCCCCACCCCCCCCCCCCCCCCCCCCATCTGATTTTTTATTTTGTGCCAGGCACGCCCAGAAGAGAAGATTTCTGTTTTTCAAAATTGCAAAATTATTCAAAAAAACTTCACACACTTTAAATGTTTTTCTAAAGTATTCCCAAAACAGCAGATTAATGCCGTGCAGTGGGCTTGTACGTCTGCTATTTTTTGAGAACCACTTGTTGTAAATCGTTGTTCCCAATCCTGAGACATTTCTGGAAAATATATTTTTACTTTACTTGAGTATTTCCAATTTTCAGTACTTTTACTTCTACTCCACTAAGAAACAAATATTGTACTTTTACTCCATTACAATTATTTGAAAACTTTAGTTACTTTGTCGATTTGTATTATTATTAGAAAACATGCATGAACCACATATACATATATATATATATATATATATATATATATATACTTCGGCTATTTGAAAATAGCAGATCTACAAGCTCTCAACGTTTCGTGTTGTGAGCTTGTAGATCTGCTATTTTCAAAATATTTTACATTTTGAACACTTATGAAATGGGACATTCTGCATAATGAGTATTTTTACTTTTGGTACTTTAAGTACATTTTGAAGTACATTTTTAATTCCGGACTTTTACTTGTAACAGAGCAGTATTGATACTTTCACTTAAGTTAAAAATGTGAGTACTTTTCCACCACTACATGCACACATATATATATATATATTATATATATATATATATATATATATATATATATTAGAGATGCGCGGATCGCGGTTTTAGCCGCGGTTGCCACAGTTAACCGCGGTTTGGGTGGATTCGGGTCAATCAAATATAATTATTAATTAATATCGGATAAACCGCGGGTGAAATATTGCGGTAAATAAATTAATGACATCTAATATATCTATCCATAAAATAGCTAAATCTCTGCGTGCTTGTGTCTGTGTGAGTGTGTAGAGCAGCTTCTGTGCGATGCGATCACAAAATGCATTGATTTAGCCTATGGAATGTCCGTGCGACGTGCGTCTTTTTTCTTTTTTTCAAACCGGTGCTGCGCTGACAGCAGAGCAGTGCGCTCTGTATGTTGGATGCCGCATGTATGCTGGATGCCTGTATGTTGGATGCCGCACAGAGTCTGTCTGTTCAGCGCCGCAGAGCAGTGCGCTCTGTATGTTCAGCGCAGCACCGGTTTAAAAAAAAGAAAAAAGACGCACCGCTATTCCATAGGCTAAATCAATGCATTTTGTGATCGCATCGCACAACTAATACTAAAATTAGCGGGGAATACCAGAAAATAATAATATTTTGACATACGGGAAAAACGGTTGGTGCGGATGCGGATATCTAAATTGGATAATATAATTATTGCGGTTGGATAACGGGCGGATAATTCATTTGTACATGCGGATTCGGGTGACGTGAGAGATCCACACATCTCTAATATATATATATATATACATATACACACACACATACACATATATACACACATACACATATAATATATATATATATGTGTGACATTTCATCAGCTCTATTTTAGTAACGGTCTCGCGCCGAGCATAGCTGATCTACAAGCCCTCGTAGGTCTTCTGTTTTCTTTTTTTTTCTTTTTGTGACACCGCCGTGCATTGAAGTATAAATGAGGCGTCAGTCAAACAGTTTCTACCAGCTCAGTATCAACAGAGACTAAAGCTATCATGGCTGATCTACCAGTAGGGGTGTAAATGTATTTGAAACATTTTACAAATCATGTATGGGGGTCCCTGGCACCAAATATCTTCACTATAATAATAATAATACATGGCCAGTTAAAACAAAGCATGTTTTGTCATTGTTTTGTTATTTTAGGTTTTAGGACAATTATGAAGATCGTGTCCCTCGTCATCTACAGCCTGGTCTTTGTGCTCGGCGTGTTGGGGAACGGTGTCGTCATCTGGGTGACGGGCTTCAAAATGAAGAAAACCGTCAGCACCGTTTGGTACCTCAACCTCGCTGTGGCCGACTTCCTGGTTACAGCGTTCCTGCCCCTGAGAATCACATCCAAAGCTCTGGACAGCCACTGGCCTTTTGGCAATTTCATGTGCAAAATGAACGTTACCGTTTTCTACATGAACATGTATGCCAGCATCTACATCCTGATGGTCATCAGTGTTGACAGATGTGTATGTGTGGTGTGTCCAGTGTGGGCCCAGAACCACCGCAGTGTCAGGAAGGCGTCTTGTGTGAGTATGGTTGTCTGGGTGCTGGGCTTGGCTCTCAGCTGCCCTTACTTAGTCTTTAGGGACACACAGCCTTCAGGCAATGATACGATCAGGTGCTACAACAACTATGCACCCACCGGTAACTATAGTAAACCAGAAGTGATTCAAATGGTGAAGTTTCGATTTGGGGTCATGGACATCACTCGCTTCCTCATGGGATTCGTGGTCCCTTTCACTGTCATCGTCTCCTGCTATTCTGTCATCATCTACCGGCTCAAGAATAATCGCTCGCTTGCCGGCCAATCAGGTCGCCCCCTCAAAATCATAGCAACTGTTATCGCCGCATTTTTCCTGTGCTGGGCTCCCTATCATATCATGCGTCTGATTAAGTTTGTGAATAAACTGGCGACAGAGCGCAGTGAAACACTGCATCATGTGGTCGTCATCGGGATCCCCATAACCACCAGCCTGGCACTTCTGAACAGCTGCCTGAACCCGCTGCTGTACGTGTTCATGGGTCAGGATTTCAAGGATGTATTCCGGAGCTCTATCCTAAAGGTTCTGGAGAAAGCCTTCACTGAAGAGCTGCCTCACACCAACACTTCCACTAACCCAGGGAGAACCACTGAAGAGATTCCCTTGTCTGAGACCAAGGTTTAGGATTGTCTTTGAATTACTTTAACCCGTTCAAACCGGGAACGCATCTCTGTCAGTTTTAGATTTATTTGGGCTATTAAAAAAATAGCAGATATACAAGCTCATAGTGTGGCGCCGAGTGCCGCACTATGAGCTTGTAGATCTGCTATTTTTGGGGGGGAAA
This sequence comes from Gymnoscopelus microlampas, assembly GCF_963454915.1. NCBI lineage: Eukaryota > Metazoa > Chordata > Actinopteri > Myctophiformes > Myctophidae > Gymnoscopelus > Gymnoscopelus microlampas. The sequence goes on from NC_139955.1 coordinate 45,461,824, forward strand.
TCGTGGAAAATTTGTGCAAATCGCTTCCACTGTCTATAAAATAAATAATTCTAAATAAAGGTTTGTTCTCTGAGTTCTATCTGTTTCATTTAGCAATAAAATAAAGAGAAAAACGAGCCCAATGTAGCTTATAATAAGTAGACCTGGCAACACTGCAGACAGGGAGAGAGGAGAGCGTAAGATTGCATTCGGGATAATGGCTTGTGCAATGTTCTCTTAAAGGTAATGGCATCTGGCACGGTGATTGGTTTTATCATTGTAACGCCCAAACCACACCTATGCATAATGTAACGGGTAGTGCAGGTGTCCCAAAATAGCACCTTTTGCACGGGAACGCCCCTTGCGCACTCCTAAATCCTCAAATAGTGGGCTGGCCAATTATAAGGCCCAGGGCCAGCATCTCTTCCTCTGGAGTGGTTTTAAATGTTTGGAAGAGGACAGGTTGTACCACCAGGCAACAATGTTGATTTGTGAGTTAATCATGAAGCACTTCAACACTGAAGATCATTCAACCATGTAACAGGAGATCTGTGTTTGTGCGTGCGTGCGTGCGTGCGTGCGTGCGTGCGTGCGTGCGTGCGTGCGTGCGTGCGTATTTTGTATGTTTGTGTGTATTTCACTATGAAACCATGCAATTTTAATAGGTCCAATAAAGCAGGCCCCAGTGCAGTGGGCGGCTCGCTTACAAGGCTGTAAAAGTTTGATGCAGATTCCTGTCAGATCAGATTTAGAGTCTGTGTCGTTGTGTAAACTGTCCCACCGTGGCCAGCCTGACGAGACGAGTGCAGAGCGCTCAATCCTGATTTATTCAGCGTTGCGTCGTGCCTGCAGGGGCTCTGCACTGCGATAAGCAGTGGCGGAAAAAAGTACCCACATGTTTCACTTAAGTAAAAGTATCAATACTGCAATACAAAAATGCTCTGTTACAAGTAAAAGTCCGGTATTAAAAGTATTAGCATCAAAATGTAACCAAACGTAAAAGTACTCATAATGCAGAATGTCCTATTTCACAAGTGTTCAAGATGTAAAGCAATCTTAGCAGATCTACAAGCTCACAATGTGTCGCAAAGCGACGTGTTTCAAGGCATCAAGGCTTCATGGAGTGTGTAAATTGATAGAAAATAAGTAACGTTTTTGAGTGAACTACTCCTTTAATATCCGGAGGTAAAAACAACAACTTTGCAATTGACTTCTGAAAACTCACTAATCATGCGGAGATAACTCATTCTTCAGTTTTAACAAAGGTATAGCAGCACGCACAGTCGCGCGCACACACACACACACACCCCATCAGCTTCCTAAACTAATGGCCTAAGTCATTTTTTTAGGAAAATTATATTTTTGCCTAAGTCAGCTCCTCATGACACTGGACACCTCTGGTAAAATGGCCTATCCCCTAATTAAAAAGGAACGTGCTGTCCCCTCCCCTTTTAGTATAATGGCCTATCTCCCCAGTGGACTTAGGCCAAACTAGGCATTTATTTAGCCCAAGTCACATGTTTTTGCGACTTAGGTCAAAAAATGTGCCTAAGTCTGGAGAAAATCATTTGGCCTAAGTCAGGTTTAATCCTATTTAAACCTATTATGTTACATAACAGACAGACAGTGTTATTTTGATGCTAATAGTCATAATTTGCTATAAACGTTTTGGGTGACATGATTAAGATATATCAAATAGTTTAGCAGTTTTTTTTTCTGAAAAACACACACACACACACACACACACACACACACACACACACACACACATGGCTATAAAGCGCATTGACTCTCTTTCTCTCTCTCTCGACTATCAATCTGCCTGACAGTCAAAGAGAGGAAAAGTAAAGTAAAAGTACCTCAACATTGTACTTAAGCACAGTATCAGCTACTTTCCACCACTGCCCACAGCTATATAATGGGGGGGGGGGGGGGGGGGTCACCTGACGTCACCTGATGAAGGCCAAGTGTGGCCGAAATGTCGTATCACCTTTACTACTCGTCTGTGTTTTAAAGTAAACATGCTTTTCTGTTTTTCATAAGAACACGGCCATGACACGCACACACACACACACACACACACACACACACACACACACACACACACACACACACACACACACACACACACACACACACACACACACACACACACACACACACACACACACACACACACACACAAATCTAAGATGGAAAGTAAGTGAAAGTATACTCTTGGAAGCCTTGCGCTATATTGATTTATTACACTTGGACTTCGTTCCAAAATGTCTCTGATGAGGCAACGGGGGAGAGAAACAGACTTTTTATTTATTTATTTCTGTCTTTTTTATCCACGGAGGACAAATTACAATTTTCATCACATGGACCAGCATGTAGGCCCAGGGAGGAATAATGTGTCTAGAGCAGTGTTGGAAAAGGTACTCACATTTTTTACTTAAGTAAAAGTATCAATAATGCAATGTAGAAATACTCTGTTACAGGCAAAAGTCCAGAATTCAAAATGTACTTGAGTAAAAGTACTTATATCAAAAATGTACTTAAAAGTACCACAAGTAGAAAGTACACATTATGCAGAATGTCACAAGTTTTCATGTAAAAATGCATAAACATATTTTGCGTCGCGATTTAAGTACATTTTGATGCCAATACTTTTGCACTTTTACTCAAGTAAATTCTGAATACCGGACTTTTACTTGTAAATTAGCATTTCTGCATTGCAGTATTGATACTTTTACTTAAGTTAGTACTTAAGTACTTTCTCCACCACTGACAAAGGGGTATATATAAGAAAAATCAACATCAAAAAATAAATGGAATAAAAATAATGTGTCTGGTAGTAGACACACGGGGTTATGGCCGACCAAGTTGTTATCAGCTCTGTGGTGAATTAGCCTCTTGTCCACAGCTTGTTGCAACACGCAGAGACAATGAGGTTATGTGGGGGGAATGGAGAAACAAAAGACTGGAAGATAAGCCAGTGAATAGGACAGAGATATGGGGGGGGATAGAGAGAGGGAGGGAGAAAGAGAGTGAAAGATATTCCAGACAGGACAAAAGCCAAAGAACAAAATAACTGTGTAAGATAAAGTCAGACGGACAGAGGGGAAGAGAGAGAGAGAGAGAGAGAGAGAGAGAGAGAGAGAGAGAGAGAGAGAGAGAGAGAGAGAGAGACAGAGAGAGAGAGAGAGAGAGCTAGCTTTGTGTACAAAGGGCAGCTCATTGTCGGCATCATCATCATCAGCGGTGACTGCATAGGGTTCATTTTCACATATCTATTATCCCATTCACACCGGGAACGCATCTCTGTCATTTATCTTCATTTCTTTGGGCTATTCAAAAATAGCAGATATGCAAGCTCATAGCGTGGCACTTTGTAGATCTGTTATTATTTGGAAAATGGTGGAAAATGGTGGGTCTTTGAATATTTGTATATTATTTATGCAAATATTATTTTAAAGCAAACATTTGTAACCAAAATCTTTGCTTCCGGGGGATTCTACAAATGTATTTGTTGTGTCAGTTTTTTGAAAAAGTGGTTCTCAAAGGTTATATGTATTTGGCCGTGGACCCCCCCCCCCCATCTCAAAATATTTTGTTCCAGGGACCCCCAGAAGTTGTAACAGAGTAAAACATTTTCGCTTTAAAAAAACATATATTCAAAGATTTGCACACATTTTTTACGATTTAAAAAAAAAATAGCCAAAGAAATGCTAGAATGACACAGAGATGCGTTCCCTGTGCGTCTGAAAGGGTTATCGTCTCCTCTCTTGTGCTGCTGGCTGATTAGTAACAACACCAGAGGTCTGTGGAGAACTGCTGGCTGCATGCTAATGACTCGTTCTGTTTGGAGGCTTCTCAATGCAAACTCACTGCACAGGTTTACCCAGTGGTTCTCAAAGTGGGGTCCGGGGACCCCCGGGGGTCCTTGAGGGGGTTCCAGGAGGTCCCCGGATAAATGGATAGTTAGGAACCAGATCGATGTACCCTTATGTGGCGGTAACTCTGAGAGTGTACAAATAGAACCAAATGGACCTTTATGTGGCGGTAACTCTGAGAGTGTAAATATAGAACCAAATGGACCTTTATGTGGCGGTAACTCTGAGAGTGTAAATATAGAACCAAATGGACCCTTATGTGGCGGTCACTCTGAGTGTACACAAATAGAACCAAATGGACCCTTACGGGTCCATTTGGTTCTATTTTTACACTCTCAGAGTTATAGTGGTCCGTGGTTTAATGCAGGGGTTCTCAAAGTGGGGCCCGGGGGCTGGACTGGGACCAAAATTCGGCCCTGGCATTTTGGCCCAGAGCGACCCACCACAATTCAGGTAGCAGATACTCTACCGCCCCACTTCGTTGAGGCACATACAAACGCACGCCCTTAACACCTTTACTGAAAAGCATCCCATGTTCTGGAGTTCTGGAGTCTTCAGTAAAATAAATGATAACTACACGTGACCCATACATAACTACACACCCCATACATATGATAGTTAGCCTGCAGTACTAGTCACACACAATAACAGTGGGTTGCTCTTATAAGGAGGATGCATCCTACTCTGGGGAGATCATTTCCACTGGAGATGATGTATTGGACCCATTACAAACCTGGACATGAGCAGTAGAGGACTATTATGAAAGGGGTCCAGTATGAACATGATTAGATGCAAAGATTAGTGTGCATGCAATCAGAACTTTAGTTTGCTAAAGTAAAGAAAACAAGGGTGGGCTACAATGATCTGAGAATGCATCTGTTATAGGCAAGATCTATAGGCTGTATGAGGATGGCATAACAGGATATGCCTCACTTACAGTATAGTGTACATAGCAAAAGCTGTAATTTGCGTATTGTGTGTATGCAAATAAGTTGTTATTGTAACAGCAAAACAATTCAGGGTTTTTAACAACAGCTATGTATGACCCTGTGAACACTTTGAAAGGTCAGTAAAGACAATTACAATAACCGAAGCAATATGTTTGACTTTGATCAATGTCCTTTAAGCCCATATGGGCTGCCTGGGCAACAGGAACGATGCGTGACACTTGCCATGTAATTATTGGCAGAAATGTCCATTCATTGCAAAAATAGCAGATCTACACACACCACATCACAATGACACTGACTTGTATAGATAGCAAATAGAGAAAAAAAAGGTTCCCATCCTGAGGAATAGGCCTACTGTCCATAGACAGATGTGATGCCGCCAAGCCAGTCCTGAACGAATACAGTCAGCTACCCAGTCACATGATCACAACCTTCGACAGCAGCCTCAACACAGCACACACTCTGTAGAGTCACATCAGTCTTCTATTCCAAATGAACATTTGGAATTCACACACGCACGCACGCACGCACGCACGCACGCACGCACGCACACACACACACACACACACACACACACACACACACACACACACACACACACACACACACACACACACACACACACACACACACACACACACACACACACACACACACACACACACACACACACACACACACACACACACACAAACTGTTCCCAACTCACTACCAGACCCAAGATTTCCAAAAATATTTATATCAATTATTTTATACCTAGAATCAAGCCATAAAACATTTGATTCTGTAAAAAAAAAAAGAAATAATTGAAAACCGCAAAACAAAAGGTATTTATTAAATATAGTATACCATATAATTAAATATTAAAACACTTTGTTTTCACAGAATCAAATGTGTTATGGTCATGATTCACCAGGATCCTGGATGGCTTGATTCTATGCTGAAAATAATTGATATGAATATTTTTGGAAATCTCTATGGAAAAAATGTATGGGGTCTGGAACGATGGAACCAGAACATTTCCTGCCACTGCTATGCTCTAGACCTTCAACATCAGAAACAACACAAAAACACTGTAGAATCACATCTGCATTCCATTCAGAAGCCAGAAACAGTCACTGAACATGTTGTCATTGCCACCCAGTCGTTGGGTCCCAAAATGACAGCTTGAATTCCATTAGTAAACACACAGCAAACAACGCAACGCAGCAGCTGCAGCCGCAGCAAAAACAACGAAACAAAAACACACACGGTGCCTACCTTGAGCCGTCTTCTACTTGACGTCATCAGTGATGGCCAGGGTCAAACTGTGGAACCCATGGACGTGGACGGTCCATTGCCGACGTGGCAGATCTTCTCCTTTGATGACAACGTGTGGGCCCAGCTGACTCCTGCTTCCAGGATGCCTCCCATCCATGCTTTTGCAGCGTGGACCAGGGCTTGCGTGGGGATTGGTGGTACCGGCTCTTGTACCTGTGCACATGGCTCCTATAGGGTCCGGAGTAGGTTGGTAGGAACACCATGAACCTTGAGGGTAAGAAAGAAAGAAAGAAAGAAAGAAAAAAGAGTTACATACATGTATTATGTACCCTGTCACACAACAACTCACTTCCTTCAACATCAGCCACAACACAACAATATACAGCCTAGTTTATATATTGTATCCTCATACACAGCCTAGTATATATATACTGTCACAACATACACAGCCTAGTATACGTACAGTATACTGTATCCTGTCACGACACACAGCCTAGTATGCGTACAGTATACTGTATCCTGTCACAACATACACAGCCTAGTATACGTATACTGTATCTTGTCACAACATACAGTTTTCCAGATTCAGGTAGAGTCACTGAACATGATTCATTGCCAGACAGTCAATGGGGACGCTGTGAAGTTTATAGTGGAGATGGACAGGGGAGATACATGTAGTAAAGATCGTCGCGGAACGGGCCTCGAACCCGCGATGCACCGTGTCCCCGGACCTCTTCTTTTGGATAGTTGACAGATTCAACCACAGAGCTACAAAGTACTACATTATAGTGGTAATTGCTTCTAAACCGAATGGGATAGACGCTCAACAAACTCTGCAGGGGGGTGTATTTGAGCACACCCTTTAGAATTATTAGAACATATTTGGAATATCTTACATGAATATAGCATGTTTACGTTTTATGTTTTTATTACTGTAAATTGTGTAATAATTAGTGGTAGAACTGCACTTACAAAATCATATGATCAAACCCAGATTGAGCAAAGCACTCGTTAACATATGTAGATACATTATGTAGGTAGACTTTTTCTTCATGGTCAAGTGACAAGGGTTGTAAAAAATAAAAGCATGCTTTTTCCAGCTCATAAACATTGCTAAAAATCGAGCCCTTCTTTTTGTCATCATTTGCATCATTTTCACCTTGAAAAAGCCCTTCATGGTTTAATTTCATCAAACAAATAAGTAGTATAATTTTGGAAGTTTACCATGCCACTGACACCAAACTCACATTCAACACAGTAGCCATAGGCATCATGCTAAAGACAGTTTGGCAGTGGTGGAAAAAATATTTTTCAAATATTTTACTTAAAGGTAGGGTAAGTGATATGTTTTGGTTAAAACAAAAAGTATTTTGTTAAAAGGTTAAAATACTATATTCTGATAGTAATCATTGCTATAGAGTGTTTTTTCAGTAACAGATGTCTCCCTGTCTCTCCAGCTCTTTAATAAACAGAAAATAAATGTTTCGGTAGGTGTCAAAATCTCAGCCAATCAGGAGAAAGTACCCATTTTTAAGCTTAATTTGTATAGTGTTCCAGTTCCTGCTCAGTTCCTGCTCATTTCTTAGTGTCATCACTTCCAATTTCACTTGTTTAATCTGTATCCTGATTGAGTTCTCTGTCCTGGTTCGATAAAATTGGAAATGAAACTGAAACTGAAACGAAAATGCATTTTCTGTTTAATAAAGAGGTGGAGAGACAAGGAGACTCCTAATACTGAACCAACACTCTATAGCAATGAGTACTGTCAGAATATAGAGTTATTTAACACTTATTTTAACCAAAGCAAATCACTTACCCTACCTTTAAGTAAAAGTACCAATACTGCAATGTAGAAAAACTCTGTTACAAGTAAACGTTCAGAATAAAAAATGTACTTGAGTAAAAGTACACAAGTATTGGTATCAAAAGTAAAAGCACTTCTTACGCAGAATGTCCTGTTGCACAAGTTTTCAAATGTACAGTATAAAATTCATTAAAATCCTTTTTAAATAGCAGATCTACAAGCTATCAATGTGTCGCATCGCGACGCATTGTGGGCTTGTAGATTGGCTATTTTCAAATGGCCGAAATGTATATAGGGCTGAAGTGGTTAATGTATGTTTTGTAATAATAATCCAAATCTACAAAATAACTAGTAACTATTGTCGTGGAGTAAAGGTACAATTTGTGCCTCTGAAATGTAGTGGAGTAGAAGTAAAAGTATTGAAAATTGGATATACTCAAGTAAAGTAAAAATATGTCAACATTTTACTTAAGTACAGTACTTGAGTAAACTAGAAGCTCGGCCCTGCTATGCAGGGCCTCGCGTCTAGCCCGCCGCCACGCCCACGTAGCGCCCGCGGCCACTTGGCAGCGCATATAAGTGGCATAGCGTCATGAGGGCCAGTGGGGCCGTGGCTCGGTCAGTGAAGACCCTGTAGCGCGGATGATATGTGGCATAGAGGGGCAGATTTGAAATCTCCAGAGGAAACGTCCGTGGGCTACCATTGGTTCAGCGATGTGTGCGGGCGCCCTGCGGGCCCTCCTCCTCCACCAATGTGCAGTATTGAGAGCCCTGACGTCACAACATTTGGAGCGATGGGCACTGCACTCTGGTTGGTTAGGGTCCACCTAGGGCCCAGGTAGAAGCCAGTTAAAGCCTGCATGGGCAAACCCAGTTAGGACCCGCCTTGGTCCCACATAAACGTGGCTAGTTGGGGCCCACCTAAGGGCCAGGTAGAAGCGACTTATAGCCCGCATGGGCATAGCAGTTAAGACCCACCTCGGCCCCACATAGAATTGCCTAGGTGGGGCCCACCTAAGGGCCAGGTAGAGTCGGTGGGGACCCCCCACAGGCCAATGTTAAAATGGTAGCACTTGTTCCTCAACATAGTGTGAATGTGCGTGCAAAGTTGACCACAATCGGACGCTGCATTCATGATTTGCGGCATTTTGTGCAAACTTTAGATGTGAATCTTAGCCAATCGGGATGGAATATGAAAGATTAAACAGATCCGTCTTGATCACATGACTATAGAGATCATGTGTACCGATTTGCGTGAAATGTAGATATAATCGGAAGGAGTAATGTAAAGAAATATGTTGTACATAAGGCGGCCTCCTGGTGGAGCTATAAAAGGTAGATGTGAGAAATGTAGGGGAAAGGTTTTTCCTTGACCTCTAGAGAGTGCGCATACAAAGTTTTACACAGATTGGTGCAGGTATAGGTAAAAACACAAATCGGACTGTTATAGCGCCACCATGAGGCTGATTAGAAAAATCTCAAGTGGAATTTCTTGCTCGGCATAGTGGGAATGTGGGTGCAAAGTTGCACGGAAAGTGCATGCTGTGTTCATAATTTGAGGCATTTTGGTCAAAACGGAGCAGTCCTGGAAACTGTGGAAGCCATTTTTAGTCAAGCAGGATGGAAAATGAAAAATCTGAAAGAGCGTGTTTTTTTTAATGACTATAGAGATACTGTGTATCGATGTGCGTGATGTTAGGACAAAATATGTAGCTGTACTGTGAGAAAATGTGTTTTGCAAAAAGCGGCCTCCTGGTGGCACTATAACAGGGCCATGTGAAAGAAATGGGGCAGAGGTTCTGAATTGGCATCCAGGGAGTGTGTGCACAGTTGCGCTGCGATCAAGCCAACGATGCGGGAGATTAGCTATCCACAGACCGTCGGACGGACAGGGGGTAAAACATACTCTCGCGCCATCCCTTTCGGCCTGGCGGAGACAATAAAAAAGCTAAAGTGAAGGAAAAGAGCATTACTGCAGCAAAAGTAGTCAACAAACTATACTATAAAACATTGGCCACATTGTCAAATAAATTAAGAAAGAGGCAAACATGTTGAAAATAGCCGATCTACAAGCTTACAACGCCTCTCAACGTGAGGCGTTGTGAGCTTGTAGATCGGCTATTTTCACAATATTGACTTGTGGAACGGAGTCAAACAAAATTGGGGGGGTCCCCAGTTCAAATATGTTTTTTTTTGGGGGGGGGGGGGGGTAGCCACTGCCCTAATCGGCCCGAAATTATCTGAAATTACTACATGACCATAATGCAGCCTAAACGTGCGTTGCACTAAACGGCGTCTCTGCCCCATAGCTTGTAGATCTCTCACACATGATTGGCGTAGGCTGCGTTGCCGTCGACGCTGATTGGCTGCATGTTGCTGTGACGTTGAAATGGGGTGCCAGGTCTGCTTTGTGTGTAAGCGATTTTGGGCTCATTTGGGCGCGCTTTTGGGCTGTTTTCCATAGAGCACGGCAGGGCTTGTTTCTGTCCCGTGACGGATGTGGCAAAGAAGGTGCAAAACGAACCATCCGGAAGTAAAGTGCGAGATGAAATATATAGCACTTTATGATTATTAGAGAAGGAGACAGATGTGAAGGTGGAAAATGGAATGTAGGAGGTTATATAGTTTTTCATGAGCGATTTTTGTAGCAAGTTGTGAGTGAATTGGGCCACTCCTGTGGGCGGGGGGCTGAATAGAACCATTGGGGTTTGGGAAGGAGACGCTCTCTGTTTGAGTGGTGAGATATATACTTTACACCATTGGTTCTCAAAGTGGGGTCCGGGGACCCCCAGGGGTACTTGAGGGGGTTCCAGGGGGTCCCCAGCTAAATGATGGACAGGAATGGACCCTTACGGGTGTGTAACTCTGAGAGTGTACAAATGGAACCAAATGGACCCTAACGGGTCCATTTGGTTCCATTTGTACACTCTCAGAGTTAAATTAACATTGATTATACAATATGAATTGTGGTCCCAGAGGTATAAATGCCATTAAATGGGGGTCCGTAGCCTAATGCATGTTAAACTGGGGGGTCCTTGAAGTTAAAATGGTGAGAATCACTGCTAGAGAGCCCTAAAAATCTTCTCTTATTGGGGTCCCTGGCTTATCTTTTCAAATGGGGGTCCGTGGGGTAATAAGTGTCAATTTGGGGGTCCTTGACATGAAAAAGTTTGAGAACCACTGCTTTACACCACTGCAGTTTGGTGGGTGCGCACACACACACACACACACACACACACACACACACACACACACACACACACACACACACACACACACACACACACACACACACACACACACACACACACACACACACACAGGGCCAGCCGCAAGCAACTTAGGAGCTATAAATGTTACCTGCATCTAAGTTGCAATACCCTCCCCTTGACAGCCCATTCATGAGACAGAAAAATACCCATCTGAAAATCAGTCAACGCCCTGCATACGCTACTTGTTAGGAAAATTGCACACATGGACGTGGAGTGACAACAAAGACTTCACACAGACACAGGATAACCCTAGCTATCCATACAACCTGCAATATTGGTTGGTTTATCATGGTTTAATACTGTCAGATAGGAAGTGAGGTTGTGCCATTTAGCGGCTGGAAATCAGTACAGAGCCAGGTACTAGGTTGCAACCAGAAGGTGTATTTATTCACCAGAAAATACATACAGGAACATAGACACCACAGTAGCTCTTCACCCTCAACACACCTCTCTCAATAGTGGCAAGTGACTGCCTTTTATGCTCAGCTGAGCTAATGAGCCAGCCTGGACTATACCATTATAAGGGGTGATCTAACTCAGAGCATTACATAAATAAACATACAATGCATAAATTAACACCATAAATCCTTAAATACCCTTAACCTCCACAAGTATATTCAAACTGACTGAACTACAAAATACTCTTTCCCCTCTACTACAACCATAAGCAACTCTAAAACACATCACAACCCCCCTCTGCCATTCTGACTTGGTCCAGCTCAATTACACTGGACAGAACAGCTCCACTTGAACAGTAACTGTTAAGATTCCAATCATCACTCAACATTACCTATCTTACACCATACATATTGCACTCAAGTCTCTATTGCACTCATTCTATTCTACACATTGCATTGCCCCTCCTGATTACCACTAAACATTTGTCTCCAGATGGAACTACATAGCTGAGGGGCCAGCTCAACAAACGGGAAACACAATTCAAATGTTCAGTTACCAATGTATTCAATCAACAATAAAATCAGGACTGTGCCAAATACAACTGTGCAAATAATTAAAGTGCCAATATCTAAAGTGCCCATACGCTGTGCAAATATTATTCAATTAATAAGGGTTCAAGTACATGTTTAACATAGTAACAGAGGTCCTCTCTGTTACATAGGACTTTTCTGTTTGATGAATGGACTGTCAATGAAGGGTCTTGGAACCTTGATGCAGAAAACATTAATTCATTGAATTTAGGTCGCTTGCATCTCAGATGCAAATATTGTACTTTTACTCCACTACAATTATGTGAATACTTTAGTTACTAGTTACTTTTAAGATATACATGATGGTATTATAAAACATACATTAACCACTTCAGTCCTATTTTATACATAGGCTATTTGAAAATAGCAGATCTGTGTCAGAGTGCAGTACACCTCCCAACCAATAGGGTTGCATGGTTGAAAGCATAATGGAGGAAATATGGAGAAAATGGCCACCCACCGGATTAAAATGCTTTTTATTCAACAATATAGAAGATACGGGTACTTATGAGGGCCCTTACAGAATTCAGAAATACAGAATAGCACTTTATATTTCGCCATGACGGTTGTGACGGACAACCATAGTGTGATCCATGGCTAGTTTGGTGGGTGCACACACTGGTCATACATTAAACAACATTTAGTATGTTTCCTGCTGTTTGTTTTCCCATAAGGTATAACAGAAATGATGTCACACAACACATATGGCTGAAGTTTGGAATCAAACCTTTTATTATTCAGTTTTATTATGCAGTGTTGAAAATGTTTGACTCTGTTCTTACCATAGTGCTTCCTGGGTTCTGGGCTGTGGGAAAGGACCCGATTGTGAGGTCAGGCTGCCCTTTATAGTGCCTGTCTGAAAGTATAGGCTCAGTGGTGTTAACAGTAGTCCCATTTTTCACTTTAAAAAAAGTATCAATACTACGGTGTAGAAATACTCAGTTACAAGTAAAAGGCTGGGATTCAAGATTTAATTTAGTCAAAGTACAAAAGTATTAGTATCAAAATATAAAATATAACTAATATATATAATAATAATATATAATATATAATATAATAAAGTATACAAGTATAAAGTACTATTTATGCAGAAAGTCCCATGTCCCAAGTTTTTAAATGTATAAAATGTATAAAAATCTAGCCAATTTACAACAAAATAGCCTATCTAAAACAAAAATACGCATTGTGAGCTTAATATTGCAAATATTAGAATTTTTCTTTGTACATAGATCTTCTCTTCTTGGGGTCCCTGGCACAAAACATTACAGACTGGAAATATATATCAATTTGGGGATCCTTGACTTGAAAAGGTTTGAAAAACCTCTGAGGTAGGCGGCATTCATTTCCGAAATACTTGAAATATGGAGGTATACTGTAGGTGGTTTCTGCCTCATAGCAGTGATCGTGCATTCAGCTCATAAATACGGTATCTCTGCTACCAGAGAACAACGCTATCTACAGGTATGAAGGGAACTTCCCAAGCATTATGAAGAATCACAGGCACTCACACAAGATGTCCTCATAGGGTATCTATTGTTTAGATAGGCACAGGCATAGCATACTTACAGTGGTGTAAAGTAACTCAGTACATGTACTCAAGTACCTTACCTAAGTACACTTTTGAGGAACTATTTCCCATTTTCAGTACTTTTATTTCTACTCCACTACATATTGTAGGCAAATTTTGTACTTTTACTCCACTACAATGTTTTGAAAACTTTAGTTACTAGTTACTTTGCAGATATAAATTGTTATATTATGAAACATACATTAACCACTTTAGCCCTATTTTATACATAAGCTATTTGAAAATAGCCGATCTACAAGCTCACAACACGTCGCGATGCGACGCGTTGTGAGCTTGTAGATCTGCTATTTTCAAACATTTTAGTCCTTTTACTTTTGGTACTTTAAGTACAGTTTGATACCAATGTTTTTGTACTTTTACTCAAACACATTTTGAATTCCGGACTTTTAATTGTAACAGAGTACTTCTACATTGCAGTATTGATACGTTTACCTTAGTAAAACATTTGAGTACTTTTTTCCATCACTGGACATGAGGCATATATAGGGCATCTCTGCTACCAGAGAACAACACTATCTACAGGTATATGAAGGGAACTTCCCAAGCATTATGAACAATCACCGGCACTCACACAAGATGTCCTCATAGGGTATCTTGTGTTCAGACAGGCACAGGCATAGCATACTTATACAAGCAAACTTCATGCTCGGAAATTACCCTTCTGAACCGAGCCTAAGTCCTGCTCCTCCCTCCCAGCCTCGGCGGGCCCAACACTCCCTGCTGACAGGCTATGACCCCACCCTATAAGAGCAGTGTTGATTTTATCGACTAAAACTATGACGAAAACAAAATAAAAAACAAGAATATTCGCAGTTCTGGGAAATTGCAAAGTGTGGTTGCGCTGGTGCCAGTCACGGGTCGCGGTCAAAAAAAGCAGATATACAAGCTCACAGCTTGCTCAAAGCTCAAAGCTCACGGCGCGTTGCGACGTGTTGTGAGCTTGTATGTCTGACATTGTCAACACGCAACATCGCATACGGCGAAGCACAAATGAAGCTTTACACAGCGGACTGTCTGTGAGGCTGAGGCACAGCAGCAGCAGGCTGTCGGGAATGAACCCACACTGACATTATCAAATCATGATAAAAACTTTAAATGATTATGATAGGTTTTAATGGTTGTACTACTTTATCCAAATAATAATATTAATAATAGATTTAAATGTTAAAATGGCCTATTAACAAATTATCCTATTAGGGAAGACCTACAGGCATTGGCCTTTGTGATTTGCCAACCCGACCGATGGATTAAGGATTGGCCGAGCTTTGTGTGACAGTCTTGCCGTACCAGTGATAGTGGCAGCATGGACAATGGAACTGCATTCTGATAAATACTATCACACAACAATATATTATTATTACAGAGACGGATAGATAGATGGATAGATGGATAGATAGATTAGAGAGAGACAGACAGACAGGCACGCAGGCACGCAGGCAGGTTGACATGCAGACAGGCAGACCTGTATTGCCCCCGCACGGAACATTCAGTTGCAGGAGGGAGCACAGCAGTTAGAGTTAGAGTTAGAGAGGAACGAAGTAGATACAATAACGAGTAGCGAGACAGGACAGTATCAACAACAGTACAGTACATACCGAACCCCCCTCCCCCTCTTACTCACTGGGAGCGACAGTAACGAGTTCGGTCGTCACATCTGTACGACAACATGTACCACTGGACTGTTGATGTGAACGGAGCACCGGTAGGAGACCACCGTATTGCTGTGGCAGTGGGACAGGAGGTCTACTCCATCGGATGGTTCGTTAACGTTAATGAAAGTATGATGGTCGACATGCAGGTCTTCAACACAGCGTCTTTGCGCTGGACGAAGTTGCCTCCAGTGTCGACCGCGAGAGGAGAATGCCCTCTTGACCCTTCTCTCAGGTACTTTCACGACACGGCCGTGTTCATTGGCGATCTCGTCTACATTTCGGGTTTTTCTACCAACAGCGACACAACTATCTTTACACTTTATGCGTTCAACGAGGAATCCCACAGACTGTTCAGGCCAGAGGTTTCAGGTAATGGTCCAGAGGTGACACGATGCACACGTGCGTCCGCCTGTGTCTTGGGGCAGGTCATGTATGTCTGGCTGTCTGGAAGACACACTAATGAAATCTGCAGGTTGGACACCAACACTATGGTCTGGTCTTTAATTAACGCCAGAGGCTCGCCACCTCCTCCTACCGATTTGCGTACATCTACCAACGTCGCCAACATCATCGGGACAAAGATATTTGCAGTTGGAATGCTTGGGGACTACATGAAAGTGTTCGACATAGAGACCAACTGCTGGCTGAGCTCGCCTTGTGCAGCATCTTTTAAACCATCTTTTACAGACTCGGACACGTATGAATGCATCGGGTATGACTGCGTCGTTGCCTACAATGGAGAGCTGTACATGTTGGTGAGACGTTATCCGCACTATCTCACAAAAGAACTCTGGAAATGTAATCCGGTCACATTCGCCTGGAAGAGGGTCCAGCCCAAGGGGAAAGTCCCGTACACAAGTTTTAGGATGTGCTGCTGTGTTGTGGGAGACCGTATGGTCGTCTTTGGAGGAGACGCTAAGTTTCAATGTGCCAGTAGGCTGCACATCTTAGACAAAGACACTAGTCTGAAGACCTTATGTAAGCTATCAGTTATGCAGTACGGCCTGGAACAGTCTGAACTTCCACACAACATCAGATGGGAACTGGCAGCCATGAAAACCAAAGAGGAGGAGGGAGAGGATTGATTCTTTTCTACAGCAATGTAGTGCCAAGCATCGCCCCTTGCACAGCTACTGTGGCATCAGCCTGACCTGAACCATCACAACAATGTGCAACCACATGATACTGAGTAGGATACGGCCACCTCAGAGGGGAAAACCACCTTAAACCAGGATCCTTGCCTTAAAGGGCAAGGCCACTTTGGTAGAGGTTTGGGTTGTGTAGTTATATTGCCATGATGTAACTCCAAAGGTGGACAAGAAATAAAACGTAATTGCTCCATTGATTAGAAATTGATCATTCTAAATATGCTCCTCATTGACTTACATTGTACGGTGAAACGGCTCTCAAAGGCACTCTTTTAGCCCGTAAACAAACACAAACAAAGCTCATTCAGACAAAATAGGACATCATCAAACCCAGTACTGTTTTTTTTTTTTATAAAAATGTTAACTTCCTGTTGATTTTGTTATTTTTATTAAGAAGAAAACCCAGACTGGATCCTCGGATCCGGATCTTCAAATAGCACAATCAACAGGAAGGTAGATTTCTCGTCGGATTCCGCTAAGGTGCAGCCTGCCATTTTCCTACAGAGAACCAGGAGATAACGCGATCCGAAGATTTACTGCTCCATTCATTTCCCGGTTAAATTATTTGGGAAATAACCTGTAACTCGGCTCCTGTGTTTTATCATGTTTTTTTTAGGCTGAACGACGGGGTGCCGTGATCTTTGCGTTGCGACGTGTTGTGAGCTTGTATGTCTGATATTGTCAACACGCAACACCGCCATACGGCGAAGCACAAATGAAGCTTTACACAGAGGACTGTCTGTGAGGCTGAGGCACAGCAGCAGCAGGCTGTCGGGAATGAACCCACACTGACATTGTCAGATCATGATAAAAACTTTAAATGATTATGATAGGTTTTATTGGTTGTACTACTTTATCCAAATAATAATATTAATAATAGATTTAAATGTTAAAATGGCCTATTAACAAATTATCCTATTAGGGAAGACCTACAGGCATTGGCCTTTGTGATTTGCCAACCCGACCGATGGATTAAGGATTGGCCGAGCTTTGTGTAACAGTCTTGCCGTACCAATGAAAGTGGCAGCATGGACAATGGAACTGCATTCTGACAGGCAGGCAGGCAGACAGGCAGACACGCAGGCAGGCAGAAAGAGAGTGAACGAGTGCGAGTCGTCTGCCATGCTGCCGCTGGAGTGCAAGTATCTGGACAAGGAAGTCCTGAAAACCCTGGTAGGACCGCTCACACCCCCCGTCAATCACTTCCACATCAAGAGGGAGCCCAAGAGCACCACCCTCGGAGCAGAGCTACTACAGAAATCTAAGGAAACGGCCCAACAGCTGAGGAAGATTGTGGTGCCTTTCCATGCGAACGACAGAAGCGTGGTTAAAAACATTGACACCACTACACCCGTCAAAGGTGGCATCCCCAAGGCTCCATTCCAGAGTCCCACCACCCCCGGTGTGTTTAGCCCTCCCATTAACCACACGGCCATTCCCACAGCCCGGACGCCACTGCACAAGAAGAGGGGGGTCAAGTTGCTGGACATTTCAGAACTGCGCGTCAGTGCTGGTAGAGAGACTAAGAGAAGGAAGGCATTGGTAACTGAGGCCAGAGAGAAAGCAGCCAAAGAAGAAACCGTGATTGAGAACACCATCTGCTGACGCCAGACTAGGCTTCTGGCCTTATCTGTTCACAGAAACCTGTGGGCATTGAGCAGTGAGAGTGCCCTCCTGTTAACCAACTACCTGCGGGCCATGCCAAGTATGCCGTCCACGAACATTCACAGCTTAGAGGCAAAGTCGAGCGAACATAGACAGCGGATCTGACCAGAATATCCTGCAGTCAGCGCAGCAGCCTAGAAGAGTCAGCCACTCGGAAATGGTCAGTGCTAGTAGACAGGCTAAGATAGATAGGCAGGCAGGCAGACTGGCAGACTGGCAGACAGACAGACAGACAGACACACAGACAGATTATATCATAGTTTTACAGGTGTAAAGCAGTGGGTGATTTTTTCCCCGGAACTCCATATTTGGATGAGACTGACATAATGATATCAGTGACTGTGAAGAACTCCATATTTGGGCAAGATATTCTCAGATTAGATAATACTGAAACACTTACACTCGGCCCACATCCAGCAATGTTGGATGGCACTTTAAAGGGCCAGATCTGGTAGCCAGATCCGGGCCACATTCTGACCCTAATCAGGATCAGCCAGATCTGGCCCAGATCCATACCACTTTTTTTTGTTCTTATTTTCGTTTTATATCAGCCATACCACTTTTTTTGTTCTTATTTTCGTTTCTCATTTTTTCTTTATCACGGTCTTTAAATAATTTTTATCCCTCGATTTTGAAACCCTTTTTTTCACGTAGCGCGTGGAAGGAACGCGCTACTTCCAACCAGGGAAACTCCGCTGGTACTTATTTTTTCTTTTTCATCTTTTTTTGTGTATCACAGACTTTGACTCAGTAATGAAGCCCAGTTCTCTTTTGAGGTTAGGAACTACTACGAACTGTTCCAACTCTGGGAAGTTAACAGCAACATTTAGCTTGCATAAGGTCTTCAGGCTAACGTTCAAGTCAAGAATATTTAGCCCTAGAGAATCCCCAAAAGAGACGACGTAATTATCAGTTCTAATTGTCACCTTGCAACAGCACAGCTGACTGCCTGCCTGAACATTCAAATGAGCTAACGGGTTTGTTCCCTGGACATGAACACGTGTCCATGTCCAGGGTGTCTGAGGGGAGGCGCCTGGTTCATATTTCCACAGGTCAGTGTTGCGCTGTGGGTTGCCTAGCAACGGTCTAGTACATCCACCAATTATGTACATGGAGCTATTGTAGACAAACGCTGAATGAGATCTGAGGCCTTGTTGGAAAAAGTCTGGAATTGTCAATGACGACCATGTTTCAGCCTCTAGGTCGAACACTGTGAAGGGGTGCTGGCTGGTCGCTAAGCCTCCAAATGCATACATCTTCGTCCCTATGATGGTGGTGGTGTGGCGTGATGAAGCAATCGGTGACTTTAAGCAAATCGTCCAAGTACATGTGAGTGTTTCGAACCTCAGCAACTCATCAGTTTGAGCATTCAGTTTAATTCCTCCAAAAATATAGATGTTACTTTTAAAGACACAGGCTGAGTGGTGTTTCCTCCCGTCTGGATTATCTATCTTAACCCTGAACCACGTGTTAGTGGATACCCTGTATCGATAAACATGATTCAACAGGGTATTAGGGTTATCACGGAGCCCTCCGCCCCAGATGTAGATTACCTCTTCTTGACCTTCCATCAGCACAGCTGTGTGAGAGCAGCACATTGGGGGGACATCATCGGGATTTTGTCCAGCCAGCGTGCCTATTTGAGTCCATCTTAATGAAATGACATCAAATGAATGCACAGAGATTTGATTTGTGTCTCCAGTGGTAATGCTTCCAAAACACAACACACGATTCTTCACTGAAACAGCAGCATTCTGGAAGATCCGGTTTGGCCCTGTATCGCTGTACAGCCCTGTCAGTGTCCAGCGGTTCATCTCCTGCCTGCGTGCGTGCGTGCGTGTGTCTCTCTCTGGGTAAAGGGATGGCGGTCTCGCAATGTCTTTAACCTCTTAAGAACAGGAACGCATCTGTTATTCAAATGAATAGTTAAAGGTTTTAAAAGATTTAGCTTATTGGACCACAAGAAGTAAAATGGAGCCTACAGATATATATATAGGCCCAGAAGGATGACGTCATCGTTAGTTTTGTCGTCGGGGATGACGTAACGGTTATGTGACCGTTACGTCGAACTGATGATAGGGTCGATCTCAAAGGGTCCTATGAAACGGTGTAAACAAGTTAATTCGGATGAGGGCTAGGTAGACAGAATGACAAACCAAATGTTGCAATAATCCGTATTTATTTTTCTTAAAGGTGCACAAAAATGTTCAAAAAATAGTTTAAAAAATGTAATAAAAAAAAACCCACAAAACAATAAACTTACATGCTTCAAACAAGCAACAGTCCAGAGACTAAACTGACTCTGTCAGACTGATAGAAAGGGCAGAGCTATAAGCAGCATGGTGCCCCTGGCTTTACTGACCCAGGCCTGAGACTAGACTGACTCATATCATCTACTACCTGGATGGCTAGCCTCTACCTAGTGGCCTCAACCATGTCTTAAAAGACAGGTAACCTCAACACATTCACCTAAAATACTAGTGAACTCAAACAAAGAAAACATTTTCCAAACTTTACAGAAATCATTCAAATCAATCAAAGGGTAAGTATTAATTATGTTTAACAACACACCTCTTTTCAATTATAAACCTTATTATACAGAAAAATCCTACACTCCCCTGTCAAATGGTATGTCCCAATTGCCCTACCCTCCATATAAGGAGCACTGTGGTCACGTGTTACTCTTTTCAGATCCTCAGACCAGGAAGAGGACACGGCAAGTATGGGTGTTTGTTTGGTGTGGTGAGGAGCAAAACCAGTTGGCCGGCAGTGAAGGTGGGGGCAGGGGAGCGTGTCGGTTAGCCTGAAGTTGAGAACGCTTAGAAGCATGAGGCAGGGAGGCTTGAGCACGTTGCCAGATTCTTTGACAACACTGGATGTGGGCTTGGGCGGAGGGAACCAAGATCTGCTGTTCCTCCGCAGAAAGGAGAGGCGGTTGGTAGCCAAGAGAGCAGAGAAAAGGGGAAAGGCCAGTCGAGGCGTTAAGTAGGGAGTTATGTGCATATTCCACCCAAGGGAGGAAGGAGCTCCAAGAAGACTGGTCAGTCAGATCAGTCATATCCATATATGGAGCGGGTGATGTCAGTTATGCCCAAAGATGTCATGATGTCTATGATGTCAGTCCTGGACGTTTCGGTTAGCTCCATATATGTCACGGTCCGCTCCTCGGGCCGTGGACCTTATTGACTATTATTTAAGACCTTCATTGCCCTTATATGGTCGCGGACACTTTAGGCCTGGTTAGGCCTTCGTTCTATTTGTATAATTGTATAGTATCTGTCATTCTGTTGTTGCCTTTTGCATTGGTGTTCTGTACCTTTATTTTGTAGTATTGTTTCCTGTCTGCCTTGTTATTGCTTCCTGTCTTGTCTCACCAGTATGTATTTGTAATTGTTCTCCACCTGTGTCCTGTAACTGTTGTGCCCAAGCTAGAGGTCTTCACGGGTCAAATATAAATACCCGAACCCAAATGGACCCGTGAATTTTTTACCCGGAACCGAATGGACCCGGCCTATGGTCCAATATGAAGGACCGATACCCGAATGGACCCGCGAAAAAAATACCCGTAACTGAATGGACTCGGGCCATTATTAGAAATTGAGAACCGGACCCAAACAGCACCGAGAGGTGTCGGAAACCGACCCGTATAGAACCCGTACATAAAACGAGCCTCCGAGAAACCCGAACGCAAAATTGTTTGCCAACGTCATTAGTACAAGTTGTCCAGCGTTAATTAAGATTTGTTTCATACTTTCTTACCTAAATGTTAACGTAGCCTCCGTGGTTGTGATGTATAATCCCAGTCAATGCTCATTGGACAGTTTATAAATACAAAATAAATCCACTTTCTTTAGATGTGTGTAATCCTTCTTCATTGCCAACAATAATCCACTTTAATTTCTGTTGTTTAACATTATAATCGGCTTGAGAGCATAGCATATAACAACACGCTATGACAACTCGATTTTTACAATTTTGAACCATTAACCAAAACGTAATAAACAATATTTGCAATAACTGCCCTGAACTCTTAACCTGTGGCTTGTCTTGAACCTTCACCTTTGACGTCATCAGAATGTCACAGTGGTGAGGAATACTCGTGTAATGCCATCTTGTGGCGATATTTTTGTTTGCACTTTGCAAGTTTTCAGTGCTTTTTTTCAGTATGGTAGTAAATATTGATGTAATTTTGTGTGTGTGTGTGTGTGTGTGTGTGTGTGTGTGTGTGTGTGTGTGTGTGTGTGTGTGTGTGTGTGTGTGTGTGTGTGTGTGTGTGAGATCCAGTGGAAAAGGCCCTCCATCTGACACACCCCAAAAGAGCAGCCGGATGACCCTGCTTATAGTAGTCCTCAATTCTTCTGTGGCAGCATGTTGGCAACAGCAGAGATGGTGTGGGACTGGTGCTGTCTCTGACTTGCATCCTGCTCTGACAGAAAAGGGATATATTTGTTTTATTAGGATGATAGGATCCCCATAGCTGGCAAATTAATGACAGCAAACAAACACATCATCAATAATAAGATACTACTACCACCACCACCACCACCACCACAGCAACAATTAATAAAATAACTTTATAAAATATATATAAAAAAATGTATTATTTATATATATATATATATATATATATATATATATTGTAGCTAAGCAAACCATGACTTACCCTATCACATGTTGCTATTGAGGAAAAGCAAAGCGTTGACACTGGCTGTCCCAAGCTGAGCGCGCCGGTTCTCCAGGGTGCGTCCTGAGATGCTGAATGTTGATTCACAGCTAACACTTGAAGCTGGCACGCAGAGGATCTTCCCCTGGCCATCATTGGAAACCTTTTGGCATTGTTTTTCCAGAAAGTTAGAACATGTTCCTTGTCGTCTGTCGCCGAGGAGGTCTTTTGTTGTAAATAGCTTTCAACCTCATCATCAACAACAGGCTCATGATCGTCCACATCCTCCCACTGGTTGAATGGTGCTGCTGGCCCGGGCTCGTCCTCATCCCCATCAGTCACTGTGGCCTGACTGGGCTCCAGCTGCTCTTCTTGTTCCTCTGCAGCTAGTTGTGGAAAATTGGACAGTTCCACCCGTGCCAAGTTATATATGGCCTCCTTTTCTTGCTGGCTAAACATTCGTAGCTGTTTGAATTTTGGCCACAGCATTACAGCAAGTTTTGCATGGTTATCCACCTCAATACGGTCAGCACCTAGCAGCTGCAGGCATCTTCTCTTCAGCACTTCCAGAAAGGTGGTGTCAGATGCTGTGGGTTGGCAGTGGCTCATGAGGGTGGACTTCCACAGTGCCACCAGATTCATTGTTGGATATTTGGATCCACTCATCCCTTCTGTAGCTTTCTTGAATGGCTGTAAGAATTTTACTAAGAGCTTCAGTGTGTCCTTTGAGGTGTTGCGCATCCTGTGCCATTCCCCCCTGGCCTGGAGAATGTTTTGCACCTCATCATATGAGAACAGCACGGACTCCATCATATCTAGCTTGGTATTCCAGCGGGTTATATGGCCTTCTTTATTTCTGGCAACAGCTTGGCTTTTAGCTCGGTGCATTTCTCCCGTGTGTGTCGGGAGACAGACATTCCTGAAGGCAGCAGCGCTTTAGCGTCGCATTTACCGTGTGTAGCCCCCGTATCCACTAATAACTGCGCCAACTCGGTAAACGCTGGGGATTCAAAAGCCACGAAAGGCCTTATATCTTTTGCACAGACCTTGACGCATCTTTCCATAACGGCATTCTTTGCTTTTACTGTGACTCCTCCGGTCCTAACAAACGAGTCCATGGGCACCTGACTTGGCCTTTTCTTCAAGCACGCTTGACGCTGGTGTTTAAGCAGAGTAGAGGTGCCCGTCTTTGCCGTGTCATACTTAAGGAAACTGTTGCATTCGTTGCATTTTGCAACGCCGACCTTCTTCCCATCATTGTCAACAATTAAAACGAACATGGTCCAAGCCGGACTGTTCCCAGCTGATTTCTCTTCATGGAACTGTCCTTCACGCAACTTTCTTTTAACCTCATTGTAATCCATGCTTCTCTCTTGTTGTTGTTTTTTTTTTTTTACTGTGTAGCGC
This sequence comes from Gymnoscopelus microlampas, assembly GCF_963454915.1. NCBI lineage: Eukaryota > Metazoa > Chordata > Actinopteri > Myctophiformes > Myctophidae > Gymnoscopelus > Gymnoscopelus microlampas. The sequence goes on from NC_139955.1 coordinate 45,486,079, forward strand.
GACCACTTCCTCTTTACTAAAGTCATGTGACACAAGTCACGCATGCTGCTCGCCTCCCACTGGAGAAAAAAAGGGGAGGGGCGGGGGAGAATGACAGCTGTGACTGCCAATCGCCGGGTCCACTAAGATATTCTAGAACCGTCCATTTCACAGTCGGAGACCCGAGACCCGAGACGGACCCGGACCCGGAGTCACTTCTTGTGAATGACCCGTGACCGAGCCGGGTACGGGTCGGAACGCGGGTATTTCGGGTTACATGCCTAACCCGAAGACCTCTAGCCCCAGCAAATCCCAGTAAATTGACCATTCAAGCAGGTTTTCATGGCGTTTGGCTTTGGAGCAGGCAGCCTAATATGAGTGCATGTCAAGACAACCGGATATCCGAACGACTCGGCGGAGGAAATGGCTGTAAGAATTTTACTAAGAGCTTCAGTGTGTCCTTTGAGGTGTTGCGCATCCTGTGCCATTCCCCCCTGGCCTGGAGAATGTTTTGCACCTCATCATATGAGAACAGCACGGACTCCATCATATCTAGCTTGGTATTCCAGCGGGTTATATGGCCTTCTTTATTTCTGGCAACAGCTTGGCTTTTAGCTCGGTGCATTTCTCCCGTGTGTGTCGGGAGACAGACATTCCTGAAGGCAGCAGCGCTTTAGCGTCGCATTTACCGTGTGTAGCCCCCGTATCCACTAATAACTGCGCCAACTCGGTAAACGCTGGGGATTCAAAAGCCACGAAAGGCCTTATATCTTTTGCACAGACCTTGACGCATCTTTCCATAACGGCATTCTTTGCTTTTACTGTGACTCCTCCGGTCCTAACAAACGAGTCCATGGGCACCTGACTTGGCCTTTTCTTCAAGCACGCTTGACGCTGGTGTTTAAGCAGAGTAGAGGTGCCCGTCTTTGCCGTGTCATACTTAAGGAAACTGTTGCATTCGTTGCATTTTGCAACGCCGACCTTCTTCCCATCATTGTCAACAATTAAAACGAACATGGTCCAAGCCGGACTGTTCCCAGCTGATTTCTCTTCATGGAACTGTCCTTCACGCAACTTTCTTTTAACCTCATTGTAATCCATGCTTCTCTCTTGTTGTTGTTTTTTTTTTTTTACTGTGTAGCGCGACCACTTCCTCCTTACTAAAGTCATGTGACACAAGTCACGCATGCTGCTCGCCTCCCACTGGAGAAAAAAAGGGGAGGGGCGGGGGAGAATGACAGCTGTGACTGCCAATCGCCGGGTCCACTAAGATATTCTAGAACCGTCCATTTCACAGTCGGAGACCCGAGACCCGAGACGGACCCGGACCCGGAGTCACTTCTTGTGAATGACCCGTGACCGAGCCGGGTACGGGTCGGAACGCGGGTATTTCGGGTTACATGCCTAACCCGAAGACCTCTAGCCCCAGCAAATCCCAGTAAATTGACCATTCAAGCAGGTTTTCATGGCGTTTGGCTTTGGAGCAGGCAGCCTAATATGAGTGCATGTCAAGACAACCGGATATCCGAACGACTCGGCGGAGGAAACCGTACTCCTTCGAGTCCTTGGTCAGTCCCATATATGCACCTGACCATATGGGCATACCGGTCGGATCTGTGGCTCTGGACAATCGGATGTCTGTATATGTCAGACCTTGTCCCTTTTATACCCATACATGGATATCGCTGATGTCATCAATACATGCCCATATATGGGCATGCCCTCTTTTGTGCCCATACATGGGGCTGACTGATTTGTTTGCGGTTGATGCCATGACGACACAGCAGCGTGTGCAGCAGCGTGCTCTCTGGTCCTACTCTAGCCACCAGGCCCACCACCAGGCAGAAGCCACCAGGCCAGGCAGCAGCCATCCAGGCAGCAGGCACCAGGCCAGGCAGCAGCCATCCAGGCCCACCACCAGGCAGCAACCACCAGGCCAGGCAGCAGCCACCAGGCCAGGCAGCAGCCACCAGGCCAGGCAGCAGCCACCAGGCACCAGGCCAGGCAGCAGCCACCAGGCACCAGGCCAGGCAGCAGCCATCCAGGCCCACCACCAGACAGCAACCACCAGGCCAGGCAGCAGCCACCAGGCCCACCACCAGGCAGCAGCCACCAGGCCAGGCAGCAGCCACCAGGCCCACCACCAGGCAGCAGCCACCAGGCCAGGCAGCAGCCACAAGGCACCAGGCCTGGCAGCAGCCACCAGGCCTGGCAGCAGCCACCAGGCACCAGGCCTGGCAGCAGCCACCAGGCCAGGCAGCAGCCACCAGGCACCAGGCCTGGCAGCAGCCACCAGGCACCAGGCCTGGCAGCAGCCACCAGGCCCACCACCAGGCCAGGCCACCAGGCAGCCACCAGGCCAGGCAGCAGCCACCAGGCACCAGGCTAGGCAGCAGCCACCAGGCCCACCACCAGGCAGCAGCCACCAGGCCAGGAGCAGCCACCAGGCCCACCACCAGGAAGCAGCCACCAGGCCAGGAGCAGCCACCAGGCCCACCACCAGGAAGCAGCCACCAGGCCAGGAGCAGCCACCAGGCCCACCACCAGGAAGCAGCCACCAGGCCAGGAGAAGCCACCACCACCAGGCACTCAGGCAGTTGCTTTACCAATGCAATCAGGCTTGCAGCAGCCATTATACACCAGGTTGTGCCCTCAGCAGTAGCCAGCAGACGGTGGGGCTCGTCTTTAGCCCGGATCCGTCTACAGTAACATCCTTGTGTTTGTTTGGGTGAGACCTCTTGTTGTCTGTATTGGTGAGTTACTTTGGTGTTGTTGTCTGTGTTGGTGATCTGCTTTGGTTTGTTTGAGAGGTGTGTTTACACATTCACTCTACTTTGACTTATTGCATTCAGTCACTCACTACTATGGGTCCCAAAAAGAATCCAACTCCCCAGGAGGATGAGTTTGTGACTGTCACTGTTCTAAATGAGATGTTAGATCAACAAAAGCAATTTTTCAAAGAATTGATGGATCTCCAAGAAAATAACTTTAAAACTTTCCTAGGTCTCATCATGGACTCTACCACAAAAAGAGTTGATGATCTGGTGAAAACAGTCTGTGAGCTTAAACATAGCCTGGAGTTCACTCAAGCAGAGACCGATAGTTTTAAGGATGCAAATGTTTTGAACCAGGCAGCAACTCAGTCGAGTACTTTGTTACTTGGCCAACTACAGACTGCTCTAGACAAGCTCTCCTCTAAAGGAGACTACCTAGAAAATCAGTCCAGGAGAAACAACATCCTGATGGATGGTATTGAGGACTCTAAATCAGAAACATGGCAAGAGTCTGAGATCAAGCTAAAAAAGATGATGTCTGATAGACTTCAATTGGATTCTAAACTGATCGAGATGGAGAGGGCCCACAGAATCGGCACCTTTCTGCCAGAGGGGCGTCCCAGACCTATAGTCGCCAAGCTGCTCAGATACAAGGACAAGGAGGAGATTATGAAAAGGGCAAAAAATCTCAAAGGTTCAAAAATCTTCATTAATGAGGATTTCTCTGAAAAAGTTCGCCTGAAAAGGAAAGAATTATTTCCCCTTCTCCTGGAAGAACGCAAAAAAGGGAACATTGCATATCTTAAATATGATCAGCTGATTTCCCATCCCCCCTCCCGCAGGCCTGTTGAGGCCAACTGAGTCAATGGCTCACATTGAAAATGTAATTTTATCTATTGTCAATGTTTTATTTCTCTTTTAACTGTTATGATCAGTACACATTTAGTTAATATTACGCTTACTGACCCCCCTGGTCCAACCATCATGACTGACCATACTTATGTGCCTCCACAACAGGTACTAGATTTACCATCATTTAATCCCTTTGACATATGTATTGACAAGGATGGCATCTATGACCATCTATGAGTTCTTAAATCCTGATTCAAATCATGACGACCTGAAAAATGTAAAGATATTTTGTGAATATTACTCTGATGATCAGTTTAGGAAATCTGTACATGTAAAAGGCCCCAATACTCTTTCTTTTTTGCATCAAAATATTCGTAGTATGCCACACAATTATGATCAATTGACAGAGTACTTATCCATCCTCAATTTCTCATTTTCAGTAATGGCCTTTTCAGAAACGTGGCTTCAAGATAACATTACGTGTCTCTATCCTTTGGAGAATTACAATGCTATTCATTCTTGTAGAAAAAACTCAACAGGGGGTGGTGTTTCTCTTTATGTTTCAAATCTGTTTAATTTCAAGGAAAAAAGGATCTAAGTCAATTCTTTGATAATACCTCAGTTGAATCTGTGTTTGTGGAAATTCCATCTTGTTTACCTTTTGATGGTGAAAGCATCATCATTGGGTGTATTTACAGACCACCTGAATCGGATCTTTCAATTTTTAACGATGCCCTTTATCACACTCTTGAAATGGTTTGTAAGGAAAGTAAAAAGTGTGTATTACTAGGTGATTTCAATGTTAATCTTCTCAACAGTAAACAGTCTTCTTCTGTAGATTTTCTTAATGTTCTTTATTCTACTTATTTTTATCCCTCAATCCTCAGACCCACTAGAATAACTAGTTCATCAGCTTCACTTATTGACAATATCTTAATCAACTTCTTGCACCTTGAAATTACTTCTGGTCTATTGCTAAACGATATTTCAGAATATTGGCCTCTCGCTGGCAGCTAACATAGAAGATTCTGATAAACCTCCATGTAGCTTGATTAAGGGTCAGTTTTCTCTACTCTGCAGTTTTGATCCACCCAGTGTTGAGGAAGTTAGGGGTATTGTCTCTAAATTAAAAAATTCTGCTGAAGGTCACGATGGGTTTAGAAGCAGCTTTATTAAAGAAATCATCGATTATATTATCCAACCCTTAACTCATATTTTGGCTTTATCTTTACAATCTGGAGTCATCCCTCATGAATTTAAAATAGCAAATGTTATGCCCCTTCATAAATCAGGAGATTCTAATCTTTTTGGCAATTATCGTCCCATATCTATTCTTCCCAGTTTTTCCAACATTTTGGAAAGACTTATCTATTCCAGAATTTCAGCACACCTACTTGAGAACAACATCCTCTATTGCCATCAATATGGTTTTAGAAAGCAATTTTCAACTGAACAAGCTCTGTTACAGCTTGTCAACAATATCTCTTCTGCTCTGGATGATGAGAAATTTGTTCTTGGGGTATTCTTAGATTTAACAAAAGCTTTTGATACTGTCAATCATAAAATTCTTGTTTCTAAACTCAATAGATATGGGGTACGGGATGTTGCTCTTAAATGGTTTTCTAACTATCTCAAGGACAGAGAACAATATGTGTCCATCAACGGTTGCATATCTGAGAAGTTGAAATTCTTAGTCGGGGTTCCCCAGGGCTCAATACTTGGTCCTTTGTTGTTTTTGATTTATATTAATGATTTAGCCATGAACTGTAAAATGTCTCTTCCTATCTTATTTGCTGATGATACCAATCTCATTGCCTCGCACAGTGATTTAAATACCCTAGTAAAATATGTGAATGATGAATTATCTGATGTCTTCAAATGGTTCCAATTGAACAAGCTTACTCTTAACATAAAAAAATGTAACTTCATGATTTTTAGTAATATTAACAAAAAATTCCCAATAGATAAATCTAAAGTTTTAATTAATGGTACGGAAATCTGCCAGGTTTCTCATACAAATTGTTTGGGCGTCATTATAGATGATCATCTAAATTGGAAACAACAGATTGATACTGTAGCTATGAGGTCTATGAAGATGCTTGGCATTATTGCAAAAAATCTGTCCACTGGTTCATCCCTCGTCTCATTTAACTCTTTATTATAGTTTAATTTTCCCACATATTAACTACTGTAATATTGTTTGGGCTGCTACTTATCCTACATATTTAACTAAATTACTCATCATTCAAAAGAGGTTTTTGAGAATGATCTCTCTCTCAAATAGACACGAGCCATCTGCACCTCTCTTTATTAAATATTCTTCATTGCCCATAGATAAGGTTCATGTTTTTCAAACCTGCTTATTTATGTTCAAATTTAAAAAATGTAAGCAAGACCTTCCTTATTCTTTTCATAATTTTTTTCATGTTACTTCTGATGTTCACTCTTACCCCACAAGGCAAAGTGATGATTTTAATTTACCTTTTTGTCGTACTTCAAAACATAAACATTTCATCACATTTAGAGGCCCTCAGTTGTGGAGCTCGCTTGATGCATCTCTCAAGTCTTCACTATCCTTCCCAATATTTAAGAAACATTTAAAACAATATCTAATTTCTTCCTTACTATAATCCATCGATTTAGTCATCTTTACAAAATTGTTTATTCTTTTTTTGTTGTGTTTGTCTTCTTTATCTTTTGAGCAGTTTTGTGTTTTTATTTCTTTATTTGCACTACTGCTCCCCTTGGAAATTTGTATTAATATTATTATTTTTTTCTCTTATTGTATTGTTCTTATTGAACTTTTAAATTCAGTTGTTTCAATGAGCTCTCCCATGAAGGAAAGGATTCCAAATAAGCCATCCGGCTTCTTCCTTTCCTCGCACAGCAACTGTCTTTCAATATGTATTGTTTCTATATTTGTATAACAATGTGCTAATAAACTAAACTAAACTAAACTAAACACATTGAGGTTAGACAACACACTCCACAATTGGGTGTAGCTGCAACTCCTTATATGGTCTAGTCATGTGATCAAGACAGATCTGTCAAATTTTTCATATTCCATCCTGATTGGCTTAGATTAGCTTCCAAAGTTTGCAGGAGTGCTTCGTTTTTAACAAAATGCCTCAAATCATGAACACAGCATAAGATTGCCGTGACACTTTGCAGACACATTCCCATTAGGCCAAGGAAGAAATGCCACCTTACATTTTCAAATAGGCCTCATGGTGGTGCAGGCAGATTCATGTTTTGACCTATAACTTGAACCGTAGGTCATACAATCAAAATAAGCAACACCCATTTACAAGTTTTTGTAAAACATACTTTTTTTTTGGGAAATACAGTAAATACTAGATCTGAAAGTATCTTGATACAAATTACATCTAATGTTTTTCCGTTCCAACCAAATACAAATTACAAAATACAAAAAGTATTTCAAATACGTATTTCAAATACATGTATTTCAAATACTGCCCATCTGTGTGTGTGTGTCATCTACATAGACAATCTATATACCATTTTAAAGTGGAAGTAACATAATGGACACTACTTTTTCCCAATTTAATTGTGATAAAGTTGTGAAAATATTTAACAATGCAACTATAGACTGAAAGGATCTGTGTTGAGAGTTTTCAGAAAAAAGAAGCCCCCAGTGGCCAAAATTCTGAAAATCCCTCCCACCACCTCGGAAAGGGCAGACCCAAAACATCGCGTCAGAGATAATAATACGTCACCCATCTGGAATGCATTGGAAATGGACGTTTTAATTACACTATTTTACACTCTTTATAATAAAGTCACTTTTTTAATGAACATGACCAACAACATGTCTGCTATACACTCTCAATTCTTTTTTAATAATCCGCCGGCCATTTTTGCAGTATTCATAGAGAAACAGAGCTAGCGTAGATATACTGTCTTAGGGGCGTGTCTTAAATCAACCAGACTGTTCCAGCGGGCCAAAGCGGATCAGCATGCCCCAAGATGAGCTCTCATCTGTGGGTATAACCAGAGAGGTGACTCAGGGTCTGGCTCTGGAGTTTTTTTTTTGTTTTGTTTTGTTTTTACCCCTTGATTTTTGTGTTCTGTCTGGCTGTAGCAAACAATTACACTACATTAGATTAATAGTGGACAGGTAGACTAGTTATTATTATTTTTAATGGAATTAAGAGTTAGTGATAGAACTACCTTTATGCTCTGTGCAGTCTGCCCGCTGGACGAGGGGCGTCGTGAACGGCTTTGTATGTAAAGTGTCGTGTATCGGGTTCTGTGCATATGGAATATGAAATTACATTAATACATTATAAACACAAACCGTTAGAGTGTCTCATAAACAGGCGGAGACCAAAAAGTCACTAGTCGCTATTTGGGGAGATTCTAGCGGTGACTGCTAGCTGCAGTGAATTGGTCAAGATGACACCGCCAGCTGTCCTGTTTATTGTCTTAGGTGAAGATCTAAACATGGAATCAGGCCGAGTTCTTGGTTCTCACAGAGAACTAATTCAAGAGTGCCTATTGACATTGACAGCTGCTCTCTCCACCAATAGACTGACACGAATCAAGTAGAATAAACTTATAAAATGTACACTAATCTTCTCTAAATTTACAGATAGGACTGAATAAAATAGGGCAGAGGGAAAAACCCTTTAGTGGGATAATATGAACACTTTGCGTCTAAGTCTGAGGTTAACGGTGACATCATTATTAAAGGGATTAGCTCTCTCCAGAGGGGAGGGGCTGAGTTGCAACAGTGGGGGAACTCAGCAGAGGAGCGTGTTTCTTTTTAAGTCATTTTAATCATCTAAATCATTTATACAACGTCAGACATGTCACTGTTTAGACTTATTTCGAAGCTAATAAAATGTTGTATAATAATGTCATAATGTGAGTGTATGGAAAATACCGTTCTATAGATAATGTCATATGTACAAAACAAGACATATGCTATTTCAGTGCCCAGTGAGGAGAAGGCGGGCCAAGCCTAGAGTTACGACAGAAGCCTGTTTATGGACTGTCACAGAAAGAAGATAGTCTATTTATGATAACTGTTTTGCTATATAATGATTTGTATTGTTGTGTAGTTATATTACCACGATGTAACTCCAAAGGTGGACAAGAAATAAAACATATTTGCTCCATTCTAAATATGCCCCTCATTGACTTACATTGTACGGTGAAACAGCTCTCAAAGGCACTATTTTAGCATGCAAACAAACGCAAACAAAGCTCATTCAGACAAAATAGGATATCACCAAACCCAGTACTGTTTTTTTTTATATAAAAATGTTAACTTCCTGTTGATTTTGTTATTTTTATTAAGAAGAAAACCCAGACTGGATCCTCGGATCCGGATCTTCAAACAGCAAAATCAGCAAGAAGGTAGATTTCTCGTCGGATTCTGATAAGGTGCAGCCTGCCATTTTCCTACAGAGAACCAGGAGATAACGCGATCCAAAGATTTACTGCTCCATTCATTTCCCGGTTAAATTATTTTGGAAATAACCTGTATCTTGGCTCCTGTGTTTTATTATGTTTTTTTTTTTGCAAGCCATGCTATTTTTAACAGCGGATAACAAGCAGGGGGTCGCAGTGACATTTTTTTGTTTGTTGCGGAAGCACACAATGCTATGCTAGCATCTGTCCCCTCTGACACACACACACACACACACACACACACACACACACACACACACACACACACACACACACACACACACACACACACACACACACACACACACACACAGTCAATCGTTCACACCTGGTGTTAATTATTTTGCCCTGCGCAGGCTCTTAACTGGTTATCCTACTAATGTCACACCCTCTGACAAATGGATTCTAGTTTTCAAGATTAGAACAGCAACACTGGTTACAAAGTGGGGGGAGGTGGGGGGGGGGGGGGGGGCGGGGTGTGGGGAGGAATGCAGCCACTCTCTACTCCTCCAGATGATCGAGAGACGCAACTGACATACTTCTCCATACAACAGTGTTTTACCGGATTTGTGATGCTGTTGAAAAAGCGTTCTCTCAGTTAGAGTTGAATGGTGATGGTCCTCTGTATGTTAATGACCTTGGCTGTGGCTTCACGGCTTGGTCATTGTTCTCATATAACAAGTTTGTCCAGTATTCAACCCCCAAGCAGCCTCAGTAAGGAGCTGCTGGGCGCTGGCGTTTCTTTCTGCCTGTTTTTTTTCTCTCTCGTTTTTTTTCCATTAGAGGTAGTATTAAATGCCGTTTTTTCAAATCACCTCGCGGGCCAGATTTGACGACGTTGCGGGCCAGAAACGGCCCGCGAAACACCAGTTTGACATCTCTGTTTTATATAATTGTCACGGTGCGAGGCAGGGAGTTGTAGGACCCAAGCACAGACAGTGACACGGAGACAGAACGGATCAGATGCAGGGGTTTTATTATATATAACTAAACAGGGAAAACAAGGCAAGGCTAGGAACCGACAGAACACTGTGACAACAATAATGAACCAACACAGACTGGAAACAGAGTGGGAACAGGTGAGAACAAAGGACAATTAACACATGATTGGCTGTAACAGAACAAGACACAGGTGAACTACAATTGCAAAGACATACTGGTGAGACAAGACAGGAAGCAACAACTAGGGCAGACAGGAAACACCAAGACAACACTACAGAATAAGGGTACAAGGAGAACAGGGAACAATACAACAGGAAGAGTGGCCAAAAGGGTCCAATACCATATAAGGTCAGACACAGGCTAAATAATAAAGTCACAGTCCACGGTCCGAGGAGCGGACCGTGACAATAATTCATTATTTTTTAAATATGATTTATTATTGCTGTGTTCGGGCAAGCCCGAGAATCTGGATAGAATCTTGTAGTGTGAGATGTGTAGTGTGTGCATGTTTAAGAGAATCTTGAAAGATTATCTTGTAGTGTGTGATGATAATTGATTTCAAAATCGTTTAAGACTGAAAAAGTCTTGTAGTGTAAGGCCAGCTTTAGAGCGCCCCCAAGAGACATGAATCAGTCACTAGAAGGACAAATACACCAAATAAAACAATGATTTGATGCCAGCAGTTACACTACTTGTTTATTTGCATAGTATTGTACAAAGAAAGGACCCCAATGGAAACAAGCCATAGTGCTTTCTTGTTTGTTTTTTAGCGGCGCTAGCCGCTCTATACCTCTATACCTGACTTTGTCTGTGTTCACCGTCAACGTTCTGATTGGTCAGACCCGTCAACGTTCTGATTGGTCAGACCCGTCAACAAAGTGATTGGTCAAGCTTCACGTGACACATGGCTATAAACACATTATAAACACATATCGATGACATAATGTATTAAAGGTGCCTGTAGTGTTCTGATGCAGTGTAGGGAACTGTCACTAAACACCAAGATAAACCGCAGCCAATGAAGACAGAGTCGAAGTAAGATTTTGACCATTTACTGTTGCTCTTCCTCATTAACACGACGGTGAAAACTGCAAAATAATAAACAATACAAACATTCAGTGTCTGTCTGTGTACTTAATTGATAGCATTCAAAACTACAATCAGAGTAGAAAGAAAGCAGGTGAGTAGGCTAATCACATTTCAAAGGCAGGCACACTTCAAAGCAATTAGGCAGGTCAGTAGCAATAACATCTCAAAGGCAGGCACACTTCAAAGCAATTAGCTGCATGACAGACACCTGTGCACTAGGCCACTCTACTCTGCAGACAGCAGAAAACATGGCTAAATAATGAACTTTTCCCAAATTCCAAATAAACATTCACAAAATGTCACAAAGCATTACAGAAAGTTATCATGACTGAAATCAGCAACACAACTTACAACATTGCGTCTAAAATGCTTCCAAGTGGGTTAGATGGCTTTTAGGGCTCACAGCTCTTAACAGGTCTGTCTTCTCTGTGCATTGCTGCATAAAATGGTGCTGACAGGAAGTGACTCTAGTTATATACAAAGTTTTCAAAATAAAATACATGGCTACACGTCTTCACAATAAAGTGCTCACAAGCCTTTCTAATGTAAATAGAAATACAAACATGTAACATCAAATTACTTCAAGTAAAAAATAAACAGAAATATTTAACATTTGCCTTAAGGCAACACAGCGCCGCTACCTTCACACAGGGTGTGATTTTTTAACTTAACAACGGGGTGCCGTGATCTTTGCGTTGCGACGTGTTGTGAGCTTGTATGTCTGATATTGTCAACACGCAGCGTTGACTGTCTGTGAGGCTGAGGCACAGCAGCAGCAGCAGGCTGTCGGGAATGAACCCACACTGACATTGCCAGATCATGATAAAAACTTTAAATGATTATGATAGGTTTTATTGGTTGTACTGCTTTATCCAAATAATAATATTAACTAGAAAAAGTGCTCCTCGGAGCACAACTCTCCGCTGTTGGGAATGTTGGGAATGTTCTATCTGTATAAGTGTCCTATCCGTCCTGTCTGTATAAGTGTCCTATCCCTCCTGTCTGTATAAGTGTCCTATCCGTCCTGTCTATGTAAGTGTCCTATCCGTCCTGTCTGTGTAAGTGTCCTATCCGTCCTGTCTGTGTAAGTGTCCTATCCAATTGTTACAGTATCCGCCATTTCTCAACCATTTCGTGATTGTTCCTGTCTTACCTCACTCTTACCAGACTTGTGTTGGGAATGTTGGGAATGTTCTAATTCTTATGTTCTAACTGTCCTATCCATCCTGTCTGTATAAGTGTCCGATCCGTCCTGTCTGTATAAGTGTCCTATCCGTCTGTATAAGTGTCCTATCCGTCTTGTCTGTATAAGTGTCCTATCCGTCCTGTCTATGTAAGTGTCCTATCCCTCCTGTCTGTGTAAGTGTCCTATCCCTCCTGTCTGTATAAGTGTCCTATCCGTCCTGTCTGTATACTGTAAGTGTCCTATCCGTCCTGTCTGTATACTGTAAGTGTCCTATCCGTCCTGTCTGTGTAAGTGTCATATCCCTCCTGTCTATGTAAGTGTCCTATCCGTCCTGTCTGTGTAAGTGTTCTATCCGTCCTGTCTGTATAAGTGTCCTATCCGTCCTGTCTGTATAAGTGTCCTATCCGTCCTGTCTGTGTACTGTAAGTGTCCTATCCGGATATGACACTGTGTAAGTGTCATATCCCTCCTGTCTATATAAGTGTCCTATCTGTCCTATCTGCCAATTATGTATCAGCCATGCAGCCATTTCGTGATGGTTCCTGTCTTACCTCACTTTGACGGTGGCAAAGACACCGTCAAAGTGACGCCATGTATTTATACAGTATTTCACCGTATTGTCACGTGTCACGTGAGGCTTGACCAATCGGTGTGTCATATTTAGAAAGTGAAAACAATACTCTCCTGCGGAGAGTAATAATATGGCCTATTAACAAATTATCCTATTAGGGAAGACCTACAGGCATTGGCCTTTGTGATTTGCCAACCCGACCGATGGATTAAGGATTGGCCGAGCTTTGTGTGACAGTCTTGCCGTACCAGTGATAGTGGCAGCATGGACAATGGAACTGCATTCTGATAAATACTATCACACAACAATATATTATTATTACAGAGACGGATAGATAGATGGATAGATGGATAGATAGATTACAGAGAGACAGACAGGCACGCAGGCACGCAGGCAGGCACGCAGGCAGGTTGACATGCAGACAGGCAGACCTGTATTGCCCCCGCACGGAACATTCAGTTGCAGGAGGGAGCACAGCAGTTAGAGTTAGAGTTAGAGAGGAACGAAGTAGATACAATAACGAGTAGCGAGACAGGACAGTATCAACAACAGTACAGTACATACCGAACCCCCCTCCCCCTCTTACTCACTGGGAGCGACAGTAACGAGTTCGGTCGTCACATCTGTACGACAACATGTACCACTGGACTGTTGATGTGAACGGAGCACCGGTAGGAGACCACCGTATTGCTGTGGCAGTGGGACAGGAGGTCTACTCCATCGGATGGTTCGTTAACGTTAATGAAAGTATGATGGTCGACATGCAGGTCTTCAACACAGCATCTTTGCGCTGGACGAAGTTGCCTCCAGTGTCGACCGCGAGAGGAGAATGCCCTCTTGACCCTTCTCTCAGGTACTTTCACGACACGGCCGTGTTCATTGGCGATCTCGTCTACATTTCGGGTTTTTCTACCAACAGCGACACAACTATCTTTACACTTTATGCGTTCAACGTGGAATCCCACAGACTGTTCAGGCCAGAGGTTTCTGGTAATGGTCCAGAGGTGACACGATGCACACGTGCGTCCGCCTGTGTCTTGGGGCAGGTCATGTATGTCTGGCTGTCTGGAAGACACACTAATGAAATGTGCAGGTTGGACACCAACACTATGGTCTGGTCTTTAATTAACGCCAGAGGCTCGCCACCTCCTCCTACCGATTTTCGTACATCTACCAACGTCGCCAACATCATCGGGACAAAGATATTTGCAGTTGGAATGCTTGGGGACTACATGAAAGTGTTCGACATAGAGACCAACTGCTGGCTGAGCTCGCCTTGTGCAGCATCTTTTAAACCATCTTTTACAGACTCGGACACGTATGAATGCATCGGGTATGACTGCGTCGTTGCCTACAATGGAGAGCTGTACATGTTGGTGAGACGTTATCCGCACTATCTCACAAAAGAACTCTGGAAATGTAATCCGGTCACATTCGCCTGGAAGAGGGTCCAGCCCAAGGGGAAAGTCCCGTGTACAAGTTTTAGGGGGTGCTGCTGTGTTGTGGGAGACCGTATGGTCGTCTTTGGAGGAGACGCTAAGTTTCAATGTGCCAGTAGGCTGCACATCTTAGACAAAGACACTAGTCTGAAGACCTTATGTAAGCTATCAGTTATGCAGTACGGCCTGGAACAGTCTGAACTTCCACACGACATCAGATGGGAACTGGCAGCCATGAAAACCAAAGAGGAGGAGGGAGAGGATTGATTCTTTTCTACAGCAATGTAGTGCCAAGCATCGCCCCTTGCACAGCTACTGTGGCATCAGCCTGACCTGAACCATCACAACAATGTGCAACCACATGATACTGAGTAGGATACGGCCACCTCAGAGGGGAAAACCACCTTAAACCAGGATCCTTGCCTTAAAGGGCAAGGCCACTTTGGTAGAGGTTTGGGTTGTGTAGTTATATTGCCATGATGTAACTCCAAAGGTGGACAAGAAATAAAACAGAATTGCTCCATTGATTATAAATTGATCATTCTAAATATGCTCCTCATTGACTTACATTGTACGGTGAAACGGCTCTCAAAGGCACTCTTTTAGCCCGTAAACAAACGCAAACAAAGCTCATTCAGACAAAATAGGACAATCAGCTTCAAATAGCAAAATCAGCAGGAAGATAGATTTCTCGTCGGATTCCGCTAAGGTGCAGCCTGCCATTTTCCTACAGAGAACCAGGAGATAACGCGATCCGAAGATTTACTGCTCCATTCATTTCCCGGTTCAATTATTTTGGAAATAACCTGTAACTCGGCTCCTGTATTTTATTATGTTTTTTTTTTTGGCGAGCCATGCTATTTTTAACAGCGGATAACAAGCGAACGGAGGGAGTCGCGTTGACATTTTTTTGTTCGTGGCGTAAGCACAGTGAAACCCTCTGTGATTAGCAACGATCGGGGGATCCATCATTCTGGGAAGACACATTGTGAAATCTGTACATTGAGAACACTTATGCAACGTTTCAAATATAGTCGTGACTTGTGAGAATAGCAGATCTACAAGTTAGTCTCACAGACTCGTAAGGGTCCATTTGGAACTCCCTCAAAGAACCGCTTTGAGAAATCATTGTAATAGAGGTTAAGGCCCAGAGTACCCCACAACAGTGGTCCGGTCAGTTCACCATCTAAAGTATTTAACTAACAATGTGACCCCGGTCTGCTCAGCAGAAGGTTTTCAGAGCCGCTAGAGTTGTCACCTGTCAGACGGATCATACCCCCCCCGCTATGCTAGCATCTGTCCCCACACACACACGCACGCACGCACGCACGCACGCGCGCACACACACACACACACACACACACACACACACACACACACACACACACACACACACACACACACACACACACACACACACACACACACACACACACACACACACACACACACACACGCGCACACACACACGCGCACACACACACACGCACACACACACACACACACACACACGCATGCACACACACTCACACAGACCGTTCAATACCGTGCACAAGTGGCGTTCACCCGTGCACAAGTGGCGTTCGTGCATGCGTGCGCAAAGTCAGTGATGATGTGTGTGTTGACGTCAGTATACAGTAAATAACTGCACTGCCTGGGGCTAAAGTGGTTAATGTTTGTTTTAAAATATAACATTTTTTTTTATATCTGCAAAGTAACCAGTTACTAAAGTTTTCAAATAATTGTAGTGGAGTAAAAGTACAGAGATGTAGTGGAGTAGAAGCAAAAGTATTGAAAATTGGAAATACTCCAGTAAAGTAAAAACTGGTGCATCAGGTTGACTGAGTCACTGCCATGCACCAGAAAGACCTCAGGTCAAAGGCTGAATCTCCTGTAATGGACTTGGAATGGGCTCACTGCACACAACGTAAATGACATCTGTGCTCTTTGTCACTATGACAACTGACACAATACAGCACAGAACAGCAGCAAACATCTTGTTGTGACCAGTGGTGGAAAAAGTACTCAAATGTTTTTACTAAAGTACAATTATCAATACTGCAATAAACAAATACTCTGTTACAAGCAAAAGTACAAAATGTGTAAAAAAAATCTTTTGACAATAGCAGATCTACAAGCTCACAGTGCGTTGCGATGCTCCATTTTAACCATGTTAGATTCATCAGAAACACCCGTCCTTGGTTCTGGTGACTGATATTGTCCTTTAAAAAAATTAATACAATTAAAAACATACAATAAAATTAAATAAAAAATGTATCGAAAAAACACGGCCCCCTCACGTATTAGGAGGGCAGGATGAGTCATCAGAACCAAGGACTGGTGTTTTTGATGAATCTAACATGTTAAAAATGGAGTTTGAAGTTACAATGTGTTTGTATATGAAGGGGGCATGTCTGAAGTAAAATTTGGGTAGTACCAAAATATAAATATACGGGTCTGGTCTGCTAGTTCCTACCAGACCCGCTCGAGTGACTTCCAGGCGCTCAAGGGTCCATTTGCTCATACAGAGCTCGGCAAGGCAGCATTCTCTGTTAGTGCTCCATCTGCTTGGAATGAGCTCCAGAAGTCCCTAAAAATCTGATCACTGCCTTCCTTGGGTCATGATCAAGACTGTAACTGTTTTAATTAATGTCTGGCCTATCTGTTATAGTTCTTTCAATATGTTTGAGTATTCTCTGTCTTCTGATTCATATATTTAATATTGATGCATATAAATGTACATTCCTGATTGATTATTGTCTCCGCCAGGCCCTAAGGCATGGCGAGAGAGTATGTTTTACCCTCCGTCCGTGTGTGTGTCCGTGTGTCCGTGTGTTACCACCAAATCTCCGGCACCGTTGGCCCGGTCGCTGCGAAACTGTGCACACACACTCCCTGGATGCCAATTCCGAACCTCTGCCTCACATTTTTCACATGGGCCTGTTATAGCGCCACCAGGAGGCCGATTTGTGCAAAACCCATTTTCTCACATTACTCCTACAGTTTTTAACCAAACGTCATGCAAATCGGTACACAGTATCTCTATAGTCATGTGATCAACCCTGATCTGTCCGATTTCCCATATTCCATCCTCATTGGTTAAGGTTTCCATCCAAAGTTTGCAGGATTGGTCCGTTTTGAACAAACTGCCTCAAACCATGAACGCAGCGTGCGATTTCCGTGAAATTTCACACGCACATTCCCACTAGGCCGAGGAAGAAATGCCACCCTTTTCACATTGGCCTGTTATCGCGCCATCAGCAGGTCTAATTTAGCAAAACACATTTTTGGAACAAAATGCTTCAAATCATGAATGCAGTGTCCGATTGCCGTGAACGACCTAAGAATAAATGGCACCCTTTTCACTTTGGCCTATTATAGCGCCACCAGGAGGCCACAATAACGTATCTGACCTGGCGGAGACCTGTGCTCCGAGGAGCACTTTATCTAGTTATGTTCTGCATCTCGGCTACATTGAAAATGAGGGCCTGCCCCTCAACTACTCCGAGTTGAAAAGGTTATGATCAGAAAATTATCGCTCCCTCTAGTGTTATGGCTGTCACCGTGTCCATCACTGTGGAGAAGTAGTTAGACAGGTACAGTATGAAGGAATTGAGGGCACTCTCCCTCTTTGACTATCTTAAATACCAATACCGTTGATATTTGCTTAAAGGAGGAGTTCACCCAGAAAATGACTTATTCTCTATCAATTGCACACCCTATGAAGCCTTGAATCCATGGATTCTTTTGTGTTTTTGTGGCATTCCTAAAATAATAATTTTTATTCCCGTCTATTACTGGCTAATGTATCCGGTAGGAGACACAAAGTAGATTATTTGTGTCTCCTACCGGAAATACACACGGTCAACAAATTATTGTCTTAGGAATGCCACAAAAACAAAAATAAATCGATGAAATCAAGGCTTCATAGGGTGTGTAATTGATAGAAAATAAGTATTTTTTTGGGTGAACTCCTCCTTTAAAGGACAACTTTGTTTTGTTACAACCAAGGTTTATGTTTTAGCTTGTAATTAAAGTAAATAAAAGATGAGTGTTAACATTTTTCTTTCACTGCTTTCTATAGTTCTTTTTTACAGTGGGCGGGGGCATTCGAGCAGGTGGCTAAATATGTATTTTTCTTTACACAATAAAAAAGGTCCCGTGGTCTTTGATGGCCAGATGTGAGTTATTGGGGGCTAGAAGAGATGCTGTAAATAATAATAAAGACATTGCCGGGTTATTGTGTAAAAAAAAATATTTAGCCACCTGCCCGAATGCCCTCGCCCACTGTAAAAAAGATTGATAAAACTATAGAAAGCAGTAAATGAAAATGTTTTAACACTCATCTTTTATTTACTTTATTAATTACAAGCTAAAACATAAACCTGAAAAAAAAACGTATGTTGCTATATCAAACTTTGTAATGTCAAGGACCACCAAAATTATATGTATTTGGCCTCGGACCCGCATTTCAAAATATTTTGTTCCAGGGACCCCAGAAGCAAAGATTTGAGTTAAAAATGTGTTCGCTTTAAATATATATATATATATATTGAAAGATTTTTCACACATTTTCCAGATTTTACAAAAAATAGCAGATCTAAAAACTCATAGCTATGAGCTTGTATATCTGCTATTTTGTGAATATCCAACCAATCTGCTATTTCTATAGCTAAAATGACACAGCTTTCCCGGTTTTGGTGTGTTAACCCTGTCTTCTACCATGAGCAGTGGTGGAAAGTAACTAAGTACATTTACTTAAGTACAATTTTGAGGTATTTGTACTTTACTTGAGTATTTCCAATTTCCAATACTTTTACTTACTTTACTACATCTCAGAGGCAAATATTATACTTTTACTCCACTACAATTATTTGAACACTTTAGTTACTAGTTCATTTTCAGATATACATTATTATAACATACATTAAACACTTTAGCCCTATTGTATACCTAGGCTATTTGAAAATAGCCGATCTACAAGCTCACAACGCGTCGCATCGCGACGCGTTGTGAGCTTGTAGATCTGCTATTTTCAAATATTTAGTACTTTTACTTTTGGTACTTTAAGTACATTTTGATGCCAATACTTTTGTACTTTTACTCAAGTACATTTTTAATTCTGGACTTTAACTTGTAACAGAGTATTTCTATATTGCAGTATTGGTACTTTTACTTAAGTAAAGAATTGGAGTACTTTTTCCACCACTGACCATGAGCCATCCCAAGTATAGTGAATGGGATCGGTGGCGGTCTGTGCTTTCCCTACAATGTCAGTATCAGTGTTACACTGATCCGTCTCTATAAAGAAAACGACATGAAAGACGGTGGATTATCCGCTGTCCTTTAATACCAGCTGCAAAGCTCTCTCACCCAGCGAGTAATGTGGTCAAACAAGACACATTGTGCACGCTGTGTCCTCTATGTGATCTTGGTGCATCACTCAGCATGCAAACTGCTTGGACTCCTTGAACATGGTCATGTCTATAGCCACTACATCATCTCCTTAAAGGGGCATTTCACCGGTGTGAAGGTTTTTCACTTCCCCGCTGTGAGTGACTGCAGTCACTCAATGTTAATAGTATGTGTAGTAGATAACAGCAGCAACATTTGAAATGTGCACCCTATGGCCAGAAACATCATGAAGTCTCTGTGTTTGACTAGGGTTTGACTGGACTGCTGAATTACTACAATGACCAAAATGGAGGTCCCTGGACCGCAGGTTGAGAACCACTCTCTGTAACACTGGGGTCACATGATGAAAGGTGAAAGGTCATTCTGGCCCCCCGGCAACGTTAATGCTGCATGAGTGAAGTTTAACATGATTTGTTTTTAAAACCATATTTTATCAACATAATTAGTCCATAATTAGTTTATTCTACTGAAGACCATATAATGACTATCATTATGAACTGCACACCTCTCTCTCTCTCTCTCTCTGTGCGTGCAAGCGTGCGTGCGTGCGTGCGTGCGTGCGTCTCTCTCATAGTGCTGATTACAGTTTTATTAGGAAACGATCTGGCATTATGAGTTACATTTACATCAGCTGAGCTCGGCGTGGTTAATTCAGGTCAATCACAATTAGCTTTCGTCGTGTGTGTGTGTGTGTGCGTGTGCGTGTGCGTGTGTGTGTGTGTGTGTGTGTGTGTGCGTGTGCATGTGCGAGTGCGAGTGCGTGTGCGCGTGCGTGGGTGTGTGGGTGTGTGCGCATCTCTGTCTGTGTGCATGCGTGCGTGTGCATGCACGGTATAGCTAATCCAGAGTCCGTACTCTGCATGCTGGCCTGTATTCACACTAATGATCTCCATTCCCCTCACATGCAGGCGTTTCTCTTGCACTCAGTACTCGTTCCAGGCTCTTGACCTACTCTACTGAACCTTATGACTGCATTACCATATTTACTCTATTAACCCGCTAAGACCGGGAACGCATCTGTGTGTCATTGTAAGATGTATTTGGCTATTCAAAAAAAAAGCAGATATACAAGCTCATATAGCGCCCGCGCTACGAACTTGTAAAGCATCTATTTTTTTTTAGATCGTTAACATTTGTGGAAATCTTTGAATATATATATATGTTTTCAAGGCAAACATATTTTGTAAAATATGTTGTTCCAGGGACCCCCCAGAAGCAAAGATTTGAGTTACAAATGTACGTTTGAAAAAAAAAAGTAATTTGCACACATTTTCACGATAAAAAAATTAAAAAAAGCAGATCTACAAGCTCAAGCTTGTAGATCTGCTATGTTTGAATGGCCCAACAAAATCTAAAAAAGTGACACACATATGTGTTCCCTTCCCGGGTTTAATGGGTTAACTTTGTTTGTGTTCACTTTAGCCTCTCAGTGCACACATCTCAAGCACCCACTTATTCCACAACATATGCTCCGTCAGCAAGCATAATTAAATTTACACATTACATTTTTCCCGGAGTGCATAAAAGTGATTTATTTGCTTTGAGAGGAAGCGAGGTGACTTGCTTTTCTTATAGCTTTTCCCCCTACACCCCACACCCACCTTTTTATCGTGTCTTTGTTGTTGTTCTTTGTGCCGAGTCATAATTTCCTCCGATGCCGTGCCACCTCAACGCTCACATTGTTATGCGTAAATTGTGTCAATTTCTTTTTTGCAGATCTACAAGTTGCACAACCCGGTGCGGACGCGACACGTTTCAGCCAAACTAGCCACGATCTCCAGGCTTTTATTTTTTAGTTTTGCTAAAAAATAAAAGCCTGGACCAGCGTGTTGACGTTCCTGGAATAGGAAGTGTTTCATTTCCCCAACCAACCAGAGTGCAGTGGGCGTCGCTCCAAATGTTGTGACGTCAGGGCTCTCAATGCAACACATTGGGGAGGAGGAGGGGCGCAGGCGGGGCAGGGGTTGACGGACAGATCGGTGAACCAATAGGATCCGACGGAATTTTTCTCCAGAGATTTTGAGCCCGCCCGTCTATAATCTTATGACATTTAGTCGACTAAAACTAGACTAACAGTAAAACATTTCAAATGACTAAAATATGACTAAAACTAAATGGAAAATGCTATTGGCTGGAAGGGCTGCAAGGAGGGCGGATCTTCACTCAGTAGAGCCAGTAGAAGCCCTAGAAACATTACCCTACTTTATCATTTATTTTCTAAATTAACACATTCATTGCCACGTATTAATTATTGAATTCATCCGCCACTGCCAGTGGTTATACCTTATTTTGACGATCCACGGATTATTTTTTTCACACACACCCATCAAAAGGAACAAAACAAAGAAATCAACTCTCTTTTTTTGAGTGGGCCTGAAGCAGCCAGGAAAATGTGCCTGAGCAGGACAGAGTGCTTTCCAGCCCTCATTTACCCGGAAAGTGTTTTGCATTTTGTAATAAGTACCAAGCACTTTGGCAGGTGTCCCCTCAGCCATCCTCAGAAAGGTTGTGCAACAGAAATGATGCCTGCATGTAAATGAGCTCCTTGTGTAAATGACAAGTCCGTCCCCGTGTGCATCACTGTCTGTAGAAACACAGGCGACACTCTGCTGATGCAGGAACCGTGGCCGTGACCTTTGTTTTTGGTTTGGTTTTGTCACCTATAGTCCAGCGGTTGGAAATTCACCGACAATGATATTCCCAAAACGGGACGTTGAAAGTGCTTAATGGAGGTCTTCATATACGTATCTTTTTCCATTGCTAAATATGACTGAGTGTAGACTCAAAAGTAGCATTAAAACAACAACGACTCTATGCTGCTGTCTGAAACCAAGTTACTGTCATTATCACTGGCGAATTCCAGCAGTTGAATCCAGCACCATGGACAGAGTCACAGCTAGTCTCAATGCTACAGCATGAATTCAGCACCATGGACAGAGTCACAGCTAGTCTCAATGCAACAACATGAATTCAGCACCATGGACAGAGTCACAGCTAGTCTCAATGCTACAACATGAATTCAGCACCATGGACAGAGTCACAGCTAGTCTCAATGCAACAACATGAATTCAGCACCATGGACAGAGTCACAGCTAGTCTCAATGCTACAACATGAATTCAGCACCATGGACAGAGTCACAGCTAGTCTTATAATGCTACAACATGAATTCAGCACCATGGACAGAGTCACAGCTTTGCCCTCTGTTTACATGCAGAAACACTTGCCCTCTCGCTGTATGTTGGTGTGTTTTATTTTGGTAGACAGGGATTTGTTTTTGTACATTGTAAAGCAAGAGGGCAATGAGTTTTTGCAGGTAAACACCACCACACTGCTCCAGTGGCTGATAACTGATAAGTGGCTGGTAGAGGTAGAGGGAAATGATGGGTAAAATATATTTATATATTTTATTTTGTTGCAACAATGAAGACAGACACAATTTGGTACAAACCAACCCTCAAATGAGTTGTGCCTGTCTTAGCCTCTGACCAAACCCTCAGCACCTATATACTACAGCTGACATCCCATGTGACAACACATTCTTTCTCAGTATGGCTTCATTCTAGTTGTGTACCTAAACTATCTGTTCTGACACCTTACAATCTATATATACAATTGGCAAGTGGCCAGTGGTGGCTGTGTGTCTGTTTGTCTGTCTGTCTGGGTCTCAGTGGGTGGAGCTACAGGTGGGTGGAGCTACAGGGTAGTGCCTACAGGGTTTCCAGGGGGAGGGAGAGGGGAGAGAGAGGGACACAGAGAGCGAGGGGGAGAGGCTCGCTCACACACACACACACACACACACACACACACACACACACACACACACACACACACACACACACACACACACACACACACACACACACACACACACACACACACACACACACACACACACACAGAGGAGGGAGGGAGGGAGCGACCACTTACTTTTCTCCCTTGCACACACTCAGTTAAGATAATGTCCGTTTACTCCATTAATCTCAGAGCTAGACCGCACTAGGTCTCCAGGGACGATGTTTCGCGGGAGTCCGCGATGTATTTGAACCACGTTAACAACAAAAGCTCTGCAAGTGGCCCCATGCGCTCTGTGTCGTTATCCTACAGTTGCCAGGTTTAGCGAGAGAAACAAGCAACCAGGTTAATGAAAACAACCCCAAAATAAGCGAGCCCTTCAACCTGCAGTGGCGAACTCTAGAGTTACATTTGTATTGACAAGGACACATGTATCTCAGCAGCCTATAAGGCCATGTCAACAGGTCACTAGACTCCAAGCTTACACTCAACTGCAAACTGGTCACACTGATACAGAAATAATAAATTAAATACATGAATTATAACTTATTCAGATATCCTTAACAGTGCTCCCCTACGGTCCACTACTGCCTGTTTTCCAACGAGCTACTTACTCTTGCTGCTGCCTTGGGGTCGCCATGGCTACCGCGGAAAACAAGTGAATCAAAACGGTAGTCGTGGTAACGGTGGAGCCCACGCATGTCACGACGGCTGCGGCGACGTCAAAAAGCAGCCTTGAGGTTCGCTGTGCGAAAGGAATACTGCACATGACACGCTGTTCTCCATGACAACCAACATAATAACACAACACGGCACGGAAAGCTCGTATCTCCGTTCACCACGGTGCAACTTCTTAGGTCTTTTCCGTAAATAAATGCTCAACTGCGTCATACTGCAGCGTCACGCAAAGGCAGCAAAAATAGCCGATCTGCAAGCTCGCAACGCAACAGATCTGCTATTTTTGTTATTTAAAAAGTGTATATAATAATAATGAAAGTGGTTAGAGCAGCACTATGTAACTTTCCTCTTCTACCCTGAATTTGAACCTGGTTTCTTGCTTAAGTGCAGATTTTTTCTGCTTTTACCATTTACTAATAGAGCCTGCCTGCTTGCTCAGGGGATGAATTGAATCCTGACCATCAGGTCAAAATTCAAGAGCGCATTTGGTCGCAAAAACTGTCTTGTCCAGTGGTCCTGTCATTATCAGAAGGCATGCTGCTACAGCGAAATCCTTTGATCTCCGACGGTCGCAACATTCTCCGCCTCCTCCTATATTCAATGGCTTCGGTTTTGGTCAAACTAGCCCCAACACGTGAGCAACAGGAGGTTGTTGGTTTATTCACAATCTATGAATCTTATTCAAAATCCTTAAGATCGATCATTAAAGTGTTTGTAAACACATCCGCGATCGGTCTGCGTCGAGCAGTGAAATCCATTTGAAAAACACGGCCGCCATCTTGTAGTTAGAACGGTTTATGTTAAACAGTGATCAGCGAGGAGAAAGACTACAAACGAAAAAATTGCGTTTTTGTGTCCGCTTTAGAATGGAGACCGATGGGATCGGCAAAACCGGATCCCGGATAATTCCGTTTCCGGTGGTGCTACAATGAAATGTGTCGTATCGAAAATTGAAAAAATTGCAATGTGAACTTTTTTTCAAAAAAAAAAGAAAAAAGGACCAGTTGGCGTGTATCTACGCGATTGGCACGTGGCGGCTTTAAATAGGTTCGCGTAGATCTACGCGATTGGCAGTCAATGTGTTAATGGGCAAAATTGTTTTCTCAATCAACAGTACACAAACTAACCTACAGTATAAGTGTATATACAGGGTATCTAAACATTTCTAAAGTGACCATTTAAGACCTTTTTAATGCCTCTAAAATAAAAAATAAAAAGAGAGACAGACAGACAGACAGACAGACAGACAGAAACAGAGGCAGACAGGCAGACAGACAGACAGACAGACAGACAGACAGACAGACAGACAGACAGACAGACAGACAGACAGACAGACAGACAGACAGACAGACAGACAGAGAGACAGAGAGAGAGAGAGAGAGGAAGAGAGTTTAGGCGTTGGACAGACGGTTACCAACTGAGCTACAGTTTCCAGTCTTTCAGCGTTTTTCAAAGAGTCTGAATGTCCACAGAGCGGGCCAACATGCAGGACACAGCCTGCCAAGTTAACTGTGGAAGAAAGAGAGAAAGAAATAAATAAAAAAAAGACAAACAAGCCAACTCCAATAGTGCTGTGCTACTTTCTCCTTCACAACAGCTGAATGAGGGAAAAAAAGTACGCGACAACAGCGAACAAACGTTTGGCAACAACAAATCAATGGCAAAGATACAACAAAACCGCTGTGGCTTAGAGTCAGGGGGTGGGGTGGTTGGGATGGGGGGGGGGGGGGGGGGGGGGTGACACAATGATCGCTGCTCAGGTGGTTTTGTGTCACTGTTAGAAGAAAATGGTTTCAAAGACCGATAGAGCTGCCAGACTTGTGTTGTGTCACATAACCCCTGCTCACAATGAGGTCTTTTGAGTGGCTGCCGTCGTGGCGGGTGTGCAGTATGTATACACTGTATTGTTACTGTCACACAGAAACCCTGTATCTCCAATATTTTAACTTTTTTTGTGTTTTTCGTAAATTAACACCTTGCTTGATCATACTACAGTGTTCTACAAGCTCAAAACTCGACGCGAAACGACACGTGTCGAGCTTGTCGATCTATTTTTTTTTGTTACAATTTTTTTATTTGAATCTTGAAAAGTAACAGTTTTGATCACACAAGGTTTCCACCTGACATTAATGATACATAACAGTATATACAGAGTCTCTTGAGATGCTTGTGGCTTCTAACCCATTAAGGCCTTTGGTTCCGATTCTACAAAATGTCAAAAACATATGTTTTTTGAAAAGAAAATGTATGTTACTATATCAGTGGTTCTCAAACTTCTTCATGTAAAGGACCCCCAAAATTGGATGTATTTGGCCGCGGACCCCCATCTCAAAATATTTTGTTCCAGGGACCCCCAGAAGCAAAGATTTGAGTTAATGTAAACATTTTAGCTTTAAAAGAATATAAAATATATTATAAATATATACATTCATTTGCACACATTTTCTCGATTTTTCAAAAATAGCCAAAGTGTAAAATAATGTTTTTTTTTAGCTCAAATCAAAAAGTGACACAGATGCGTTCCCGGTCTTAAAGGGCTAAACACAATTCACAGCGACAGAAAAGCGACTCGACTCTGCCTCGTCCTCGCCTTCACCAACAGAGGAAAACCTCTGATCTGCTGTCGTTTTGGAAGGAGCCTCGTCTGCTCTGTGTGTGTGTCGTGTGGCTGTATATTATATTATATTATATCATATACTTCAGTGGTTTTCATTCGGTGTTGTTGTGTCTGTCTGCCATTCGCATGCCTTCCTTTCTTGCAGTCCCCAGCTATCTGCAGTGGTGGGAAAAAAGTATTCACATTTTTTTCTTAAATAAAAGTAGCAGTACTGCAATGTATGTACATTTGATTTGATGACGCCCTTTTTATTCTCTTTTTGCTCTCTCTTTACTTTGAATCTTTAACGTTTCCTATCATCATTCTGTTGTTGTTATTACCTCAAGGACCTCCTGCCTAGATATGTTCCAAATCGCCCACTCAGGTCGCCCACTCAGGTCCTCTAGTGCTGGCCTACTTGAAGTGCCTGAAATGTCATATAAAAAACAGGGTGAAGCAGCATTTTGCTTCTATGGGCCGACTGCTTGGAATAAACTCCCATTACACCTAAGACAGGCCCCCTCCGTGGATAGCTTTAAAGCACAGCTCAAGACTTACCTCTTCACTCTTGCTTTTAGTTGATCTTTTTCTATGTCACTGTGCCTTTATTTTATGCCACTGTTAAACTGCTTTGATGTTTTTTTGTTTTTTTTTGCTTTATTGTTGATTTGTGTTGCTTTTTCTGTAAAGCACTTTTGCTATATTTTATTTTCTGTATTTCTCCCTGTAAAGCACTTTGAGATGCATTTATGTCATGAAAGGTGCTATATAAATAAAGTTTATTATTATTATTATTATTATTATTATTATTATTATTATTAAACAAGATGTAACGATAAAGGCATTAACACATTGATTGCCAAGATCGCATTGATGCGTTCTTTAATTTTTGGGGGGGAAAATTCCACAAGGGGCGCCCTAACACAGCTTTGGAATGATCGATCGTCATTCAGAGAAGTAGAATGTGGATGTGACGTCGTTCCAAAAAAACAGGAAGCCAATCCTGAGCAACAGGAGGTTGTTGGTTTATTCACAATCTTGGGATTTATTTGATGATAACTTGTAGCGTAAACAAGGTGAATGAAATCACATGTCGCTTCCAGGTACAGTATGGTGCATGGCCAGAATGGAATACAAGAACGCTCAAAAATGGGGGCGAGTGTGTTTTGGGGACGATCGATCATTCCAAAGCTGTGTTAGGGCGCCCCTTGTGGAATTTTCCCCCCCAAAAATTAAAGAACGCATCAATGCGATCTTGGCAATCCGCTTCCTGTTTGGGATTTTCAGAAAAACAGCTGTAACTCAGTTTCTTTTTTTTTGCATTGAAAACCACTCGTTTTCAGCGGGCCGAAGCCCCAAAATGGCGGATTGCGGTTGGAACGTTGTCGTTCCTATGGATACACAGATCCCTCCGCTAACCCACGGGGACTATTTTGTTTGTGTTTTTGGGACACAATGTCACTTCCACGGCGTTTCAAATATCATGGGATTGAGGTAATTATACGCTGGCAAGGGGATAGAAAACTCTGTTTAATATCTTGGCAATAAAGGTATTAAAGGCTGACACATCAAGGCCAGTGTGTGGCTCCTCTTCTTTGTTTTTGTTTTCTACGTCAAACGGAAACCACCCTTGTGGGAGCATTTAGGCGGTTCAGTGTCTTGCTCAAGGACACTTGGAGGTTTAGGTGTAGGGGGAGACGGGGATCAAACCAGGAATCCTTTCCGGTTCCCAAGCCAGCGAATCCTGAGCAGTGCTGTGTGTAATGCATTATGATTAACGCCGTCACCGTAGTCAGATTACTTTTTTGAGTTGCGGAGTGACCTAACGCGTTAGTTTTGCAATTACTGTACTTGGGTTACCCTAGGCTTTCCTTTCATTACATTCAAGACCTACATTTCCCTGTTGCCGTACATTCTGATGTGCTGATAACCAAGTCTGCAGTGGTGGGACAAGTAGGCTACTCAAATGTTTGACCTAAGTAAAAGTATCAATACTGCAATGTAGAAGTACTCTGTAACAAGTAAAAGTCCGGAATTCAAGATTGACTTGAGTAAAAGTACAAAAGTATTGGTGTCAAAATGTACTTAAAGTACCAACAGTAAAAGTACTAAAATGTTCGAAGATGGCAGATCTAAGCTTTTAAAGCGGTCTGGGGATCGAATATACTGGAGATGAATATTCTATGATTGTTCAAAGGTTAGTGGAAACACTTGAAAATGGCTGGCAGTGGCTCGGCAAATTCTGTTTTGTTTCTGGCAGTAATATGAGCTAGACGTTTCCTTCCACACTTGGCTGTTCCGTTGGGGAGTCTAAATGTAGCTCCTCTGTAAATGTCAGACTCACATAGTATGACAAATCCTTGTAGCTTCGATAGCATC
>NC_139955.1:45522707-45527707 GCF_963454915.1 Gymnoscopelus microlampas
AGAGAGAGAGGGAGGGAGGTTTCTCCTGACTAGAGACAGACAGACAGACAGACCTCCAAAGCGAGCGAATATTGTAAAAATCACACCCAGTGTGAAGTGGGCGTGTGTGGTCATCACAACATGACACACTTTTTTTAAAGTCCATACTGCTATTCATAGGGCTTCACATGTGTCATGAGTTTCGCTAGCCAATCACAGTCCTGAATTTGCAAAGTCAGCCAATCACATTACAGCTAGTGGTGATGACACTAGCTGTAATGTGATTGGCTGACTTTGCAAAAGTATAGATTTGCATTGACTGTGGAAGGGTTAGGGTTGTAGACTGCGTTGTAGACTATTGGCCAATCACGGTGCAGGATTGGTCAGTGTCCAAACAAAACAAAAAAAGTGAGAGCATAGCGACATAAAAACGAGCTTGTGGATCTACTAATGTTGCTGCTTTGGAATTTGAAAGGAGATTCATTAGCGAGGTTTGATTTGTTAGCGAGGCCGTGGGGTCTCAAAACGCCCTTGTTTTGAGACCCCACATTATTCTGAAAGATATCCATAGCTCAGGTCAAAACATTCTGTATGTGGGTATAGGCCTACTCAGACAACAGAAAGAGACAATAAAAGGCAAAGATTTCAGACTTCAAATGATGTGAGATTTTTAGTACCTGAGTAGCTCACGCGTTGTGAGCTTGTAGATCGGCTATTTTCAAATAGCCAAAGTGTATAGGCTATAGGGCTGAAGTGGCTATAATGTATGTTTTGTAATAAGTAACTAGTATTACAAAACCTTTTCAAATAATTGTAGCAGCACATTGAAAATAAACGTGTCTCGCGAAATCCAGGGCAAAAACACTATGAGCTTGTATATCTGCTATTTTTGAAAAATCGTGAAAATTTGTGCAAACCTTTGAATATATATATATTTTTAACCCATTGAGACCTGAAGCCGATTCTACATGTCTCCTAAATCTCAACAGTTTTCTGAAAAACGTATGTTTTCAGTCAGTGGTGCTCAATCTTTTTCATGTTAAGGACCCCCAAAATTATATGTATTTGGCCGCGGACCCCCATCAAAATATTTTGTTCCAGGGAAGCAAATATTTGAGTTAAAAATGTTCGCTTTAAAAATATATATATTCAAAGATTTGCACACATTTTCACGATTTTTCAAAAATAGCAGATCTACAAGTTCATAGCGCGGCACTCGGTGCCACGCTATGAGCTTGTATATCTGCTATTTTTGAATAACCAAAGTGTAAAATAATGCTTTTTATCTCAAATCTAAAAATGACACAGTTCCAGGTCTTAATGGGTTAAGCAAACATTTGTTGCTCAAATTTTTGCTTCTGGGGGTCCCTGGAACAAGATATTTGAGATTTCTCCGCGGCCAAATACATATCATTTTGGAGGTCCTTGACATGAAAAAGTTTGAGAACCACTGAGTTAAGGCATGGCCTATTAGCCAGGGATCCTCTGAAGAAGGTTCAGATAATGACGAAAAGCTGATACTTGGGCAATAAGTTTGCAAGTTGAAAGTGTCAAATAGTTAAGAGTGTCCTCACTGTTCTCATCACCTCATCATAGAAGCATGAATATGAAGAGGTTTATAATGTTCTCATCGACACACACACGCGCACACACACACACACACGCGCGCGCGCGCGCACGCACACACACACACACACACACACACACACACACACACACACACACACACACACACACACACACACACACACACACACACACACACACACACACACACACACACACACACACACACACACACACACACACACACACGTAGAAGCATGAATAAGAATAGGAGGTTATAATTGGATGCTAATGTGTGCCGGAGGCTAAGCGTTGTACACAGGACACGAGTCGAGAGGTGAGTCAGAAAAATCAGCTCCCATCTGCTCCACCACTTCTAGAGGGCACACAGGCTCCTGTATGTGTGTGTGTGTGTGTGTGTGTGTGTGTGTGTGTGTGTGTGTGTGTGTGTGTGTGTGTGTGTGTGTGTGTGTGTGTGTCAGAGGGGACAGATGCTAGCATAGCGGGGGTATGATCCGTCTGACAGGTGACAACTCTAGCGGCTCTGAAAACCTTCTGCTGAGCAGACCGGGGTCACATTGTTAGTTAAATACTTTGTGATCCTCAGGGGCCGTTGATTCGTTTTAACCTCCCTGGCTGTGCCCAGGGGACAATGTTAATTAGCTAGACTTTTTTCTTTTCTTTTCTTTTTTTTAGAACTGGCTGTACTCCACGTTGCGGTCATGAATCATGATAAACAGGCAGCATGTTGAAGGCAGTTCCACCTGTAGCCCTATAGCCTGGTAAACCATCCCGGGTCGGGTGAATTCACATTATCATGTGTCTCCTTCTGCAGACCTATCTGGTCCCAAAGCGCTGGGTGGGTGTTTTGCAGAAACCAAAAAGTAGATGAGCCAATCAGCATCTGCGCTAGTGTTAAAAAAAAATCCCAAGCCCAAAATGTATATAGCGCTGAAGTGGTTAATGTATGTTTTGTAATAATAATCAAAATCTCCAAAGTAACTAGTAACTCAAGTGTTCAAATAAGTGTAGTGGAGTAAAAGTACAATATTTGCCTCTGAGATGTAGTCGAGTAGAAGTAAAAAGCACTGAAAATTGGATATACTCCAGTAAAGTTAAAGTACCTCAAAATGGTACTTAAGTACAGTACTTGAGTAAATGTACCTAGTCACTTTACACCACTCCCCATATATGAGCATATTGGTTGGATAACTGGATCTCCATATTTGCCCTATACTTTACTTGAGTATTTGTATGTATGGATACTTGTGAGTCTCACAGACATATATTGTATCGTTGACTCCAGTATATTTTGTAGAAAGGGGAAAATCCAGCACATTATGAATGAATCACTTAAGCCCTATTTCAAATATAGTGACAATAGCAAATCTACAAGCTCACAACCTGTCGCGATGTGCGACGTTGGGAGTTTGTGCATCCGTTATATTGACTACAATTTAACTTTTTTTTAAATGTCTTTGTATTGCTTTGTTTTGTGTTTTTTGGTGGGTGTCAAAGTTTCATTACATTAATGCATCGATATTAAAAAGAAAAATGTACATCGTAATGTGTACCTTTGAATACGTACATTTTAAAAGCATTTACTTTTGAATACTTAAGTATTTATTAACTTGTCGGTTAAACTGGCATCACAGATTGTACATTTTACCGAATTATCGTCCTTTTTTCTTATTTCCATGCAAAATGTGGTGTCTGTTTGCACCATATAATAATAATAATAATAATAATAATAATAATACACTTTAAATGTATAGCACCTTTCATAATATGAAATGCAGCTAAACGTGCTTTACAGAACAATAATACAATTACAGCAAAAGTACAAATAATTCAACAGTAAAAAGAAAAAGAAAAGCAAAAGCATAAAACAACATTAAGATAATAGCAAAAAAGGCAGTGAATCGGGCAGAACATTATTACAGGTGTAGGCAGTCATAGAGGTAGGTGCCAGACCATTGAGAGCTTTATAAACAAGTAAAATTATGCCACATTTTGAACAAGTTGTAATCTGTCAGTTGTTTTCTTTGGCAGGCTAGAAAAAAGTGCATTGCAGTAATCAAGCAGAGAGAATTCTCTAATTCACGCAACATTTCTAAGATGTAAGAAGGCAATCTTGGTAGTATGATTAATGTGCGTGTTAAAATCTTATTCAGAATCAATAATAACCCCCAGGTTCTTTACTGTTACTTTCTACAGTCAGGTTACCGAGTCTACTTATTATTGATTCTCTCTGCTCACTAGAATCAATTATGAGAACTTCTGTCTTATCCTCATTTAGCTTGAGAAAGTTCTCACTCATCCAGCATTTGATGCTGGACAGACAACGGGTCTAGAGGACAGGGGTCGTCTGGAGCTACAGAAAGATATAGCTGGGTATCATCAGCATAGAAATGGAAATTCCCTCAGTGATCGGTAATAAGTTCTCCCAGCGGCGGTATATACAGGGAGGGAGAACAATAAAGGACCAAGAATTGAGCCCTGAATACCAGAACAGATGTTGTGTTAATCTCTATACTTCTGGGGGCAAGGGGATCCGAGTTATTCCTCTTGTTGAAATGTTTGTCTCCAGCAGGTCCGGTTTCCAGGGCACCAGCCAGTAAGAGCAGAGTGTTTTTGGTTAAAGCAGATGCCTTTTTCCTTTGTTTTCTCTAACCACTTGATCCCCAGCATCCCTATTCTGGGGTGGGCATTATCAAAACAAATATATATGGCAACATATACTTTTTCAGACAACTCTTTTTAGATTTAGAACAGTGGTTTAGAGCAGAGGTTCTCCAAAATAGCAGACATTGCATGCGCTGTGAGCTTGTACATCTGCTATTTTTGGACATTTAAAAAAAATCTTGACAGTGTTGGGACGATTTTTGAATAATGTATATATATTTTTAACAGACATCTTTTCTTTTGGGGAGGTCACTGGCACAAAACATTCTCAGATGGGGGTCCGTGGCCAAATACACATCAGTTTGAGGGTCTAAGGCATGGAAAACGTTTGAGAACCACTGAATTTAGAAGGAATTTGTAGAATCGGCTTAAGTCATTGGTTCTCAAAGTGGGGTCCGGGGACCCCCAGGGTCCTTGAGGGAGTTCCAGGGGGTCCCCAGCAAAATGATAGATACTTAGGAACCAAACTGACGCTTACAGGTATGTAACTCTGAGTATACAAATGGAACCAAATGGACCCTAACGGGTCCATTTGGTTCCATTTGTTCACTCTCAGAGTTAAATTAACATTGATTTGACAATGTAAATTGGGGTTCCAAAGATATAGATGCCATTAAATGGGGGTCCGTAGCCTAATGCATGTCAAACAGAGGGTCCTTGAAATTAAAATGGTTGAAAATCACTGCCAGAGCCTTAAAAATCTTCTCTGTGCCAGGAACGGGGGTTCCTGGCACACCTTCTCAAATGGGGGTCCGCGGGCTAATAAGTGT
>NC_139955.1:45532707-45550207 GCF_963454915.1 Gymnoscopelus microlampas
AGTAACAGGAGTCTCCATGTCTCTCCAACTCTTTAATAAACAGAAACTATATTGTCAGGTCATGATACATTCTGCTCAGCACAATTGTGTATGTTAGTGCCTGTGTGTGTGTGTGTGTGTGTGTGTGTGTGTGTGTGTGTGTGTGTGTGTGTGTGTGTGTGTGTGTGTGTGTGTGTGTGTGTGTGTGTGTGGCGCGTGCGTGCGTGCGTGCGTGCGTGCGTGCGTGCGTGCGTGCGTGTCATATGACGTCAGTGTCAGAACCTTCACTATGGTGTGAAACGTTAAGTCGGAAACAAATAATAATTGGCCTGAACAGAGGAAACATGCTCCTCGTATTACAGTATGTTTACTGATAACAATGCTCACAGTTTGGATACAGAGGCTAATAGGGGATTACAGAGTACAATAATGTGCTGTGGTTCCAGTCTACTTGTCTGACCTTCAGCGCTGAACACAACGCAGTGGTGTAAAGTAACTAATTACATGTGAGGTATTTTCTTTACTTTACTGAGTATTTCCAATGTTCAGTACTTTTACTTTTACTCCACTACATCTCGGATCCAAATATTGTACTTTTTTTTTCGAACGGAAGGCCGTTTATTTTTATTTTTGCGGAAGCACAGTGAAACCTGATTAGCAACCATCAATCATATTGGAGATAAATATTATGTGACTACTTGAAAAGGTAAGAACATTGAAAAAATCGCTGGCTGTGGGTGCGGTGCACACAGCCAAAAATCGTCTCTTCCGTCCACACCAATGATAGGATTTGGAGAAAAAGGTCCATATCTCCACATCTTTGTGTCATCACTTCCAATTTCACTTGTTTAATCTGTATCCTGACTGAGTTCTCCATCACGATCGGATGAAATTGGCATCCCGAACCCGAACATGCATTTTCCGTTTAATAAAGAGCTAGAGAGAGACAGGGAGACTCCTGTTACTGAACAAACACTCTATAGCAACGGTTACTATCAGAATGTAGAGCTACTTAACACTTATTTTAATATAATACCACCATGGCTTCTCATCTGTTAATGTCAGGGTTATCTGCATTGTGCAATTTGATTGGTCAACAGGTTTTCTATGCTCGTCTCAATCAGCGCTAGCAGCGAGCACAGATTAAATTCTGTCTCTGTCGGGTGGAAACCTCATTAAGTTCCAAACTGTTACTGTTCAGGAGTGGTGGAAAAAAGTACTCAAATGTTTTACTTAAGTAAAAACATCAATACTGCAATATAGAAATGCTCTGTTACAAGTAAAAGTCCCGAATTCAAAATGTACTTGAGTAAAAGTACAATTGGTATAAAAATATACTTAAAGTACCAAAAGTAAAAGTACTAAAATGTTTGAAAATGGCAGATCTACAAGCTCACAACGTGTCGCATTGCGACGCGTTGTGAGCTTGTAGATCTGCTATTTTCAAATATCCTCGGTATAAAAGAGGGCTAAAGTGGTTAATATATGTTTTATATGATAATTGATAATTACAAAGTAACTAGTAACTAAAGTTTTCAAATAATTAGTAGTGGAGTAAAAGTACAATATTTGCCTCTGAGATGTAGTGGAGTAGAAGTAAAAGTACAGAAAATGGGTAATACTCCAGTAAAGTAAAAAATCCACAAAAGTGTACTTAGGTACTTTACACCACTGCTGTTCAGGATTCAAATAAAAAAAACAATAGCAAAAGTAGCAGATCTACAAGCTTGAAAAGCAGGAGCTTGTGGATCTGCTACTTCTGATGCTTCTGTGATCAAGTATAGGGTGTTAATTTACGGGGGAAAAAACAGAGATGTGAGATTTCTGTACAAAGAAAAGTACAAAGTGAGCAATAATGGGACAAGTAGTTCCAGCAGGTGATTAGGCTAATGTGTTTTTAATTGGCAGAGTGTGTGTGTGTGTGTGTGTGTGTGTGTGTGTGTGTGTGTGTGTGTGTGTGTGTGTGTGTGTGTGTGTGTGTGTGTGTGTGTGTGTTCTTTTTGCTGAGTTACGCAGAATTGGGTGTGCTGGAGTAAGTGGTGTCTGCTGAAAGAGAACATAAATGTACAGATGTTGTGGTCACACCTGTCGCTTTGACGTTATATTCAACTTTATTTTAATGGGGGAAAGTTCAAACTGACTCTCCTTCATAATTCATCATTCAATCGATGCGTCCTGGTTCATTTGGTTGTCATTACCGTATCACAAGAGTCCACTAGATCCACTAGTTCTCAAATTGGGGTCCGGGGGGTCCCCCAGGGGTCCTTGAGGGAGTTCCAGGGGGTCCCCAGCTAAATGATGGATAGTTAGGAACCAAATTGACCCTTGTGGGTCTGGTAACTCTGAGAGTGTACAAATGGAACCAAATGGACCCTTAACGGGTCCATTTGGTTCCATTTGTACACTCTCAGAGTTAGGTCCCGAGTGTGACGTGTTGTGAGCTTGAAGATCGGCTATTTCCAAACATTTTGGCACTTTTATTTTTGGTACTTTAAGTCAATTTTGATACCAAAACATTTGTACTTTTACTCAAGTACATTTTTAATTCCGGACTTTGACTTGTAACAGAATACTTCTACATTACAGTATTGATACTTTAAAACGTTTGAGTACTTTTTCCACCACTGGATATTGATACTTTTACTTAAAGTAAAACATTTGAGTACTTTTTCCACCACTGGTTATAATTACAGTTAACTAGTTATAATGTAGTTCACATTGCAACACAATGTTATACAATATGTAGTGGGGGGGGGGGGGGGGGGGGGAGGGGGGTCCCTGCTTCTCAGCTAAGGGGTCCTTGGCCTGAAAAACGTTGAAGACCACTGGTCTAATTGCTTCTAAACAGTGTTTTTTTTTTTTTTTTTAGATGAAAGCTGAGATTGTTTTCAGTCTCTGGTGAGCAACGCGTTTAGAGACTGAATAATGCACACTTACAAACATAATAAA
This sequence comes from Gymnoscopelus microlampas, assembly GCF_963454915.1. Taxonomy (NCBI): domain Eukaryota; kingdom Metazoa; phylum Chordata; class Actinopteri; order Myctophiformes; family Myctophidae; genus Gymnoscopelus; species Gymnoscopelus microlampas. The sequence goes on from NC_139955.1 coordinate 45,535,636, forward strand.
TCACAATTACTTTATTTTCCTCAAGCTGACACGCAATTAACAACCAAGAAGACACTGATAAGTATATTTCTGCAGTGGGGTCAATGTAGTGTGACCTCTGCTGCAAGGTTGGAGGAACTACCAGAAGGTGAATTTTTTTTTTACTTCAGTAAAAGTATCAATACTGCAATGTAGAAATACTTTACTTGGGTAAAAGTACAAACGTATTGGTATCAAAATATACTACAAGTGCAAAAAAACAAGTACTCATTATGCAGAATGACCCTTATCACAAGTTTTACCGATTTCACCGATTTAGATTTCACCGATTTAGAAGCATGTAGATCTGCTATCTTTGGCTAATGTCAGCCCCCCCCCCCCCCCCCAAAATAAGGATGCTGGGGTTCAAGTAAAAAGAAAAAAGGATTCCAAGCCTCATGAGTAACAGTTTGTTGTCTTTTGTTTATTTTTGTTCTTGTTCTAATCTCTACCGCAGATGATTGCTCAGCACAACAGTGTCTGCACTGCCTCTGCTACAAAGAAGCTCCCTCCTGCCAATTAAAGCTCCATTAGCCTAATCGCCCCGTTGAAGGAACACAGCCGTCCGTCCAGGCTGCATGGCTTACTGTGGCTGTTCTCTCTGCACTGAGCAGCAGGTCAGCACATTAAGACGGACACCAACATTCTCTATCACAAGCACAAAGACAAGTCCAGCGCGCTTCAGCCAGTTGAAGGTGGAAGGGGCTCGTCGATGCTCAACAGTGGTGGAAAAAGTACTCAAATGTTTTGCTTACGTAAAAGTATCAATACTGCAATGTACAAATGCTCTGTTACAAGTGAAAGTCCCAAAATGTATAATGTACTTGAGTAAAAGTACAAAAGTATTGGTCTCAAAATGTACTTAAAGCACCAGAAGTAGTAAGTTCTTAGGCAGAAGGTCCCATTTCACAAGTTTTCAAAGATAAAAATCTTTTGAAAATAGCAGATCTACAAGCTCACAATGCGTCGCATCGCGACGCATTGTGAGCTTGTAGATCGGCTATTTTCAAATAGCCAAAGTTTAAATAGGGCTGAAGGGGTTAAAGTATGTTTTGTAATAATAATAATAAAAATCTACAAAGTAACTCAAGTTTTCAAATAATTGTAGTGGAGTAAAAGTACAATATTTGGATCCAAGATGGAGAGGTAAAAAAAAAATGGAAATACTCAGCTAAGTCAAATACCTCAAAATTGTACTTAAGTCCAGTACTTAAGTAAATGTACTTAGTTACTTTACACCACTGGTGCGCAACAGGGACAGCTTGAATCAGAGAGAGAATAATACCTGGGCACTTCAGGAGAGAGACTACCTAATAAAACACTGGAGCACTCCACTGGACTGCATGTACAGATGTGCCACTTCAAAACTTCAAATGTCCTGCCATCGCCAAGACAGTAAATTTTCAGGGGATTCCCAGGGAAATAAGAGGGACAAAGAAGGGCATTTAAAATGGTGAATTATTTTGATGATCACTGCTTTTATGATGCTAATTAATTTGAGCAACTGGTCAAATCACCTTTCGCCTCATAATGAGTCTTACACCTTCTTCAACACATTCTTTTGTTCTCATGTATATGGATGTCTGTTGAAGGGAAAAATGGGGGGGTGTAGTGACAACTTCTTTTCAGGGGCAAAACAGTGGATTTTAAGGGCAGAAAAGGGAGGAAAAACATGCAATTTCAGGGGACTTTCAGGGAAAGAACAGTAACGTGTGAAGTTTTGAAGTGGCACATCTGTATTTATTATTTTGCAGGGTTGACAGACGTCAAAACAGTCACCCCTGCAAAATACTAAGTATGTGCAGACCAGTCGAGTGCTCCCGTATTTTATTTGGGTATCCTCTGCTGAAGTGCCCAGGTATTATTCTCTCTCTCTTTCTCCATACCAACACAGGCCTGACAATGACCAGTAAAGAAAATTCATTTTCTTGAGTACCGTACTCAAGAAAATATTTTTGATTGTGTGTACTTTACTCGAGTATTTGTATTTTTTGGATACTTGTGACTTTCACAAGTATCCACACTTGTGCGTGCACCCGATTAGTGGAAAAAGTTTTGTGCAACTGGAATGATAGATAAACATTGATTTAAATCAGGTTAAAATGTAATCCTTGTTGGTGCAACTGGCCTGAGACTAGCTGTGCATCTGTCCATGGTGCTGGATTCATGTTGTAACATTGAGACTAGCTGTGACTCTGTCCATGGTGCTGGATTCATGTTGTAACATTGAGACTAGCTGTGACTCTGTCCATGGTGCTGGATTCATGTTGTAACATTGAGACTAGCTGTGACTCTGTCCATGGTGCTGGATTCATGTTGTAACATTGAGACTAGCTGTGACTCTGTCCATGGTGCTGAATTCATGTTGTAACATTGAGACTAGCTGTGACTCTGTCCATGGTGCTGAATTCATGTTGTAACATTGAGACTAGCTGTGACTCTGTCCATGGTGCTGAATTCAACTGCTGGAATTCACCAGTGATATGACACTAACATGGTTTCAGACAGCAGCATGGAGTCGGGTTGTTTCAATCCAACTTTTGTTGCTGAACTAAGTCATATTAAGTTAACCAGTGGCAGAAGATAAATACCATAAGTATATTAAGACAAATATTAGTAGGTATACATTTCAAATCATACCTACTAATCTGGAGCAAAGACCTTGTAAAAAAAAAAAGTAAATTACTGAGCACACCGTTGTCGAAGCAATCAACTCAGAATGTTTAGCTGGTAATCTTTCAATGTGTGTCGGTAATCTTTCAATGTGTGTCAGCATGTGGGGAAAAGCAGATGGCTCTTGGATTTACAGTCCAGGTTCATACTTTACTGTTTTCAAATGGGGAAAAACACGTGAAGACCAAACATTGAGACAGAACCTGAGTTGTGTTTGTCTCACTGACGTACATAAGACTTACAAAGTGATGCTTTGTGGACACCTCTGAGGTGAGCTGTTTGGAAGATTGGAATATTTAGATAGTTCAGTTTGTTTGTTTGCTTCAGCTCTCTCTCAGCTAAGGTGTCCTTGGCCTGAAAGAAATGGAAGACCCCCAGACTAAATAAACAATAAACAACTGCACAAATTCACCAAGAGTTTACTGATCCGTTGTGTACTGGTAACATGTTGTGTTGGGGGGATAATTGACCACCGCAGGGCTCTGGTGGGAGAGCACAGAGACATCAGATATAGATGTCAGCTCAGCTCTTTACTGAAGGATTATGCATTGCAGTATTGGTACATTGAATAACCAGAAGTTTATCATTACTGACTTCAGTCTGTGTGCAGTGCAGTGGTGTAAAGTAATAAGTACATGTACTCAAGTACAATCTAGAAGGCTTTTTCCAATTTTCGGCAAATATTGTACTTTTACTCCTCTACAATTATTTGAAAACTTTAGTTACTAGTTACTTTGCAGATATACATTATTAAATTATAAAATGTACTTTAACCACTTTAGCTATATTTGAAAATTGCCGATCTACAAGCTCGCGACGCGTTGTGAGCTTGTGGATCTGTTATTTTCAAACATTTTAGTACTTTTGGTACTTTAAGTATATTTTGATGCCAATACTCTTGTACTCTTTACTCAAGTAACATTTTGAACACAGGCCTTTCGCTTGCTTTTCATATTGTGGTATTGTTACTTTTACCCATTTAGACCTGGAACGCATCTGTGTCACTTTAGATTTATTTGGCTATTCAAAAATAGCAGATCTACAAGCTCATAGCGCGGCACCGAGTGCCGCGCTATGAGCTTGTAGATCTGCTATTTTTGAAAACAATCTTGACATTTTTCTTTTTTGATATTTTTCAAAAAACTGTTAGGATTTAGAAAACATTTTTAAGAATGGCCTCAGGTCTTAATGGGTTAAGCAAAACATCTGAGTACTGGTGCAGTGCGCCATGACTAACAACCAAACAAGTAACGGGTGGTAAAGTAAACGGCTAATGAAGAAGGAAGAAAGAATGGTATAGCAGGTAAGGCAACCTGATGCTTCAAAATAAGAAAATAAGTCTGTCAAGAGTCTCTGCACATGAAGTGTTCACAACACTATACGAGTTGATGACCGCTACCCACCCCCCCCCCCCTGCTTTTAAAATGCTGTCAACCATTTAATAGCAGCATCTTGGGGTAAGGGAGCTGTCATATTCAACAATTAAACTGAAATGCTGCCGCAGCAATACGTAAAATCTATTCCACATTAACTTTCTCTTTGGGGCTGTCGACATGCAGCCCATTCCAGGACTTTTACTTGTAACAGAGTATTTCTACGCAGTATTGATACTTTTACTTAAGTAAAAAAATGTAGTCCTTTTTCCACCACTCTGACCCAACACTAACCCAACAAGTACCTCGCACTGTCTGTCTTCTCTCTCACCCTCTTTTTTCCATGTCATTGTTGAAGGTTAGTGTTGACAAGACAAGGCACCCCCCCCCCCCCCCCTCTTCACCCTAAAGGCCCACAAATCATCTTGCCATGCGATAAAATTAGTTTATGTCCAATTAGCATAATACTCCAATTAGTGTATTACCCTTTTACCCCATTATCGCAAAACTCCTAATGAATAAAAGGCTAATTACAAATTAATCCACTGTAATTAAACAAATGACCTTTGAATGGTAACAAAGGGTATAAGGCTGGGGGGGGGTTTTGTGAGGTGAAAAGTAAACGTGCCTCTGGTGTTCACTTTGGTCGCAACTTGTTGTCACAGAAACAAAAAGACAGCATCCACCACTTAGGGCACTTTGAATGTGGCTTGTTTTCGCCAAAAAGCAACAGAAAGTAATTTTTTTTTGTGTAAATCCTTTAACATTAGAAGGGACGGGGCTGGGTTTGTTGTGATCACATTATTTCCGGGTGTACTGTTCTCAGGAAGTCATAAGATCACTCATAGGTTGGTGAACAGCGGCCTCTAGCGTAAACCATTTAAAACACACACACACACACACACACACAAAAACACAATTGTTAATTTGTCAATGGCAGGCTGAGCCTTGGCAGCGGTGGAAAGTAACTAAGTACATGTACTGTACAAGTACAATTTTGCGTTACTTTTTACTTTACTGAAGTATTTCCAATTTGCAACACTTTTACTTCTACTCCACTACATCTCAGAGGCAAATATTGTACTTTTACTCCACTACAATTATTTGAAAACGTTAACGTTAACGTTTATACTTTGCAGACATAAATGACTATAATATAAAACATGCATTAACCACTTTAGTCCTATTTTATACATAGGCTATTTGAAAATAGCAGATCTACAAGCTCACAAGCTTGTGAGCTTGTAGATCTGCTATTTTCAAACATTAGTACTTTTACTTTTGGTCCTTTAAGTATATTTTCATGCCAATACTTTTGCAGTTTCACTCAAGTAACACAGACCTTTTACTTGTAACATAAAGTAACATTTCTGAGTACTTCGTCCACCACTGAGTCTCAGGCCTCGTAAATGGCAACGTCAATGAGTAAACTGTGGTGTTGAGAGTAAGGTTCAGAACACGTTGCATGAGGAGGACACACCACACATACTTCATTAATTAACGTCCACTGGTGTAAGGTTGAGAGTGGAGAGAGACGGTACAAAGGTCACCGTCCACCATGTTAGAGAGCCGCCTCATAGCGTTCAATACTCTGCTCTTAAACCACCGTCAATATGGAGATTCCTCCCACGGAATCCCGATCGCCAAATCAATAATGCTAATGAACCCCATGTTTGCCTTAGCAGCATATGTGTACATTCACTCACCACTGTGTGTGTGTGTGTGTGTGTGTGTGTGTGTGTGTGTGTGTGTGTGTGTGTGTGCATGCTCACGGTGTGCGTGTGTGCGTGCGTGTGCGCGCGTGCGTGCGTTTCCTCAACAATGGAAACCTCCAAAAGCTGCGAGGTCGTCTTTCTGAAATGTGCCTGTTTTACCGTCAGGCCAAAAAACTAAAATATCACGTTTTTCGTCGCTTGATGCCCTACTTTGTTGCACGAGAGTGTCAACCTAAAGTAGCGAAAACAACCGATCTACAAGCTCACAACGTGAATATTGTTTTTCACTATTTCTGCAAAATGTCAGTTTTGGTTTCCTGAAAAGCAGCAGTTTCGGTTTTCCACCCGACAGAGACGTTACAAAGGGTTCTGAAGGTTAGATGTGGTGCAGACAGTAGACAGAGACGTTACAAAGGGTTTTGAAGGTTAGATGTGGTGCAGACAGTAGACAGAGGGTCCTTCAAGGATGTCACAACTATCTGTCAAAGCTGTCACATCCATCTCACCAGACGTAACCTCTCCCCTCAGGGGCCTTTCAAAAAAGTGATTTAGACTTAAGACCAGTGGTGGAAAAAGTACTAAACATGTGTACTAAAAGTAAAAGTATCGATACTGCAATGTAGAAATACTCTGTTACAAGTAAAAGTCCGGAATTCAAAATGTACTTGAGTAAAAGTACACAAGTATTGGTATCAAAATGTATTCATAAGTACCAAAAGTAAAAGTACTCATTATGCAGAATGTCCCATTTCACAAGTTTTCACATTTTGAATTTCTTTTGAAAATAGCAGATCTACAAGCTCACGATGCGACGCATTGTGAGCTTGTAGATCTGCTATTTTCAAATGGCCGAAATGTATATAAGGCTTGGCGTGTCTTCTCCTCCGCGTCATCAGCGCCTATACCTTAGGTGGGGTTGGCGAAAGGGCCTACTCTGTGTGGAGTTTGCATGTTCTCCCCGTGTCTCCTAGGGCAGTTAATACCCTCACAAAAACATGTAGTAATCCTTGTCACTATACTGCCTCCCCCTGGTCAGCCGGGGCGCCTGATGGAGGGGAAGTGAACTGGTTGGAATAACGTGTTCCTTCCACGCTTAGGCGCCGAGTGCCTAAGCGCTATGAGCTTGTAGAGCTGCAAAAACATTGGTGCAAATCTCTGAATATGTTTTTTAAAGCGAACATTTTTAACTCAAATCTTCGTATCGAGCGATATAACAGTTGTTTTAGCCAAAGAAAATCAACTACTACACCTTTAAAGGTAAATCCCATTCTGATAATAAGTAATCTTAGGTACAGAGTGTTTGTTCGTGACCAGGGTCTCCTTGTCTGTTTAAAGGGGAATTTACACATAAATATGTGGACTGGGGTGACCCATACCCTACTGTACGTGAGGATTATGTGAGTATACAAACATGGCTGCCTATTCAGATGAGCTACCGCCGGCAGAGTTTCACTTTGAAGCAATTAGCATGATGGCTATAGAATATCCATCATATACGGAGCTGCTTCACCTGACTGGAACCAACCAGGTCCTTTCAGGTGAAAGTCAAATGCATCGGATGCATGCACACATAGCAGCTCTCAGACCTCCCAAGACAAACTGATATGACTATACTTCTCTGCCTTAAGCCTTTAACTATTTTAACGCCACCGACGCGTTTTCGAGTCAAATGCTACTTAACCCACCCACGCCATCGACGCATTAGACGCGCTGATAGCTTTTTCATTGTTTAATCTGTGATCGCGCTGTTCTGTGTATTTTTCACCATCAGTTTCTCTTTTTTTTTTACTTCACACTCACCCGGATCCAGCTTCATGACGCAGATTCCGTTTCCGGTTCTCGGAAGCTTGAAAAGTATCATTTTAGGCCAGAATAGGAAAAGACAAGTTTTTTCACACGGTATAAAAAACGAACGGAGAGCTCCAGTTCCTCTAACTTTGCTTCTGGGGATTCTACAAATGTCTTCTAAATCCTAACAGCTTTTTGGAAAAAAATGATATTGCTATAATATCAGTGGTCCTCAAACGTTTTTCATGTCAAGGACCACCCAAAATGATATATATTTGGCCGCGGACCACCATCTCAAAATATGTTGTTCCAGGGACCCCCCAGTAGCAAAGATTTGAGTTACAAATGTTCGCTTTAAAATATATATATTCAAAGATTTGCACAGATTTTCACGACTTCTCAAAAATAGCAGATCTAAGCTGTCGCGATGGTGGATGGATCGGTTGTCAGTATGTTTGTCAGTATGTTGTATGTACGTTGCATCACTCCGAATATGGACACAACGCCAGTGTGACGTAATCTCACGACAGCATGACATCACGCATGACATCACATCCTACCTATAAATTCTAGGATGCCGTCAGATCGCACCAGTTCGACGGCTTCCATAGTGGGTTTTGGTCATTGGAGAGGTGATGCACGTCACCTCTTTCTGAAGTGGGTACTTTCAGGAGAGCACAAAACTCTCTCTCACACTGTGAGGTGCCTGTAAGGTGGCACTGCAAAGTGAACGACGCGTCACGCTAGACGTTCGGGCCGCGTAGCGAACCTGCGAAATGGGACATTCTGCATAATGACACTTTCTACTTTTGGTACTTTAAGTACATTTTGTTACCAATACTTACTATTAGTATTTTTACTCAATCACTCAAGTAGCATTTACAGAGTATCGAGGTCCTGACGTCACTACTCCACATCAGACCAACGACGTTCGACAGCATTTGTGCTATTTATAGAGCACAAAAGTCTGACATCACTGCCTCTAGAGGCCGTTATCGCCCTGGGTCACGGACCAGTTTTTCATTGACAATCCCCTTAGAGAAATTTTAGATTGCGTAATATAAGAACTGTGTTCCAAAAATGAACAAATCGCCCGGGATATATATTCTGTCAGTGGTGTCATCAGTACTGCGATATAGAAGTACTCTGTTACAAGTAAAAGTCCGGAATTCAAAATCGACTTCAGTAAAAGTACAAAAGTATTGGTATCAGTATGTACTTTGAGTACTAAAACTACTTTTAAATGTAATACATTTAAGTAAATGTATTTAGTTACTTTACACCACTGGATTTTGTCAGGTATGCGACTCTGTTTATGATATTGAGTTACATTTAAAAAAAATATGTATTTTCTTACTCTTTGCATCAATTAGTACCATCAGTGTTTGCTTCATGAGTAATATCTCCCGGTTGATTATTATTTACTATTTACTATTTATATTTATTTTGTTTATTTTTGTAACACAAAACATGACGCAATCTAAGATTTCTCTATGGGGAATTTCAATTAAAATAATGACTCCGTAACCAAGAGGGATAGCGGCCTCTAGTGGCGGTGATGTCAGACTTCGGTGCTCTATAAATAGCACTGCAGGTTCTGAGACGAAACCAGAAAGATGCTGTCGTACGTCGCCGGTCTGCTCCGAAGTGCCTTCGACAGCGTCCTTCACCTCGTCTTTAGACTTTTCTTCTCAAAGAGGAGGCCAGCCATCACGTTAGAGGACCCCAATGTCAAAGTCGCCCTGCGGCTGACCGACAAACAGATCGTGAGCCACGACACGAGGAAACTCCGCTTCGCTCTTCCGTCTCCCGAGCACGTTCTCGGACTCCCCGTCGGACAGCACGTCTACCTGTCCGCCGGAATACACGGAAAGCAGGTCGTTCGCCCGTACACCCCCGTGTCCGGCGACGACGACAGAGGCCACGTAGACCTGGTGGTGAAGGTTTACTTCAAGGACGTCAATCCCACGTACCCAGAAGGCGGGAAGATGAGTCAGTATCTGGAGAGCCTCGAGATCGACGACACCGTCCACTTCAGAGGGCCCGGCGGCCTGCTGGTCTACGAGGGCAAAGGGACGTTCGCTATCCGAGAGGACAGGAAGTCCCCGGCCGTGATGAAGAAAGCCAAACACGTGGGCATGATCGCCGGCGGGACGGGCATCACCCCCATGCTGCAGATCATCACGGCGGTCATGAAGGATCCCCGGGACGCCACGGTGTGCCACCTCCTCTTCGCCAACCAGACCGAGAAGGACATCTTGCTTCGAGCGGAGTTGGAGGAGATCGCGGCCGCCAACCCCGACCGACTCAAGCTGTGGTTCACCCTGGACCGCGCGCCCGCAGAGCGCTGGGGATACGGCCGAGGCTTTGTCGATGAGGACATGGTGCGGAACCACCTGCCTCCGCCCGGCGACCACACCCTCATCCTCCTGTGCGGACCTCCTCCCATGATCACGTTCGCCTGCAACCCCAGTCTGGATAAAGTCGGCCACGCCAACAGCCAGAGATTCCGTTTCTAGAGGTTTTCGACACCAAGCGTCTGTAGCAGAGTGTCTCTCAGGCTCTGAGAGTCTAATATATCCCCCGAGCTATATCCCTTTGGCTTAGTGGTTTAGATGTTGGCTTTCCATGCGGGAGACCCGGGTTCGAATCCCGGGCGTTACACGTCCATTGGGGACAACCTTGGGGGCAAATAATGGGTGCTAAATATAGTTGATATAATTAAATATTCATTTTCTTTGTTGTACGGCCATGATTCACCAGGAGCCTGGATGGCTTGATTCCAGTGTTAAAATAATTTATATAACATTTTTGGAAATCTCTATGGGACAATGTAATGGTCTTTGGCTCGGTGGAACCACAAAATGGCCGCCACTGCTATGCCCTATGGGTCTGGTCTTTAAGACACTCAGAGTAAGACAGGAGAGAAAGAAAGCCAGCATAGGGAGGAAGGAAGGAAGGAAGGAAGACACGGAGAACACGTCTGAAAATAATCATCATCTTCCACAGAGATAAAGCCAGTCTCTAGCAGACAGAGACGTGCATGGCCTCCATATTTAAATTCATTGTTGGCCACTGGAGAATGAACACAACTCAGCTGGTATTAGGAACGTGTGAAGCTGTGAAGTTGGTGTTGGTGTTTGACATTCACTGGTGGCTATATGACAACTTGACAAGATAAGGGAATTCTCATTAACCCATTAAATACCCCCCAATACCCCCAAAATAAATCTAAAATAACAGAGATGCGTTCGCATCGCTGTTATTACTCTCCGCAGGAGAGTATTGTTTTCACTTTCTAAATATGACACACCGATTGGTCAAGCCTCACGTGACACGTGACAATACGGTGAAATACTGTATAAATACATGGCGTCACTTTGACAGTGTCTTGGCACTGTCAAAGTGAGGTAAGACAGGAACCATCACGAAATGGCTGCATGGCTGATACATAATTGGCAGATAGGACAGATAGGACACTTATATAGACAGGAGGGATATGACACTTACACAGACGGATAGGACACTTACAGTACACAGACAGGACGGATAGGACACTTATACAAACAGGACGGATAGGACACTTATACAGACAGGACGGATAGAACACTTACACAGACAGGACGGATAGGACACTTACATATAGGAGGGATATGACACTTACACAGACAGGACGGATAGGACACTTACAGTATACAGACAGGACGGATAGGACACTTACAGTATACAGACAGGACGGATAGGACACTTATACAGACAGGAGGGATAGGACACTTACACAGACAGGACGGATAGGACACTTATACAGACAAGACGGATAGGACACTTATACAGACGGATAGGACACTTATACAGACAGGACGGATCGGACACTTATACAGACAGGATGGCTAGGACAGTTAGAACATAAGAATTAGAACATTCCCAACATTCCCAACACAAGTCTGGTAAGAGTGAGGTAAGACAGGAACAATCACGAAATGGTTGAGAAATGGCGGATACTGTAACAATTGGATAGGACACTTACACAGACAGGACGGATAGGACACTTACACAGACAAGACGGATAGGACACTTACACAGACAGGACGGATAGGACACTTACATAGACAGGACGGATAGGACACTTATACAGACAGGAGGGATAGGACACTTATACAGACAGGACGGATAGGACACTTATACAGATATAACATTCCCAACATTCCCAACAGCGGAGAGTTGTGCTCCGAGGAGCACTTTTTCTAGTTTTAGATTTATTTTGGCTATTCAAAAATAGCAGATAGTGTATACAAGAGCTAGAGTGCCGTGCTATGAGCTTGTAGAACTGCTATTTATTTTTTTAATCGTGAAAAGTTGTGCAAATCTTTCCAGGGACCTCCAGAAGCAAAGATTTGAGTTACAAATGTTTGCTTTAAAAATATATATATTCAAAGATTTGCAAAAATGTTCACGATTTTTCAAAAATAGCAGATCTACAAGCTAATGGCACGGCTATGACCTTGTAGATTCTTAGATCTGAAAATAGCCGATCTACAAGCACACAACGCGTCGCTTTGCGACGCGTTGTGAGCTTGTAGATCTGCCATGTTCAAACATTTTAGTACTTTGACTGTTGGTACTTTAAATACATTTTGATGCCAATACGTTTGTACTTTTACTCAAGTAACATTTTGAACACAGGCCTTTTACTTGTAACATACATTGTGGTATTGCTACTTTTACTTAAGTAAAAAAAAATATATAAAAAATATAAAATCAGGCATAACTCTATAACCACAACACTTAGCCTAACCTCCAACCACAATATTTTTCCTGATTGTAACCATAAGACAACATTTATCTTGTGAGGACCAGAAAAATACTCCTCAACGATGTCTGTTTCTCAAATTTGACTGTACTTGTGGAAATATTTGGTCCTCACAAGTACTGTAATATTGCACGCGCGCACGCACGCACGCACACGCACGCACGCACGCACGCACGCACGCACGCACGCACGCACGCACGCACGCACACACACACACACACACACACACACACACACACACACACACACACACACACACACACACACACACACACACACACACACACACACACACACACACACACACACACACACACACACACACACACACACTCTCCATGAATCTCAATAGTAATACAGAATTATTCCCACTGCGCTAAGTAGCAACACATACATTTCACATTGAAGCCAAACAAGGATACACACACACACACAGGAGACCAAGCTGAGAGAACAGCCAATTAGCCTGACCATCTGCTATGGACCTTAACTCCTGGTGCATGACTGCATGTGTGTGCTAAATATGAGAGAGAGACAGAGAGAGAGAGAGAGAGAGAGAGAGAGAGAGAGAGAGAGAGAGAGAGACGGAGAGAGCTTGTACTGTATATCTGCTTTCTTTTTTTAATACCAACTCAGTAGAACATCACATAAATATGACAGTTAGTGAAAGGAAATATGACTGCACATGTACTGTCTGTATACTGTAAGTACCTTTGGATACCGTCTGCAGAGAGAGAGAGAGAGAGAGAGAGAGAGAGAGAGAGAGAGAGACCTGGTGACTATGGCAACAGCGCTGACAAACGGTGTTCTAAAGTGAGACGTGTCAAGGTCCAACTCCTCTGAATCCTCTGAATCCTTTGTGTCCCTCTGTGCGTGTGTGTGTGCGTGCGTGCGTGTGTCTTATTCCCTCCTCATTAGAACGGTGTTGAACTCAAGCCCCCAGAACCGCGGTAGAAAAGTGAAGCCGCTTTGAAAATATTGCCGCCTGGTGGCAAAATCTGGGATTGCAAGACTTCCGCATTTAAAGACGCTACTGCACCACCATGCTTCTACCAGTTAGAAACCCTATGGTAGCACTGCGCCTGCTCGGTGCTCAGGTCTTCCTCATTTGAGCACCAAAACGTGGTGCACCAAATCAAGGAAGATGCGGAAGTAGAGCATTCCTCCGGGTGCTTTGTGCGCTGGTGAGCAGATCGCGGGGTGGATCGGTGTGAAGTAAAATATTCTATGATTTTTCAAAGGTTAGTAAAAACGCTCAAAATCGCTGGCAAGGGCAGCTATAAACAATGTTTTAACTCTGGTGGTTAATGAGTTCATCTGAGGTCTGTGCGGCCCCACCCTGGGCAAGACCTGGGATGTTGGTTGTCTAGGAAGTTGACAACCGGAAATGGTTGAATTTGGCGGAAGTACCGCCCAAGGAAATGACGTTGATGCTTTACAAATCTGTTAACATTCTCCGTGAATGAAACGAGTGTTGTGATTGGTCAAAAAATAACGTTTCCGGGGGAAGCTCACAACGCGTTGCGATGCGGCGCGTTGTGAGCTTGTAGATCGGCTATTTTCAAATAAAACCTTGCGGGGAAATTATAATAAGCAGATCTGGCAACCATGCTCGTAACCCCCCTCCATTTTGCATTGCGAGGGGGGGGTGTGGTCTCAAGCCCCCTCTGGGCGTTCCACCGTCTCCAAAACGTTTGCCGAGCCTATCAGCGTCCTCGCCCAGGGCTCTGTGATTGACAGCGCACGTTGGCCAATCAGGGGCCAACTGGTGTGGTTGATGACGTTGATGACTACTGGGCGACCGTTTACCATAACAAACATGGCGGAGCTAACTAATTAGCGGTAACATTAACGTTAGTATGAAAACAGCCACAAGTTATTGCAGAAATAGACTCAATAACAGCAATTAAACAATTCCGATTCAGGCCAAACGAATAATGGATACGGTACTTTGCTTACTTTGCTGGTTAGTACTTTGCAGTTGCTAATGTTGCTACTTGCTAGCGGCTGGAAGCTGAACGGCGCGTTGAGATGACGTCACATGTTTTTGTTACGCCGATTGGCTGAAGGGGTTGTCTGTCCACGCTACTAATCCCGCCCAGCTCCCGCCCACGGCGAAACAGCCACACAGGGGTATAGGGGGCCAGACTCCCCTCGTGAAATCAAATTGCAATGTGAATTTCCGGGGGTGTTTT
>NC_139955.1:45555207-45572707 GCF_963454915.1 Gymnoscopelus microlampas
GCAGCAGTTTGTTCATTTAGAGAGAGAGAGAGAGAGAGAGAGAGAGAGAGAGAGAGAGAGAGAGAGAGAGAGAGAGAGAGAGAGAGAGAGAGAGAGAGAGAGAGAGAGATGATGGATTGGTGAGGTGAAAATAGAGATGGATGAACCAGGGCTGAGGTGTGTGTGTGTGTGTGTGTGTGTGTGTGTGTGTGTGTGTGTGTGTGTGTGTGTGTGTGTGTGTGTGTGTGTGTGTGTGTGTGTGTGTGTGTGTGTGTGTGTGTGTGTGTGTGTGTGTGTGCGCGTGCGTGCGTTCCACACATCACCCAGCTCACTCAGGTGGAGCCAAATAAAGCCATCAAAAGGGAGCTACAGTATAGTGTACACACTTTTAAGCGTATTGAGTCCAGTAACAATAAGATAAACTGGTGGTCTTATAACTTTTTCATCTGAGGGACCCTCATCTTTTTTTTTTATAGCAGATCTACAAGCTCATAGAACGGCACGGTTAATATGTGCTCTCCTATGTGTGGACATGAATACATTGTTAAAGAGGTGTTGCCAAGCCAATAATGAACCTACATCAGCCACAACAGTCGTCTGGTCTATTCAATGTCGAACATGTTGAAACGAGGGCTGTTATGTCAAAGCCAAAAAAAACTCTTGCTTGAACTTACAAGGAAATAGCAAACTCACACATAGGAGAATTGAAGTGACCAAGAGCCACAATATACACACATACACTGTTCCCTGTTACAACTGCCGAAGATGCGCTATACATTGATTTGACCCAAATGTATGGATTGCTAAAGCCAGGACTCCTCGGACTCTGAGCTGTGACTTTGTGCTCAGCTGTGACCATTCCCTCCCCGGAAATGGACCCTATTTTCTGCCGGTTGCTTAGGGCCAGATACTACAGAACTCACTGCCTTCAACGGCAGACACAACACAACACACAAACTATTGATTCACATCAGCATTCAAAATCCAGAGCCACAAACAGTCACTGAACCTGTTTCATTGCCACCCAGTCATTGGATCCCAAAATGACAGCAATAGTACAATAACTTGAATCACATCAGTAAACACACAGCATACAACACAAGCAGCAGCAGCAAAAAAAACACACACAAGCTTGGTTCCTACCTTGAGCCGTCTTCTACTTGTCTTCATCAGGTGTGTAAGTGATGTCCAGGATCAAACTGAGAGATAGAGCCTCTCTCTCTCTAGTTCATCCTCAGATGAGTCCTCCAGCGGTGTCTCCACTCATCTCCATCCTCCATACATCATGGCTAATATCTCTCCACTGTACTTTCCTCCCCTGTTGGGAGCTCCCAGGGTCAAAGGCAGAGACCGACCACCGCTGCCAACTTCTCACTCAGCCTTGGTAGCCCCCCATATCCCATTAAGACTGGGAACGCATCTGTGTGTCATTTTTTGATTTTTTTTTGGCTGTTCAAAAATAGCAGATATACAAGCTCATAGCGTGGCACCGAGTGCCACGCTATGAGCTTGTAGATCTGCTATTTTTGAAAAATCGTGAACATTTGTGGCAAAATCTTGGATTATATATATTTTTAAAGCGAACGTTTGTAAAATATTTAGTTCCAGGAACCCCCAGAAGCAAAGATTTGAGTTACAAATGTCTGCCAAAAAAAAAAAGAAAAAAAATCAAATATTAGCCCAACGAAATCTAAAAAAGGCACACAGATGCATTCCCGGTTTTAAAGAGATATATACAGATGCTTGTTGGCAACATGTTCATGGTTCATCCTGGTTGATATTTAGTGCTGCACATGGGACTTCTGTAGAGCAGGCTATAGGGCTGTATAGTAGAGCAGACTCAACAGGAATGAGAAGAAGCTGAGTTTCGCTGTTTCCGTCTGCGGTCATCACCTTGGCTCTGCTACCTGTGTACATGGCTCCTAGGGTCTGGAGTAGGTTGGGAGGGACACCGTAAGCCTTGAGTGTCTGAAAGAAAGAAAGAAAGAAAGAAAGAAAGAAGTTCCTATCAAACAAACTGCACTTTCAATGAAACCATCATTGGTACACAGTGATGGATTAATTTACTGAAACACCAAGCAGAACTGTGAACTATTTCTATCTCATATTCGATAATTTCCTTTTAACCACATGAACTAGGGATGTCCGATTTTATCGGCCTCCCGATATTATCGGCCGATATTAGCATAAAAATTGATATCGGGAAAATATCGGTATCGGTTTTTGAAAAAAAAAAAAATTTTTTTTTTTTTTTTTTTTTTTTTTTGCTTTATAAGTAAGTTACAGGAGTTTTTACTGTATATGGTGTGTGTGATATGAAATTTGAGCTTACCCTAATCACAATAATCCCCGCATATATCGGTATCGGTTGATATCGGTATCGGTAATTAAGAGTTGGACAATATCGGTATATCGGTTATCGGTAAAAAAGCCAATATCGGACAACCCTAACATGAACCTTAGCATCTCTATTCTGGGGTGAGCATCAGTGAGCTGATCCTCTTCATCACTGATATTGTTATCATCATCATCATTATTACTATTTTTTTATCATTATTACTATTATTCAGTGCAATTCAAAACATTGCATCAGTGAGCTGATTAAATCTTATAAATATTATTATTATTGGGTGAACGTTCAGTGAGCTGATAACATCCTCTTTATCACTGATATTATTATTATTATTATATTATTATTATTATGAACTGCTGCTCTTATGCAGAGGGTGAGGTTTAGGTACAGGTGAGGGTTTAATAAGTATGAGGTGCCATACAAGGACATTAACATTGCATAGTCATTTATATAGAAGAATAGGAACCATGCACACAGCACCTTCAAGCACCTCTGTTCATTTAAACAACCATTGTGAAGAAAAAGGTTATGTCCGCGCATGCGATAAACTGTACTACCACCTTTTTTTATTATTATTATTTTAACAACTTTTGATTAAAATAAAACAAGACAGGAGAGCAGTTTATGGTGTGTGTGCTGCGGACATTCCTTTTTTCTTCACTTGATAATTTGTGGGTCGTGAAAATGTGTGCAAATCTTTGAATAACATTTACATTTTTAACTCAAATCTTTGCTTCTGGGGGGTCCCTGAAACAAAATATTTTCAGATGGGGGTCCGCGCCCAAATACATATCATTTTGGGGGTCCTTGACATGAAAAAGTTTGAGAACCATTACTAACAAACAACAACAACATAACAACAACAACCCACCTGGAGAATAAAACGACCAAGGCAGGTTGTCACGAAGCTCATTAATTGATTTATCTTTCATGTAGTTTTAACAACACTGTGACAACTCTTATCAACGTCCATGTTGTGTAACTTTACATTATAAATATAAAGTTGTTTATTTCACTCTTCTTACTTCCACATAAAACGGAGCTTTAGCTTGTGTAAAAGAACAAACACGCTGTCTCGCGCAGGTGTGTGTCTTTGTTTGTTAAAGGGCTGCAGCGTTGCCAGACTCTGCTAGAGAAATAAGCAACTGTACAGTAGGTCTATGAAAACAAGGCCAAAGTAAGCGACTACTAGGCTAAATTAATACCACTTTAAATCAGCTAATCCAGTGGCTCTCAAGTAACCTGTGGGTCATTTTGGGGGGGGGTCCCCACATGATTTTGGGGGAGTCCCCAGATGATAGTGACGTGACAATTTAAGGACTTTTTTAATATAAAACAAAATAATTTGGGGGGAAAAAAAAGAAAATACAAAGACCATTACTGAATCAAAAGTAATCAACAAACTATACTATAAAACATTGGCCAAATTGTCAAATAATATAAGAAAGAATACACAAGCCATTGTGAGCTTGTAGATCGGCTATTTTCACAATATTTCCCTGTGGAACGGAGTCAAACAAAATGGGGGGTCCCCAGTTCAAACATGATTATTTTGGGGAACCACTGAGCTAAACGACTTATTTGCAAGCCCAAATAACTGCAGAGAGAGAGAGAGACAAAGAGAGCGAGAGAGAGAGAGAGCGCTAAGTGATAGACAGTTGGGATAGTTAGGAACCAAATGGACCCTTATTAAGGAGCTCTAACTCTGAGAGTGTACAAATGGAACCAAATGGACCCATGTGGTCCATTTGGTTCCATGTGTATACTCTCTGAGTCATGGTTGTCCGCGGTGTAATTGTAGGGGTTCTTAAAATGGGGTGCGGGGACCCCCAGGGGTCCTTGACTGGTTTTCCCCACAAAATGTGTTAATATACTGTATATCAAAATCATTTTAAATCATTTTAACCACATAAGACTATTACATCGGTTATTTTCCAAAATTATTGAAATCTTTTTTTTAAAGAAATTAAATATTGTTGACATTTTTAACACCACACATTTTGTATGGGGTCCTTGGCACAAAACGTTTTCAGATGGGGGTCCGTGGCCAAATACACGTTATGTTAGGGGTCCTTCACATGAAAAGGTTTGAGAACCACTGGTGTAAAGGCCCCATGACACATTAAAAGTCAGGGGAGTGTGCGTCCCCCCCCCTTCAAGTCAAGTCAACTCAAAGTCTAATGTATCTATGAAGCACATTTAAAAATTCCCCACCCTGACACTCAGTTGGAATTGTAGGAGTCGAGGGCGGCGTTACATTTAATTTGACTCGGTTCCACGGATATGTATTGTGAACGGTGTTGATTTTGTCGACTAAAACTATGACGAAAAATGCTGGTCGACTACCTTTTTTCACTGATGAAAACTAAATAAAGACGAAATAAAAACTAAGCTAGGATGACTAAAACTAAGACTAAGTATATTGACAATTTTGTCAACAAATGAATACTAGTTTCACTGTTTCAGCCCAGCCCTGCACATGAACTCTGCGGCCGCACTGAGGCGCCTGCTGGAAAGCATCCCAGCCCATTAACGTAACTAATAATTGGGCCGCGCGACTAGGATATGACCGTAATAACCCTAAAACATTTTTAAAAATATATTAAAAAAAAAAAAAAAAAAAATTGCCCGGTACGCCAAATGGCCAGTCCGCCGCTGCCTTGTATTATTTGTCAATTTGGCCAATGTTTGACCAGTTTTTATAGTATAGTTTGTTGATTACTTTTGATGCAGTATAATGGTCTTTTTTCACTCCCCCATGGGGTTCCCAACCCACTGGTTGAGAACCACAGCATTAGAGCATTGATGTGGTTTCTCCCATGTGGATTTTGAGATAGAGTTTATGTATATATATATATTTTTTATTACAATTTAGTCATTGTAATCTTTCCTCAGATTCCCTGTCATGTTGGTTTCATAACACCTCAGCCCACGTGCATTTACTTTGGGTCATGTGCATGTTTTAAGTCACTGTGAGCCACGTAGACAGTATCACAGCTATAGGGTCGAGGGTTAAACCTTTAAGATGGAATGGTTCACTGCCCTCCTCCGTCCATGCGCATGACTTGGTGGATGGTGTGGAGGTTCTGGATCTTGTAGTCGGACAGGGTGCGGTGAGCTTCCAGCGGCTTTCCGCCGTAGATCAGCCTCTGCTCCTCGGGGGGATTGCCGAAGATCTGCACATGGTAGAGGGTGGATTCCTTGTGGACGTTGTAGTCGGACAGGGTGCGTCCGTCCTCCAGCTGCTTGCGGGCGAAGATCAGCTTCTGCTGGTCAGGGGGAATGCCTTCCTTGTCCTGGATCTTGGCCTTGACGTTCTCGACGTTGTCGCCCGGCTCGACCTCCAGGGTGACGGTCTTGCCGGTGAGGAACTTCACAAAGATCTGCATGTTTGTAGAGTTTGAAAGGCCAGTGTGAAGAATGGTCAGGAAATGTGCCTCTTCCAAAGATTCTCAATCTAGATTAGCCGTACTTAGATGAAACAACCTGCAAACAACACTACACACAAACTCTCTTTTATGTTGGCAGTGATGTCACAGGTAGGTCCGACCTCCCAATGTGATTGGTTAAGAGACATTGTCACTGTCTCCAAATATAGAAGTAGAAAGGGGATGGGGGGGGGGGGGTCGGGGGTCGGGTCAGGGGCTCAGTGGAGCACATGATGATGTAGGCTCCGGATAGTCGTTGTTTTCAAGATGACATCCAACGGCTTAACATGGCTATAGCTGAATTACAATACTCAAATGTTTGCCTCCTCGCTTCCTCCGTCATCTGTCCTCCAGCATGGCGGTGTTCCGGTGAAATTGGTGACCTGTTTTTTTTTCAAGTGATTCCGGAACCTCAATACAAGCTTAAGAACATACAAAAACATTGAGAAAATATACCTTTGGACGGACACCATCTCGGATTTGGCAATGCATAATTAACTGATTAAATGTGTCTGATCCAGTCATATTTTTGAGCTCCCGGCAGCCATCATGGATGCCATCTTCAAAATGACGCCTTTCTGGAAGGTATATTTTCCTAGATTTTAGTATGTTTTTCTTAAGCATGCCTAGAGGTACCAGAATCAATTCAAAAATATTTTGTATCATTTTTTTAAATTTGTAATTGAGATATAGCCATTTTAAGCTCTTGGCAGCCATTTTGGACGAGATCTTGAAAATTACGCCTTTCCGGAACGTATATTTTCCTAAATTTGAATATGTTATTTAGCATGCCTAATGCTATGAAAATCCATTGAAATACCTTTTGAATCAATGTTATGGGGATTTTTTTTTTTTTTTCATAATTAATGGTCTAACATAAATATCATCAGGCATTTTACAATCTTACTTACTCTGTGTGCCACGGTGCCACCACATCTTTTATTTATTTTAAATTTAATTTAATTTAATTTAATTTAATTTAATTTTACTTTATTCATGTTTCTCCCAATTTAGTTCTCGTATATATTAAAACTGGTTTATGGATGGGTCCAGATCCGGATTTAATTAGCCAAGAGAAAGTCTCAAACAAAGGGAACATCCGGATTTGACTGGCCAAGCTTCCCATGACTCTGAACAATCAAACCTCCTCACACATGTGTGTTGCCACATGCTATTGTACCCTACTGGATCACCTGCCACTCTATATAGAATATAGTATATTCTATATAGAGTGGCAGGTGATCCAGTAGGGTACCTTGGCACTTTTTGGTGCCAAGGTACACCTGGCTTAGCCAAAATATCCCAGGGTACACCTAGATATATGGTACGTATATATATATATATATATATATATATATATATATATATATATATATATATATATATATATATATATATATATATATATACACACAGATTATTGGGCAGGTATAAAGAAACCTTGACCATTACAAATATATACATCTTTGGCCTACAAATATATACTATCTGAATGAAAGCCATAATATTTTGGCACACTGAGTATAGCAACATTGTATGCCTTTCATTGCTTTCAAGGCAAAACACAAACCATGTCACTCTGCCTTTCATGAATATTCAAGGCAAAAAAAGTACCATATGTCATTGCTATGCGCTAACTGCTAGCATCAAACTCTGCTGGAATTGATAGTTTTAAACTCTCTAAAATGGATCTAAAATGTTGTGCCTTCCTCGACAATAAGTGTTGTCCCTATCTACTTCAATGGACTACTTTATTTGGGCTGTTTGCTGGATTCTTTTTTTTTAACGAGGCAACGAGCAACGACAACGAGCGTGCGTGCGTGCGCGCGCACACACACACACACACACACACAGACACACACACACACACACACACACACACACACACACACACACACACACACACACACACACACACACACACACACACACACACACACACACACACACACACACACACACACACACGCTGCAGGCAACCCTGGCAGTGGATGCACAGGACAACATATTTGCATTCCTGTGGGTGATGGTCCCTACACTGAATGGACTCGGCCGTGGCTGTGTGTGAAACGGATGATGGCCGTATCGATTGACGGACGCGCTATTGTTCTCGAGGGGGTGGTTTCACACTTTCTTCAAAGCTCGCGGTACACCTCGCAAGTATCCGCGGTACAAAAGTGTACCATCTACCGCGGTTGATAAACACTGGAATATACTGTGAAGTTGTTTACACAAAGTTAGGTAGGCGGCAGCTACTGAAGTAATGCTGTTGGTGTATATAATATACCTAGATTATATGCACGTGTACATACGCTGATGTTCTCTTTTTTTGCACTCTCTCTCTTTGTTTTTTACATCTTTTTATGTTTTTTTCATTATTATTATTGTTGTTGTTATCTATGCTGCTGCATTGTCTGAATGAAGCCAAACAACAATACGTTTTACAATTATGTACCTGTACACAAGATGTAACAATAAAACACAACCTTGAACCTTGAACCCACTGCTATTGTATCCCACTCCAAGGGTTCCCAAACTTTTCAGGTCGCGACCCCCCAAAATAATCATATTAGAACTGGGGACGCCCCCCCCCCCCACCCCCACCCTGACAAGCACTTGGAATTGTAGGAGTTGAGGCATCACTTTTAGTTTGACTCGGTTCCACAGATACTGTAAATATTGTGAAAATAGCCAAACTGCAAGCTCGGCTATTTTCAAAATGTTTGCCTCTTAGGTAATATCAATGTTTTAATAGTATAGTTTGTCGGTTACTTTTGATGTAGTAATAGTCTTATTATTATACATTCATATTTTAGAGGTATTGAAAAGTCATTAAATTGTAACTTTAGAAATGTGCAGATACCCTGTATGCACTTATACTGTATGTTGGTTCGTTTACTGTTGAGTGAGAAAACGTTGGTGCACATTAAGCAAATCATCTGAAGACCCCCAAGTTTGGGAACCATTGTCCTACTGGATCACCTGCCAGTGGTGAGGAGTGCCTACCGGGAGGATCTAACCGTTAGATCCACCCCTCCGATTCAACAACTGACAGGCGGCACCCCCAGGCCGTGGGAATTACCGGTGCTGCAGCGACCCAAATTGTCCTCCCGACCTTCGCTCAGCTTCCCACGCCCAAATATGGGCCAACGACTATGTTCATTGATGCTTGGCCGAGCCGGATGCACCATTCATACCGGTGTATCGGTACCTCATCCTTGCGCCACCTGAGCACCCCCCACCTGCCCCTTTTTTATCTTTTTAATTGAATTAAATGTTGTAAATCTCTTTTTTAAACCCAGTGGGACCGATCAGCACCAGATGTTTTGAGCACACTGCCAGTGAGCCACATGGGTACACACTATCTTCTTACAGTGTGGATCTGGAAGAGGTAGCCATCTATCAGGAGGGCCACTCTTGTCTGCCTGCCTGCCATCCCTCAGACACAGAACTTAAAGAATGGACACACACAGTGGTAAAACTACTTAAACCCCCAGCATCTGTAGTGTGGGGAAAGCTTTCGCTGAAAATAGCAGATCGACAAGCTCACAACGCGGTGCGCTGCAAGGTGTTGTGAGCATTGACGATATGCCATTTTCGGCGAAGGCTTTTCCCCAAATAACAGAATACTCAAAATGCACTAGCATAGAGCACTGAGGGACTCCACTTAACCACATATATTTAAGAGTGTTCACACTGGCAGATACGGAATATACAAAGACACAAAGCTATACACAGTATATTTGTCACTTTGTATCTGAAGTTGAAGCCAGCTCAACTTATGTGTAGCGGTTGTAGCAGCTACAGACGTCGGATGTATATATTTGTATCTTCCATTGAAAATGAATGGTAGACTGTAAGACGGTGTATAGCTGGCAGTGTGAACGCCAACACGAGATCGTGGAATGGTTCACTGCCCTCCTCCGTCCATGCGCATGACTTGGTGGATGGTGTTGAAGTTCTGGATCTTGTAGTCGGACAGGGTGCGGTGAGCTTCCAGCGGCTTGCCGCCGTAGATCAGCATCTGCTCCTCGGGGGGAATGCCCTCCTTCTCCTCGATCTTGACCATGACATCCTTGATGTTGTCCCGTGGTTCAACCTCCAGGGCGATGGTCTTGCCGTCGATGACCTTGATCAAGATCTGCATTCCGCCCCTCAGACGCAGCACCAGGTGGACGGTGGATTCCTTCTGGATGTTGTAGTCGGACAGGGTGCGTCCGTCCTCCAGCTGCTTGCCGGCGAAGATCAGCCTCTGCTGGTCAGGGGGAATGCCTTCCTTGTCCTGGATCTTGGCCTTGACGTTCTCGACGTTGTCGCTCGGCTCGACCTCCAGGGTGAGGGTCTTGCCAGTGAGGGTCTTCACAAAGATCTGCATGTTTGTAGATGTTTGAGACGCTAATGTGAACAATGGTCAGGAAATAAAGTCCACTTCCAAATATTATCTATCTAGATTATCTATATTTCAATCAAATATTCTGGTAACAAACTGCAATGACAGCAAACACTCTCTCTATTTTATGTTGGCAGTGATGTCACAGTTAGGTCTGACCTCGCATCGTGATTGGTTAAGAGGCAATGGTTGTAGGCGTCTTTGGTTGGCCTATCAGACACCTTGAGTGGTAGGCGGGGCTCCGTGTGACCTTTGTGCCGGTGTCAAGTCCCCAGAACCGAGAGGGAGCAGTGAAGCGCATTGAACATGGTGGCCAATCATAGGTACTGCAGACTGCAGCTTATTACGGCTGGGGTGTCAAATGAACGAGCTAAAGCGGTTTCGACCAATGGGCTCGACTCACAAGCTTGCACACGGGGCTGCGCACGGAGGTGACACTACTGCGGATGTGAGATGACGCGCCGAGTGACCCAAAACACGTCATATAGTCACATTACCCAACCCGGAAGAAGGGGTGAAAAGGGAGTACGCACTGGGTGAGCAAATCCATACAAGTGAAGTGGATGGGCGGGGATTTCCGGTGACCTCTATTATTTTTAACTCGACTATTTTTATTATTTTTAACTCGACTATTTTAACGCCGGTATACACCATTCAAAATGCATTTCAAAAAAAAAAAAATACATTTATATTACCCTCAAAAACGGCTTATCTACAAGCTTGTAGATTAGCTATGTATGAATAGCCAATGTTTTTGAATTTCACACACACACACACACACACACACACACACACCCACACCCACACCCACCCACACACACACACACACACGAGAAGGTTTGTGTTTTAAAAAAATGCTAAATTATTCAAACATTTTCAAAACGTTCAAGATTGAAGACTAACATGTTCAAAAGTAACAGATGTTCAAGCTTGTACAAACTTGAAGATCTGCTATTTTTTAACAGCCTACGCTAAAGTCAATATGACACATATGCTTTCCCAGTTTTAATATACTGGCTGGTATTAAACTATGTGTGTGAAGCTTGTAGATCGGCTGGTATTAGGCTACTGTTACTTGGCAGATCGGCAGAGATCACATTATTTACTTAAAGTAAGTAGAGTACGATTACTTGTGTAAAAACTACTTTGGTAAAAGTAGAAGTACTCATTCAACTAATTACCCAAGTAAAAGTAAAAAAGTACTGGCTCTGAAATGTATTGAAGAGTAAAATTAAAAAGTATTTTTACCGGATGTTTCTGTGCAAAGCCAACTGTCTCGAAATCTAATTCAGCAGTGGCTCTCAACCTTTTTAGACAGAGTACCACCTCAGAAAGTATTTGTCTCTCCAAGTACCACCATTATGACTGATGTTAAAATACAGTAGCGTAGACTTATACCCCATCCTATTCAGCCACACTGTATATTCACAGTTAACACAGGAAACACATTTATTCCTAATAAGAATGTCCTGTTCACAGTTGTGTACATTATGGTAGCACTAAGACAGACAGACAGACAGACAGACAGACAGACAGACAGACAGACAGACAGACAGACAGACAGACAGACAGACAGACAGACACACACACACACACACACACACACACACACACAAACACACACACTCACACACACACATCTAACAGCTTCAGAAGCTGACATTATGCCGCTCGCACGTTATCGGCTGCCATTAGGCTACTTATGTGAGCCTGTAGATCGGCTGGCATTAGGCTACTTATCAATAGCCTTATCAATGCCTTTTTATACTTTGGCTATTAAAAAATTACACCCAGTGTGAAGTGGGCGGTGTGTGGTCATCACAACATGACTCACTTTAAAAAAAGGATAAATGACTTTTTTTAAAGCCCATACTGCTATTCATAGGGCTGCACATGTGTCATGTGTTTCGCTAGCCAATCACAGTCCTGAATTTGCAAAGTCAGCCAATCACATTACAGTTAGTGGTGATGACACTAGCTGTAATGTGATTGGCTGATATGAAAAAAGTATCGATTTGCATTAACAATGGAAGGGTTAGGGGGTACACACATTTTTTGGTCGGTGTCCAAAACTCACTTATAGGGGGCGGCTACACCGCCCCAAAAATAGACAATGTACAAGATCACAGCGCGTCATAAAGTGATGCGCTGAAGCTTGCAGATCGACTATTTTTGAATATATTACAAAGAATCTTGTTTTTTCTTTAAATATATATTGGATTAGAATGTTCCAATACAATGCGTTCTCAGTTTCTTCAGAGCCCTGTTGGTCAGCATGAACCTGCTTCTACCTCTCACAGCGAGGACGTAGGGTTGGATTTTGAGAGGCAAAAATGTTTTTAGTCGGGTCAGAGAGGTCATAGTTCATATAATAGAAATAAGGCTGCACCTTTACTGCATATCGTTGCTGTCGGGCAGAAACCTCTCATCTCCATATTCAAACTTTTTGTGTTTTTTTATTTTGTAAAATGAACGCCGTACTTGAGCATATACTACAGCGTCACACTAGCCTGATTGTCAGACTGAAGCTGCGTGGAGCTGCAGTCTGACATTGGCTCCAGTGTAGGCGATTACAAGGGGGAGGGGATTAGAATTCCCCTAAACCAATCTCAGAGAGTGGGCGGGGTCTATGGTCTGGAACCAGGCTAGCGTCACACAGAAGCATCAAAAGTAGCAGATCCACGAGCTCCAATCGTTTTGAGCGATCTTGGCGTTGTGAGCTTGCTGGTCTGCTATTTTCACAATCTTTGCCTCTTTCTTGTTATTTGACAATTTGGCCAATGTTTGACCAGTTTTCATAGTATAGTTCGGTGATTACTTTTGATGCAGTAGTGGACTTTTTCTTTCTTTTTTTCCAGGTATTAAAAAGATCTTGATAGTCCTTAAATTGTCACTTCACTGTCATCTGGGGACCGACCCCCCCAAAAAAAAAAATCATGTAGGCCTACCCACAGGTTGAGAACAGTGTTGCCAGGTCTGCTTATTATAATTTCCCCCCAAGATTAGATTTGAAAATAGCTGATGTATGATGTTTAAAGTGCTCATGTGGCCCATAGGCGCCTCTTTTGGGCTTGTCTTCCTAGACCTGGTTGCTTGTTTCTCTCACAGAATCTGGCAACGCTGGTTGAGAACCTACCGCTTTACTGCACATCATCTTAGTTACACCAGCCACGCGACTCGACATGCAGAGTTCGGCGACGCGCGGGAATCGACCCGAAGCTACCCGGAGGTCTGACGCATGACGTGGTGGATGGTGTGGCCTTTCTGGATCTTGTAGTCGGACAGGGTGTGGTGAGCTTCCAGCTGCTTGCCGGTGTAGATCAGCCTCTGCTGGTCGGGGGGAATGCCCTCCTTCTCCTCGATCTTGATCATGACGTTCTCGATGCTGTCCCACGGCTCCACGTCCAGGCTGAAGGTCCTGCCGCCGTCCATGCCCTTGACCAAGATCTCCATCCCGCCGCCCCTCAGACGCAGCACCAGGTGGAGGGTGGATTCCTTCTGGATGTTGTAGTCGGACAGGGTGCGTCCGTCCTCCAGCTGCTTGCCGGCGAAGATCAGCCTCTGCTGGTCAGGGGGAATGCCTTCCTTGTCCTGGATCTTAGCCTTGACGTTCTCGATGTTGTCGCTCGGCTCGACCTCCAGGGTGATGGTCTTGCCGGTGAGGGTCTTCACAAAGATCTGCATGTTTGTGGATGTTTGTTAGAGACGATAATGTGAGTAAAGGTCAGGAAATATCTCTCTTCAAAATAATGATCTATTTAGATTATCTGTATTTGAAACTAAATACTCCGGTAACAACACTACAAACTGCAAAGTGAGCGAGCGAGCGCTCTGTTTTATGATGCTCTGCAGTGATGTCAGTTAGATCCGAACCTCGCATTGTGATTGGTTAAGTGGCATTGTCACTGTCTCCAAATATAGAAGTAGAAAGGGTAGACCATTTCTCTGTCTACTCAGTGTATGTGTCCAAGCTGATAGAAACTAAGTCCTTTCTCTTCCTGGAAAGTTAGCATGCTGAAATAGAAGCCGTTATTATTGTATTAATTAATAAAATGACACTTTTTTTAAAAGTTTGAAATCTTGTTTGAAATAATCAAACCTGACTTCCGATGATGTCACCGGCAGGCAGGTCAGACACAGAATAGACACAAATGGTACCACATTATAATTAGCATTAGTGAGCACCAATAATATGAAGATAGGCTGAAAATGGGTGATGTGTGCCTTTAACATATATTTCATTGGAACAACGATAATTGTGTCCAGAGAGTTCCAATGTAATGGTCTGTGGTCTGTGGCGCGCTTTGAGTCACCTCCGTGCGCAAGCTCGTGAGTCGAGCCCATTGGTCGAAACCGTTTTAGGGTTAGGGAAACTCGTTCATATGTCATAAGCTGCAGTACCTATGATTGGCCAGCATGTCCAATGCCCTTCACTGCTCCCTCTCAGTTCTGGGGGCTCGTCTGCTACGCCCTAGAGCATTGGTTCTCAAAGTGGGGTCCGGGGACCCCCAGGGGTCCTTGAGGGAGATCCAGGGGGTCCCCAGCTAAATGATAGATTAGGCACCAAATGGACCCTTATGGGTCTGTAACTCTGAGAGTGTACAAATGGAACCAAATGGACCCTATAACGGGTCCATTTGTACACTCTCAGAGTTAAATTGACATAGATTTTACAATTTAAATTGCGGTCCAAGTGATAGAAATGCCATTAAATGGGGGTCCGTAGCCCTAATTCATGTCAAACTGGGGGTCCTTGAAATTAAAATGGTTGAGAATCACTGCTAGAGCCGTAAAAAATCTTCTCTTATGGGGGTCCCTCCCTGGCATATCTTTAGAAATGGGGGTCCGCGGGCTAATAAGTGTCAATTTGGGGGTCCTTGACATGAAAAAGTTTGAGAACCACTGCCCTATAGAGCATCCTGACATGGGCCACCTCATGTCAAAACATGTACTTTCAGTGCGTCACGTCATGTCAAAACTTGACGTTTCAGGGCTACTGGCAGAGCTGCAAAATGTGACGCCTTGGGCAGGAGGAACGATGAAAGACAGGACATAATGCAGGTGTTTGAGTAGGGCAGGAATTCACTGATGAAAGACAAACATTATCCTAGTAATGGACTGTTTGTGAATGGAATGTGTTTTTTTTTCCCTTCTGTTGTTTGGCCGCCGACAGAGCCCTGAATGAGGACATGATCAAAAGAAAAATAAATTAATACATTTTACCCGTATGAGCAAGTGACATATCAATCTTGATTCTTGACTTGTCTCTCTCTCTCTCTCTCTCTCTCTCTCTCTCTCTCTCTCTGACTGCAGCACTCGCCAATAACCACCCCCCCTCGCTCTAATCCTCAATTTAGAATGCCACTCACTCACTCTCACAGCTCTTATCTTTAAGCACACTCTTCCAATCATGAAATAATGGCGCGCGCGCGCGCACGCACACACACACACACACACACACACACACACACACACACACACACACACACACACACACACACACACACACACACACAGTTTGTCAGGTAAGTGTTCAATACCTCAAACCCAAGAATAAGAATATACAACCCAGTGCACATTCAAATACATCACTTTACAGCAGATCCCTTTCAAATGACTCTAGAAACTCCGACCCAGGACCCCACTTTGAGACCCACTATACTAGGACCAACGTCTGGCCTGCATGGGAATAATGATAAAGTATTGACCATGCAACTCAATATGCCCTGGACACCATAGCCTTTCCTCTGGCGCCATCTTCAGGACAATATGTGCACCGGAAAACAGCATGATCTCAAATCTGATGTGCAGAAAGCCATGGAACTGGGCTGCTGGTCACATGCATGCTGGCTGTACGTATTGTAAGTACATTATGAACTAATCACTTAAGACTTATATTTCAAATATTGCGAAAATAGCAGATCTACAAACTCACAACACGTCAATATATTTTGGGGTTTTTGGATAGGTTACATCACTGATGATGTGTTCGGGTGCATCAGAAGATGTATTTCAAGAACTCTACATTAACAATAAAAAAAATCACACCCTGTGTGAAGAGAGTGGTGCCTTTGATGAGCCCCGTATTGTCATCACCCGTGTTGTCATCAATGATTGTTTATTGGACATACATACATACGGACACACGGACAAAGTCATAGGAGTGGTTGGCACCACTCAAAAATAAACCGGCACACTGACAACTTGCACGGTACAAGAGAAAAGCTTAATAAAGTAAAGCACCAAAATAAAAAAAAATAGAAAAAAAACATGTCACTTGTCAGTGGACCGCAGGTGAAACTGGCCAAATGACCTGGCTTCAGGGACCTGCTGGCCACTGGGAAATTTGGGACAATTCCAGAAAGGCCTCTCCATTCCAGGCCAATCAGGCCGGCCGTTAAAAAAAAACAGGCTCCCAGGCTGAATTAGGGGCCCAGCACGTCCCTGCCTGGCTTCAATCATCACGGCCACAATGAGAGCACTGCCTGTTCTAAAACAATACAGTAGCCTAAAGTACAGTAGCCTACCCCACAGCACGACGGGGAGGTTGAAATGAAACCAGTCACCGGCCCCTGAGGATCACAAAGTATTTAACTAACAATGTGACCCCGGTCTGCTCAGCAGAAGGTTTTCAGAGCCGCTAGAGTTGTCACCTGTCAGACGGATCATACCCCCGCTATGCTAGCATCTGTCCCCTCACACACACACACACACACACACACACACACACACACACACACACACACACACACACACACACACACACACACACACACACACACACACACACACACACACACACACACACACACACAAGCCTGTGTGCCCTCTAGAAGTGGTGGAGCAGATGGAGCTGATTTTTCCTGCCTCACCTCTTGACTCGTGTCCTGTGTACAACGCTTAGCCTCCGGCATCTCACAACACATTAGCATCCAATTATAACCTCCTATTCATATGCATGCTTCTACGTGTGTGTGTGTGTGTGTGTGTGTGCGTGTGTGCGTGCGTGCGTGCGTGCGTGCGTGCGTGCGTGCGTGTGTGTGTGTCACGATGCGACGTGTTGTGAGCTTGTGGATCTGCTATTTTCAAAAGATTTTTATACATTTGTAACACTTGTGAAAAGGGACATTCTGCATAATGAGTACTTTTACTTTTGGTACTTAAGTACATTTTGATGCCAATACTTTTGTACTTTTACTCAAGTCATTTTTTAATATTTGGACTTATACTTACAGTACGTATTTCCACATTGCAGTATTGATACTTTTACTTAAGTAAAACATTTGTGTACTTTTTCCACCACTGTTCATGCTTCTATGTGTGGTGATGAGAACATTATAGCCTCCTCTT